>NC_069113.1:25866666-26217500 GCF_025612915.1 Magallana angulata | reverse complement strand
CAAACAAAATAAAAGAATGTATATGTGAATGAATGTGTATACCTACTCTCTGGGGCCCCCTCTTTATACAATAAATAATATGAAATCTACATCAATTTTGATAATTTTTCAGACACGAGTAAATAAAAACGACATATTTAAAACAGTTTCCATAGTTCTGACACATTTCTGTTGCGGGGATAAAGTAATTATCGCTATTCCTAAGAAAATATCACAGCGGAAAATTATCCTGGTTTGTACGCAAGGTAAATAACAGTCATTTAATTACAATGGAGAAGACAAATTAAATTTATGAATGTTTTTAATTTGAGGAATTGAGCACATTGAGGTACAATTTTCTTCTTCACATCTATACATGTAGGATTTTAAAAATTAAATACGATAACTATTATATTTTTTTAAAAATACAATAACTAGTATGTAGTTGATGAAAAAAATGTACCTATATGCTCTCATATATTTTGATCGCTTTACAAAGTGTGTGTGTGTGTGGGGGGGGGGGGGGGGTTAGAACAAAAATATAGGGAATAGGAAGTTAACAACTTACCAGTATACCCCTACCAAATGTTTAGTTTTATATCTTGCGAAGGATTTTCTTATTCTGGTAAAAATAGTATTTCATGAAGGTACAATGTCAAAGATTACGTGTATGCAAAAATAAGTGTAAAATTCGAATACTTGACAATATTTATTTTTGTTATTCTACCGAGGGACCATATGGCACAATATCTTTTGAACGCCTATTGTTGCTCAGGTGAGCGATGTGGCCCCATGGGCCTCTTGTTAATTTTTCTTCGTGATTTTTATTAATTAAAAAATTGAGACCATGTAAAATAAAGAAAGACAACTCTTAAACAGGATCTTTTATATCAAGATTTTTGCAACAATTAAGTATTTCCTTTAATTTTTCAATTTCATTCAATTTCTTTTCTTCATCCCATTAACCAACGAATATTGTTTATATTTTCAGGTTTTTGTTGGATTTTGTCCAGCAGTTTGCCTTAAAAGAATTTTTTTATATTTTAGTTTCATATTTATGTGGATTCCAATAAAAATCATACAAACTTCATTCATGATTTTTTTGTTTTTCATTTCTAAACTTAATAACATTTCACTTTCATAAGAATTTTAAAACAGAAATGTTTAAAAATTTGATAAATATGGGGTTATCTGGAACCAGACTGATATTTTAAAAATTCTCTAGAAAATAGTGTATTGTATTTTGAGGTATATTATTGTTGAATACTGTGCCTAGTTTTGGTAACAAATGCATGCAACAAAAATCTCCTACACTTATTTGGTGTAGAGATCCACCTTAAGCATACATGTAAATAACTGGTTACCATCGTTTATCACATTATGTCTAAAACTGGAATGTTTACTTTAAAATCAAAATGAAAACAAGAACAAGACCTGAACTTTGTTAACATAACAAAGAATTAGGAGCTCATATCTCGCTTATAACACAACGACTGACACTCAAATTTTGGCAATGTAAACATGAAAATGACAGAGAAAAATTCAATTTTTAGGGGGGAAATCAATTTTTTAAAAAAATTGTACTGTATATGTACTATTCAGGAAAAAAACCCATGGGGAATGTGAACTCGGGGCCTGCAGAACGGTAGATTGAAGGTACCACCATTGCGCCACGGAGATTGACAACAAATTTTTGCGATATAAACTGTTTCACAATGCGTTCAAATCGCCATGTTGTAACATACTGTCATAAAAGTAGAAGTCACGGGTGTCGAGGATCCTTAATCTTACAATATTAAATATATTCAAAACGTGTGATAACGTTTAAGATTTGTGCCCATGCTCCCTAAAAAGGCTGTGTTTTACAGGAAATTGATTTCCATTGCAGACGTAAGGGAAAATGCACACTAAATGTTTTGACATCTCCACCTTGTCTGGGCATGACGTATTTAAAACACCATTAAAAAATGACATTAATTAATCTAATTAAACGTAAATTTGTACGTTTCACTCTGTTTTCGTTTTTAGAGGGTACTGCTTAAAACGCTGTT
Organism: Magallana angulata; assembly: GCF_025612915.1. Classification (NCBI taxonomy): domain Eukaryota; kingdom Metazoa; phylum Mollusca; class Bivalvia; order Ostreida; family Ostreidae; genus Magallana; species Magallana angulata. Next base: position 26,215,470 of record NC_069113.1, on the reverse strand, counting down.
GCATGGATTGCCGTGCGGCATATCTTCTTTATGCTCATTTTCTGAGACCTTACAATTATTATTTTGGGTGAATAAAACTCGATCTTATTTGTTTTATATTTCCGACGTATTTAATTGTTGTGAAGTTATTTAATAATTTTGGTCTTATGAACCAGTTACTGCAGCTTTGTAGTACCTTTATGAATCATTTTTTCTTATCTTTTCCAGCCACGGTGCATGCTTCATTCAAATAACTATATATTCGATGCCAGTGCTTATACAGTATGATATTTTTGGCAGTATGCAGTAAGCAGTTGACAGTTGGTAGTCGTGTATATTGAATGAAAAGCTCTTTATTTGCGTTTAGACCTCCCCCCCCCCCCCCCCAAAAAAAAAATCAGATCGGGATCGACGTTCTGATAATCATTGATGTTGCGTATTTTCGTTTTCAATTTCGATTTTGAAACGTAAATTTTACTCGATTTTGTTATAAAATGTCTCTTGTTGCTTATTGTGCCAGTGATGACAGTGAAGACAGTGATGCAGAGGAAACAAAAGATATTCAAGATGAACCAAGTTCCGCAAAACCACAAATTGTACCTTCAAAGGGCACTCAAAATATAGAAAATGGAACAATATCTGACTCAGATTCGGACAATGAAGCCAGAAGTGGGAATAATTTGGAAGACAATGCTCTCAATAACAAATTAAGGGGTAAATATGAAGACAGATTTTCTATTAACTGATGGTAGAAAAAGCAGTTGAATGCAAAATAATTGCTTGAAATAGACAATTAATCCACAGGAGTTCGAATTTTTATCAATAAAGCCAAAAAACTTACTTTATTGACTGACCCATGAGCTATGCGTTAGAATGATAAATTTCATAAATTTTGGGGGCTAAGGGGCGCATACATAACAGCAGCACCAGCTGGTGTTGTCCAAAATGACTATGTCTGCCGTTTTCAGTATATTTTAATAAATTTTATACTTGATGTGCAAGTGGATGTCAAATATTATTGGCGCTGTTTATATTTTGATTCAAACTACAGTCAAACTTCGTTATCTCAAAGTAGATGTGACTGTTTAAAAACTTCTAGATATCCGAGTATATGAGATAATAATGGTAAAATTCTTAAAAAATAAGTGATTGGGACTTATAAACATTTCGACAAATCCACTTCAGGATCATCGTCGGATACCCATGGGTGATCGCGTCTTTTACTTATCGAATAAATAAAAGACGCGATCACCCGTGGGTATCCGACGATGCTTCAGGATATCAGTGTTCGAGATATCGAAGTTCAACAGTAATGAACTTTTAATCTTAAAGCAGTTAGCTAAGCATTTCTCATAAAATATTAATTATATACATGTATATTGATTTATATTTTTCTTTTCAACATGTACATTTTAGCCTTACCTGAACCAAAGCACACAGACATTGGAAAAGGGATTCCAGAAACAGATGTGCTAGAGGAGGAGGTCAAACCTAAAGCAGCTGAGCTGGCTGATGCCCCTAAACCTCCCCCGAAGAAGCCCAAGCAACCAGTCAGGATAACTATCCCAGCACTAAATCCAGTATGTCACTCTATCAGTCAGTGCAGTGGTAGATCTGATCTACACCTGTTTATTACTTTAGTGCAAAGAAAAACCTTTGAAAGACATTTTCTTTATCAATGCAATGGAATTGTCAGATGATGTTGAAGCTCTTCAATTAATTTCTTATATATTATATGATATGTATAGACATACAGTGTAGTAAGTCATATTAGTTTAAACATGCTTAGTATTGAGAACATGCAAGCCAAACAATATGTGTTCACTGTTCAATTTATCACTCTTACTATTTGAACTATACTGAATAATTATTCTGAGTTAGAATAATACCCTGTTTGATATGTGAATGCGGTAGATCTGCCAATAATGAATTAAGCAGTTATTGTGGTGCTTTAAATATTGAATATATATTGAAAAATCAGTAATAAAAAGTTATGTACTCCAAAATGAGTATGAATTTTATGAAACATGAAATAATTTAAAACAATTTTTAAAATATGTATTTCAATCAGTAGACATCAAATTTTGAAAATGTTTTTATTGTTTTTTAAGAGGGAAAAATTCAAATCTGTTTTCTTGTTTTTCATTTTGTAGGATTCAGATGAGGAAGATGGACCATCGATTAAACGTGCAAAAACAAGTAATAGTAAACAGGTAAGCATCAGAATATTTAAGAATGAAGTACCCATACATTTAATTATTTTCTTTAGTGTGTGTAATTTTTATGTAATAGTACATGTACATACAACACAACAGGACCTACCAGAGTTAATTATGAAGATGAATTGCTATTATCACTGAGTAAATTTCACTATCCAATTCACAAAAGTAGTATTGTTTAATGGGAAAAATGTTACCATTATTTTTATGATTTTTGAAATGCAGTTATATATGTCACAGCAAGGTTATACTTGTTTCAGGGGAAAAGTGGCCTGTTTGCCTTACTGCCCCCTCCTCAGCATGCCAGCATTAAAGAAACAAACAGGGCTTTAATTCCTCACACACTGACAAAGAAGCAGCCAGCAGCCCCAGCCCCCAAACCCTCCACCCAGCCCTCCAAAAAAGAAGTTGTGGGCCCAGCAAAGCCTGGCCAAGAAGACAGTGATAGTGATGGGGAGGATCAACCCTCAAATTTCTTTTCTTTTGGAGATAATGATACCCATACAGTGTCTGGGCTTTCATCAAAGAAACTGTCACTTCCTCCCCCCATGGTGGCAAGTGAACATTTGGTTTCAGGGGTTGTGAGGCCATCAGTGAATGTGTCTCAGGACTTGGCGGGGGGATCTGTTCTGGGGAGAAGTGTTGACCTACAGAGTGGAGTGTTACAGTTCCGGGCCTCTTATTCCTCTACACAAGGAGTCTATCAGCCTCACATTGCGGGACCTATTCCCATGGAAACTTCTATGGCAGCAGCAGAGATTGAACAAGGATCGGATGAGACTGAGGTCAGTACTTGTGTAACTCTGCCATTCTCTCCATTGTATAACCTGACTGCACTCTTTAAGTGTTTGAGATGTAAATTTGCAGTGATTTATTTAATAATCAAAGATTTCTTTTCAGTTTTGGGGGTATTTGAATATACTCATATATGGAATTAAATACATGTAATGATTTGCACAAAAAAGAAAACAATCTTATAAAAACTGATTTCAAAATTTTCTGGAAATATCATAATTGTCTTTGAAAGGAAGTTCAACCTAAGGAATGAAAGAGCTTGGTAAATTTCATTCCTATTCTTTAGACTGTAACAGTAGCTACATGTAAGTCACTAAAACTTTCCCATTAATGTGCATTATATGTGATGCATCACAGGCCATAAAACTATATGTTATGTCAATGATGTGTTACAAGTGAAAGCCCCACTTATATTGAATACAAAACAACAAAATAATAAAACTGTTACAAAAGCAATTTTCATCTCAAAACGCGCTTTGGCATTTTGATTTTGAGTAAGAAATTACTTAACATATCGGTATATGGAGCTGTTTTGTAAGACTGACTAACCTCTTCGACTTTGATTCTTACAGAGACAGAGTGCTCCGACTGTACCTACAGATGAGGACGAGTTCCAGCAACTGTTACAGAGTGACGAGGTGAGAGGACGCTAACAATAGTGATAATAACTGATTTTTTGTTGTTCGAGCATTTATTTGTTGGGGAAAATTTGAGTAAATGTATTTCAATTCATCTTTTATTATGAATGTGCCTTTGATTTGAGACAAAATTTAGTTAAAGTAAATAAAAAAGGTAATGTACAGATATTGGGTGGGTGGGGGACCCCTGGAAAATTCAAGCATTAAGTTAACGAAGATAGTCATCTGACTTCCCAGGCAAGCAACCAATTCCTTGGACCCCTTTCCTTGGAAGGTTTTATGGATATGCATGTGTAACTAAAAATTTGGCCTATTGGTTCTTTGAAAAGCAAATCAGAATTTGATAAAACATAGTTATTTCGTAATTGAAGTACACAGTCATGATTGTGTAGATGCTCATTTTCTCGCATCTTTTTGTTTCCAGTTCCTCAGGATGCAAGGCAAAAAGCATAGGGGAAAGGAATCTATCAATATTGTTGATGTGAATGCCGATGACTTCATTTGTACCGTGGATGTACACAAATCAATGACAGAGGAACAGCCTGAGAGAATGACTCACAAGAAGGGAGATGGACCATCCTCTCAACAGAAGAGAAAACATCAAATCACTTACCTAGCTCATCAGGTGGGGACTTTTTTCAGGTTTCATAGGAAAATCACGCATTCTTTTCAACTTGAAATAAATGGAAATGCTTGGTCTTAAGAATAATGATCTGCATGTTTCCTCAACTCATGATTTAGAGTTTATACAGGTATAATGTAGCACACTCTGTTGGCAGAATGTTAATGAGATTTCAGTTTTGGTTATTGTTTTCACTGTTTTTTATTTGGCAATTATTAATTAGGTGTTTATAAAAGATCTTGTTGCATGTATAAACATCAAATCTGCGTGCATATTCAGTTAGGTTAATTGCATGACTGTGATTAAAATGTTAAAAAATGCCATCTAATGTTTATTCATTTCTGAATTTTTTTTTTATTCAGGCAAAGGAACGAGAGATTGAACTAAAGAATGAATGGTCAAACAACAGAATGTCAAGAAAACAGACTCAAGCCAAGTATGGGTTCTGAAAACAACAATGAAAATGAATACCCACTCTGTTCTCTGTGTTGTGACTTGTACACAGTCATGTATTCAGGGTGAACAGATCCTGGGGTGAATTAACAACTTTATAACATGTTCATAACGTGGCAGCAATACAGGAGAATTTTTCAGAATATAAGTCACGAGACAGCATCTTTGTGCTTTGAATGCATTTTATATATCATTTGTTTATGTAAAGATAAAATAAAAATTATTTAAATAACTTACATCACAAGGAGTTTCCTTTTTTTCCTCATGATAATTTATAAACAAAATATCGTATTTGCTTATTTGTAAAAATTGTCCAAAGTATCTGCAATTTTTGAGGCGCAATTTTTTTTTATTAAATGAGAGTTTTGCATTCTGTATTAGCCCTCAGTCACTGTTAATCAGCCCTAGAGCCTGATGCTCTCAGGCTAATATACAGCAACCTTGCAATTGGGATACATGTAATATAGGATGAAATATAAAAAATGCCATGTAATAATCTATATATATGTATGTACCGGTACTCCTGAAAAAATAACAAAATATCATTCATAATAATTTATTCACTGTTTCTAGTGATCTTCATTATGCATTTGTGAACTAATTGTATGTACAAATAAAAATACATTTATTTAACAATGTCTGTTAACCATAAATGCCCAAAACTAGCAATGAACAAAAGTTCCCTTTCATGCAACCCTAAAACATTAAATATGGTACACAAGTAACCAAACCCCACAGTTTATGAATTGAACACCTTCCAGTGCAGAATTATTTTTTAATTAGAAACAAAAATTATATATTAATAATTTCATTAATGGCTCTCTTATAGCAAGAATTTTCATTAGCTGCAGAACTGTAGCTCTACAGGAAAACCTTAGAGCTATAGTTACAGGAATTTTTTGGAATTAAATTTTTATACTGGATATATTCCAAAACCAGGTAAATAATTCCAAAACGCAAATTTTTGTGCACAATAAATATACTGTTTCTGTATATAGATGGAACTTTAAAAAATCTACATGTTTCATCAACAACCCAAATTTCCCATAGAACTACAATTCTGCAGCTAGTATTCCAAAAGAATGGTTTCACATATCGATATAAAGTGAAGGATGATGGAAATAAGTTATTAGGTAAAAACAATGAGAAATGAAAATATTAATAAATCTAGCTGCTATAAAACATAAACACTTTTCATTAAAAAAATTCACAGATGAAGCATCTAAAAAGTGAAAGATTAATAAGCATATATTCTGATTGTGAAATTTTGTACCTGCGTATTCTATTGTAATTATTGTGTGCATGATAATAACATTGAGTTTGTGCCAGCTCCATAAGGGGGGAGGGGGAATAATCACATTACAATGAAATAAAACAAACAAAAAGATAACGAGATCAAGGTTCGCCATTATACAACAGTAGGTGGTAGCCTCTGTTGGTACATGTAAGCCAGAGTTTTGGCAGCCATTGTCAGAGATTCACGTCGATTAACACCTGTCAGTGCCCCCTGCCAATCTGATCGACCAATGTGAGGCATGGACTCTTCCACAATCTGACCAATGGAAACGGCCAGACCCGCCCACCGTAGTGGATAATCTGACGGAGTTTTGTCCTGTGCCTGTAGGATGAACTCTGCAGGTATAGGGGTCGGTTGTGAAAATGTTCGTAGTTCTATTCTGTTGGTAGGGTCTTGTAGAATCAAGCAGCTCATTTCATACCACCTGTAAAAAAAAATAATGTTCTTTTTAAATGATTTTAAAGTAAAATGCAATTTATTTAACAAGAGAGTCCTAAAGACTAAGACCTAAAGAGTCCTAATCCTTAAAAATAATGAATTCTGTAAAATTACTTAGTTTGTCTATGCATAATTTTATTGGTCGCCTCCTCCCCCACTGACCTGTCTGGGAGTAACTCTACTATGAACCCTTCCACTGACACCACAGGTTGTCCATCTGGCAGCTCCCCCTTTTCACGAAGATTCTGGATCCTCTCCTCTGCTCCTTTTAAACCACATGTGTAACCAACAGGCTGTACTGCAGTTGTTGCTTTACTATCCTAAAACAAATGCCATTAACATTACTACAACGTTCATAATTTTCATTTTGGGTTGTGGATTAAGGAAAAAATATTTCATATCTGAAGATTAAGATATTTTTTTTCAAAATGCAGTAGTATAAATGTACTAGTGTGTTTTATTAGGATGTGCACAATGTCATTTAATACAAACGAATTATTATTGCAACTGTATGTACACACCATTCCTCTAACAATGGCTTTGCCAAACACTGTTTGAAATGCCTCTCTCACGGCCCCGACTTTATTCTCTTTTTCTGATGTCACAACAATGTAGATATCTCCCCCTGTTCCTATAAATGAATGACATGTATGTTCTTTAATGCAAACTTTAAAATTTCTGTTAAACAGATCATATCATATTCAATCAACATAAGACATAAGGAATAATTTATCGTGTTAATATTTGTTCTTACTAAAGCAGAAAAAAATTATCGTTTAAATTCATGTAAACATACAAAGCTTTAGTGCCCATGCATGTACTTACTGATGACTTCTCTCATCCCTGGGTCCAGAGTTGTGATCATGCTCTCCATGGAGCTCTGAAAAACATCAAAACCTATAATTAATATTTATCAAATCCTTTCTCTCATTATTTTAGATGTACATGTATTTACATTGTATTATTGACTATGGCAACAATAGCTAAGAATATACATGCATTAAAACACATACCTTGGTTTTTTCCACCACTTTGTGAACAAGGTTGCTTCCCCCAATCCATGAAAACAACCCCCCTCCCTGGTCACTTGGACTTTTGGGTGATTCCGGAACCATCTCTGCTGGGATGGGGATCTGTGAGCTTGCTTCGTGAGGTGTTTCTATTGGAGCTGTTAACAGCCATTTCATTTCTTTACTCAAACTTTTAATTTCAAACAGTTAACTTATTTGTACAGTAGCAAAACATGCTTTGCATAGGAAAATAAATGTATTGGTATGTTTCATGTACATGTAAATGGACACTTGATTTTCATTTTTTATAACATTTTTATCTAAACAAAAGCACTTTAACAAAATATGAAAAAAATTCCTACAGCTGTTACATATAAAAGGTTACATAGAAATGTGAGTTTTGCCTTTAATATTTCCAAATATACATGTACCAGTACATGAGGTACTAGTATATCAGCTTCAATAATTTTGCTTTTCTCCATTTTAATTTGTGTTTTGGTTGAAATAAATTAATGTTGCATGTTGTTCTTAAAATGTAAATGCAACGCATGTCAAATTTAATAAACCTTAAGCTATTATCAATTCTATAACCCCTAGTTTTACTTAACTAACCTGGAGGAGATAAGCTGGTTTTGGCCACTGGACTGGGAGTCTGAAGACTGGGGGGTGGAGATGGGACGGTAACTTCCCTGAAAGAATAATCCCGAAGACAGTGATTTTGTGAGGCAAAGGAAAAACCCAAAGACAGTGATTTTTAGGGCATAAAACATACGGTACTGAAAAAGTTTAATAAATAAATTATTAACATAAAATTATTAAATGTATTGTAAATTATTCAATAATTTTAAATACATGTTAAATAAATTTCAAAGGAAAGTTGTGGGAGATAAGTAGATAATTGTATGCTATGACTACTTACTTTTGCTGTGGGGAAGATACTGCTGGGGAGGATTCTCTTGATTTCTGCAACAACAAAGAATAACTAGACAACATTGAGATGGTGACCATTTCAAAGGGCGCCTCTTACATGATGGACATAGAATGAAAAGCATTTCAGAAAATTTTGCTTTGACCTTGAACTATAACTAAGAAATTTTCCAGCTGGCATAAAACTTAAAATTCAATCTCATTACCCCTTACATAATGGCATTTTTGTTATCAGAAAGCCCTTTGGGCTTTATTGGATTTGACCATGCCTCGACCTGAATTATCACCTCAGAATACTCAAAGAATGATTCCTTATTCCTTAAATAAAATTGTTGTGCCAAAAAGTTGGTTTACAGCAACACAATCCATTGGAATCTTTAAACACATCACATGATTTCCAGCTATGTTTCTATAGTCAGCAAGTAGATGGATACATGGCAGCCATAACATCTTTGTTTGCTTTCCTCCAATATTATGCTGAATGTTTGGGTGCTCAACAAAACACTTATAACGTTTGTTACCAACTGTCTACAGAAATATGTTAGGCTGATAAAGTATATAGAAGGCTCTGCAAAAATAACCCTAACTAAAACTGTTCATATGAAAGTATTCAAATATCACACAAACCACTGCCCACTTTACAGATTATAAATTTTTCTTAAACACATGCTCCATCTCAACAATGGCTCAGATTATGGCCCCCTAGGGACAAATGCATTCATGAAGCCACACTTATCTTTGAAGTTCTTATTAGCTCCTAAGAATTTATCAAAATTTTGCACTGTGATTTGAGAGAATACTTATAACACATATATTTATTTATAAAATAGGGACAAAATCCTTAAATCTTGTCCGACATTAATAAAAACTGCAGGTGCACATCTTCTGAATCAGATGGTGTTCAACACATGTACAATTTTTCCTACTATTCCATGCAGTAGTAAAAAAAAAGTCTATAAGGGTTACAAAAATGTGTCTACAGACAGACAAGGTGATTCCAATATACATGTATCCCCCCTTAAACCTCATTTGCAGGGGTATAATAAGTAATATAGTATGTTCTCATAAGCTACCTGTAGGGTTGGTTTAGCTGGTGATGCCCCTGGGCTACTCATGAAATCTGGTAATGGAGATGGTGCAGCCACACTTGGAGTGAACTTTGTGCCTGCAGGTGCACCTATGAAAATCAAAATTTTCTCTGAATTAGCAATAATGCATGTCATTTAAAATTGTCAGAATCATTGTACCGGTACTTTAGTTTTAGGATGCTGAACGTTTCAACAAATTAATGAACTGGATCATAGCGATTTTATCCCTGTCAGTTTCTATACTGTTATCATGGCTATGAATCACAGAAAATATTTGGTAGATTATAATATTCATCTAAGATACATCTTCACAACGTCAAGGTTTTGTGATTGGAGTTCCGTAATCACAAAACCTTGACGTCTAAGATAATACATGTAATATTCTTTTATGAATGAATAGACATTCTATAACAACAATATGTCCTAGGGATAGGATATTTAACAAGTAATAACTGGAAAGAGAGAGAGAGAGAGAGAGAGAGAGAGAGAGAGAGAGAGAGGGAGAGAGAGAGAGTTTTTAAATATTACCTGCTGGAGGTTTATTGATTTCTGCACTTTCCTGCATTTTCTTTGCCAACTCTGCCTCCTCATTTGATATTATCTCTGCAGATTCGTCTGATGATTCTTCCATCATATTGACAGTTTAAAATTAACTGCTGATAGAGTATTACATGAAGGTCTTCCCTCTAAGAATGATAATAGACATTTCATTTTGTTTTGCATCAACTATTTTCACTGATAATACTACACATATGTTTACAACATAGTTATCACCCAGGTTATACAATGTTTACATCTAATCATATTTTTAAGTAAGAAATAAATAAGGCATCATTTTTTATTCTTACTCGTTTAAGAAGCTATCAGTCCGTAACAGGTTTACATAATAACATATTTTTCTGACGTCAACAAATAGAAAATCACTGAAAATGCGAATGGTTATTTTCGACAACTTTGTTTCACGACAGCCACGTACTGAGCTGTATAATTGGAACACCGATCCCGACATAAATACATTTTACATTTGGCACACCTCGTTAGTTTCTTCCTACCTCATCTATCGGAAATTGTGTAACCGAAAAAGGAGACTAACTGTAAACCATAGTGAAATTGTAAATTTTTTATTTTTTTAAGGTATTCAATATAATATGTTTTACGGTGCTACCGTTCTGGCGAGCGCAGCAAGAATTACACATACCTTGCATCATTGTCAACTTATAGTTTTATTTCGGTATCAACTGTAAAATTGCTTAGTAGAAAGATAACACTTGTGGTGGGTTCGGATGCTACATTTATTCTAACTAAACTTTCACACCGATTAATGCTTTCCCATGCATTCTAACATTTATAATGTAAACAATTGTTGGTCTCACATAAACACACAGCAAGCGCTAATGGCTAGCTGGCTGAAGGATTAAGATAAACCGTTTCTAATGGACATTACATCCCTCCTTTCCTTTGAATTTTAATTGTGTTCATTTATTGTTTGTTTATGAAAGTCACTTATGAAATTATCACTGATATTAACATTGTCCAAATTAAATGTAAATAGAAATGTTCCTTTTGTTTATAAGATGTTATCAGTCACTCACAACATTTATACATAACTAATTAATACAAGATTGATTATAAAACTAAACTACACGGAACAAGCCAGAGGATTATTATGCCTCTCAACACGACTTGTTATGTTTTACTTAGAAACATAATCATCTAGATATTTTGGACGATTTGTTTTCTGCCTTAAATTATAGCGCGGAGTCATTGGTATCGCATCTGAAGTCTTCGTTGTTTCTGTGTTGGTTTCTGGGTTGTTTACATCTCCGTTATCGCATTCATCAGACTGGTCAATAATAACTTCTGCTGGTTTTATTTCTTTGAATGCACTGGAGTTTCTTGTAACGGTTTTGTTTTCATTTGATGCTGTTATCATGGATCCCTTTTTCCCTATGACTTCCAATGGCTCAATTTCGTACGGAGTAGATAGTTTATTGCGTTTCTTTTGTTGAACAATAACTCTGTCTCCCTTTCTTAAAGATGAATGCTTCGCATTATTTTTCTTGTCTGCATAATGTTTCATCTTTTGTTTCTGATTTTCATCTCGTCTCCGCATTTCCGTTTTTCTGAATTTCGTTGTTTTAGGGTTTTCCGGAAGACGAACTTTTATATTTCTTCCAAATAAAGCTTCCGCCGGTGGAACTTTTGTTGTAGAATGGGGCGTTGCTCGGTAATTTCTCAGAAATTGGAAAATATCTTGTTTCCAATTGCGGCTCTCTGCATGCGATGTTTTGACAACTTTTCCTATGGTCCGCATAAACCGTTCAACTTCTCCATTAGCTCTTGGCCATAATGGTGTAATTTTACGGTGCGTAAATCCCATATATTTCGAAAATTCGTTAAATTCATGGCTTCGAAATGGAGGTCCGTTGTCTGTCTTGACAATATTCGGAATTCCATGTGTAGAAAAAATCTTATCCAATTTCGTCATTGTTGATCTTGCTGAAGTTGAATATACGATTTCTATCTCCGGATATCTCGAATAGTCGTCAATTACCACTAGTAAGTATTCTCCGGATGGGAAAGGACCGCAAAAATCTACGCTTACTTCCAACCACGGTTTGTTTGGTAGCTTTGACATCCTCAACGGTTCTATTTTGTTGGCAGGAACAGATGATAGACATGGGATGCAAGATTTGCATAGGTTTTCTACCATTGAGTCGATTCCAGGGAACCAAATTTTTTCCCTTAGCAATTGTTTCGTTTTAACAATGCCTTGATGTCCTTCATGTGCTATGTCGACTATTTTCCTCTGTAGTGATGAAGGAATCACTAGTCTTGATCCTCTTAAAAGAATTTCCATCTCTTCATGTTTTCCAATACACAGCTCGTTCCTTAGTTTGTAAAACGACTGCATTGACATATTGTCAGATTTAGTTTTCCATTTTCCAGTCCTCAGATTTTGAATAACCATTTGTAGATTTGCATCATTTGCTGTGCATTCTGCTACTTCCAATAAAGTAACAGTTTTTGGGACAGCATGTTGTGCAACAAAGTTGACAAATTCTTCCCCTATTTTTTCTTCTTTTGATCCATTCTCATCGGTTCGTATATCCGGGTGTCTGGACATATAGTCGGCTGGGTTGTCAACTCCTTTCTTATATTTGACATGAAAATCATATGCTTGCAAACGCAAACGCCATCTTTCAATCCTTGCAGGCGGTTTTGATTTCGGATTGTTGAATATACTTTCTAGCGGTTTATGGTCAGTAACCAATGTAAACCTGGATCCGTATATGTACAAGTGAAAATGTTCGCAGCTCCAAACGATGGCTAAAGCTTCTCTTTCTGTTTGTGAATAACGTTGTTCTACATGGGTCAATGATCTGCTTGCATACGCAACAATTTTTCCTTCCTGGGAAAGGATAGCTCCAAGTCCAACTGGGCTTGCATCAACAACTACTTCAGTTGATTTGTTCTGATCATAGTATGACATAACAGTATCACTTGTAAGTGAATTCTTTAGCTTTTCAAACGCCAACTGTTGTTTCGTTTCCCACTTCCACGCCATATTCTTCTGTGTGAGAATCCTTATCGGTTGCGTAATTGTTGAGTAATCTTGAATAAATCTAGATACATAATTTGTCATTCCAAGAAAACTTTTCACTTCACTTGTGTTTGTTGGACTTTTCGCTGACTTGATAGCTTGTATTTTAGCAGGATCAGCTGAAATGCCATCTGCGGAAAATACATAGCCAAAAAAAGATAGCTTTTGTTTGTTAAACTCACATTTTGGTCGGTTTAGTGTTATGTTGCGCTCCCGTAGCCGTTCCATGACTTTTCTTAAACGCGTATCATGTTGTTCTTGTGTTTCCCCATACACTATGATGTCGTCACTCATATTCTTTACCCCTTGTAAGCCTTGGAGTGATTCACTAACAGTCTCTTGAAAAATTTCAGCAGCTGATGAAATGCCAAAGTTGAGACGTTTATATCGGCGCAATCCTACGTGAGTTGTGAACGTCGTTATGTATCTTGATTGCTCTTCCAATTCAATTTGGTGATACCCTGCATTCATATCCAATTTTGAGAAGATTTTGGCTCCATTTAAATCATGAATTATGTCATCAACTGTAGGTGTGATATGTCTTGTTCTTTGAATTGCCTTATTAGGTAAACGCATATCCACGCACATCCTAATTTCATCTGGTTTTTTCGGTTTGGGTGCAACGACAATTGGTGAAACCCAAGGTGTAGGGCCTTCTACTTTCTCGATGATGTCAAGATCCTCAAGCCTTCTTAACTCTGCTTCTACTTTCTTTCGTAAATGGAAAGGTATCCGTCGGTGAGGCTGAACAGTAGGTTTGATGCTTTTATCGACGTGAATTTTCACTTTTACATCTTTTATTTTTCCAATTCCTTGAAACAGGTCAGCAAACTCTTCACATATTTCATTCACATCTGTTGACAAACGATTGATCACTGGTATGATACCAAGATCTACGGCACTTTGGTATCCTAGGAGTGTACCACAATTTCCTTCGACTACATAGAATTTTCCAACAGCTATTTTGGACTTTGTTTCAATGGTCGCAGTGAAATATCCAAACGTTTTTATGTCGTTTTTACAACCATATGCGAAAATTCTTGTACTTGATTTGCTCAGTTTAGGTTTTGGATGCAGTTTGGAAAATGTGACCTCGTCCAAAATATTAACACTGGAGCCTGTGTCAATCAACATGTGAAAGCGTTGCCCATTAAGCGTAATATTAAACTTTGGTTGTTTTGTTGTAGAGTTGTTCCTGACGCTGAATACGTATCCATCATCTTCATCACAGTCCTGGATTTGTTTAACATGTTTTTTCTTAAACTGGGGTTTTGATTTACAATAAGCAGCGAAATGATTTTCTCGTCCACAGTTACTACAGATTTGTTTGAATGCTGGACACTTTGTCTTGTGGGGGTAATGGCCGCCACAGTTATAACATTTAGAACTCTGTCTATATGTACCTTTTGTTCTCGGCTCTGGATTTCGCCTTGGTTTCCAATGATGAGTTCTTTGTCCTGATTCCTTTTGGTGTATTTTGTTCACACTGGAATTGTTATTTTCGATTCCCGATGCCTGCTTCTCCGCCAGTTCTAATGTTCTTGCCGTTTCTAGTAGCTTGTTGAGTGTCATCTCCTCACTAAGCGCTTTTCTTCTTAATTTTGATGATGTGCAGCTCTGTATGATCTGAGACTTGATCTCACTATCATTGTCTGCAAATTCACATTTTGTAACGAGTTGTCTCAATCGGGTGTGGTATGTGTCCACCATTTCACCTTCCGATTGCTTTGTTTGTCGGAAAACGTACCGCTCGTATTCCTTGTTTACTTTTGGTTCAAAGTAATTTTTCAACGCATCTTTGGCTTGGTCATAATTCTCGTCATTCCCTGTATCGGCAAAAGTGTCGAAAATGTCATATACTTCCTCGCCAGCGTAATGAAGGAGTAGCGCACGTTTCCTCTTGTTATCTGTGATTTTCATTCCAACGAATAAGTTTTCCAGTCTCTGTACCCATTTCCTCCATCGGGTACCTATTGCTCCCTCAGCATGGACAGCAAATTTCGGAAAAACCGGTAATCCAGATTCTGCCATTGTGTTTTCCTTCAAAGTTGAATAAAAATCCTCGTCGCCATTGTAAAATTGCTTAGTAGAAAGATAACACTTGTGGTGGGTTCGGATGCTACATTTATTCTAACTAAACTTTCACACCGATTAATGCTTTCCCATGCATTCTAACATTTATAATGTAAACAATTGTTGGTCTCACATAAACACACAGCAAGCGCTAATGGCTAGCTGGCTGAAGGATTAAGATAAACCGTTTCTAATGGACATTACATCAACAAACGTCAAAGAATTTTTGCTCTACAATAAGTATGCCAAAGGTACTAATTTTAATGGTTACGATTCATACAGCGCAACCCCCTACCCAGAGAGAGAGAAAGAGAGAGAGAGAGAGAGAGAGAGAGAGAGAGAGAGAGAGAGAGAGAGAGAGAGAGAGAGAGAGAGAGACCGGTACCTGTTTGTAGGTGTGTAATTTCCCACTTTTAAATTTAATGGTCTGACTATATGCAATATCTACATAATTTTTTACCTCTTTATTTTTTCATTTTATTCCTTTTTATTTAGTTCAAAATGTCCTATTGTTTATTCCTTCCCTACTCATAAACTTACCTGCCTACTGTACATGCATGCACAATATTAGCTTAAAATGGGTCGATATGACCGTAAAGTATGGGTTTTGCTAGTATATATATATAAAATCTCTATATAAAAAAAAGATTAAAAACAAATCATATGTCAATAAGCAGATAAGGCAGGTATCGCAGTCTATACTGAAATAGCCAGTACACTCATTACAGATGTTTGATCCACCTCTTAATTTTTCGCGGGAAATATAGCGCGAGTGCACTGTGACGTCATCCATGACTTTGTTCGTCTTTGTTTACGTTTCTCGACTCAATAAGAAGGTATGGAAGCATGCAACAAATCTTTTGAGTCTCGCCAAAGCATATGCAGTACTCAAAACGTGTCTTCAAACTTAAAGTCACCGTAAATTACGAGTTAAAAGTCGGCCATTTTTTGCATAGCACCACGGGTGAAAACATTAGAGAGCATTATGGGACGTAGACAAAAAATTTTGTTTGATGAACTGTAGGTTTAGCTCGTTCTTTTTCCCGCGCACACTGGTTCTTAGAGCTCGCTTCGCTCGCCGGCGCTGCGCGCCGGCGAGCTGCGCTCGCTATAATGACCACACTGTTTGTACCGATTGCATGTAGCATCGTTTTTGAAAGTGGAAGTGGGGGGGGGGGGGGGGGGCAGACTCATCCAAAAAATCTTGACAAGCAAAAAATAAAAGAAAAAATAAAAAAAAGCCAACTTTCCAAAATAGTCGAAATCCTAATCCGTGGGGAGGGGGGGGGGGGGTTCACATTTCACATTTTCCTGGTAAGTAAAATGTCAGAATCGTACCCACCCCCCACCCGAAAAACGCCAGGTATTTCGGACTGAAGTTCCGGTTGATGTACCTCACTCACTCAAGAAGCCACATCATGCAAGTCCCCGGGGACAAACAATGGGTAAATAGAGGTTGACAAGACTTGCCTTATTGCATGTATTAAATATTAAATATTGACGAGATAAATTTTTGTTAGATTTTACCAGGGATATATATACATGATATACGTCCCTGATTTTACACGCGGAAAATACTTTAAAAGTCTTTGTTTTTACCAATTAAAGGTTAATTAACTAACACTAAATTTTACTCATATTGATCTCATCTATTGGACCCCCCCCCCCCCCTTCCATATTGCTGGATCTGATATTTGTTGAAAAGTGCAATCAACCTGCAACTACCAGTAAAAAACAGTGACCTCATGTCATAGCCAATTAATTCCATTCACTAAACATCTGTATGTCATGACCATGTAAATAAATTTACTTAAACATTAATTAAATTAGTGTTTCATGTGGGATATGGCGACAGGTGGTGACATTGCAGAAAAAATACATGACCCGCGTAAGAAAGCATAACATATTGTTTATATTTACATCTTTCTTTTAACAAATTAATAAATTGATTGTAAAAAAGTAAGTTAAACTAAGTAGATTACTGTTAATCTACATGTACATCAGAACGTTATATAAAAGAAACAACCAAATCGTCTCCTATATGGGAATTGGAGTCTGACATCATCATGATTATTTCGTGCAGTCAGTGATTTTTCTTAGGTCTATATGGGTTTTGACTAATCGATAAACGGGCGTGTAGATTTAAGTCCTGTCAATTTCCTGTCAGTTTCAGTCGCTGTACACGTAGGTTTCGACCGATCGATAAACGGGTCGTGTCCTGTTAGTTTTTATAGAAAATTAACTAAAGTTTCCGTATGGCGTTAGATAAATAGAGGGAATCTAGAAAGAATAATCTTTCCATGACCAGGTTAAACCGGGTCCGTAGGACATCTGTCATTTTAATAAATAGAACCAGGCTGAAGCTAGCAGCCACTAACTGCAGCCAACTCTAGCTAGAGGGAATCATATACTCGGTAGATGTAAATGAATTGAATTGGACATCATAATCATGATCATCAGATACAAATATATACATGTGTTCATGTATGGGAGTAGAGATTCAGGGAGATTTTTTAAGATCCAGTACATTCTCAGTATATGGCCTTATTGGCCCCGCCTTAGAGCCTTGAGCTCCCTGACTCAGAGGCCATGGCTTTCACAATTTAGGTAGAAGGTTTTATAATCATAACCAAGCAATTAGTTTTTCTTAAATATACCGGGGTATATTGAAGCAGAGAAGATTTAAAAAAAAATCTAAAACACGTACATTATGCAAAGTATGACCATGCTGGCTGCGCCCTACAGAGTCTGAATTCGAATCCCTGACACAGGGGCCATAAATTTCATAATTTTGGTGGAGGTACACATCATAATCATGTGCTTAGTTTATGTGCTGAAAGTCTAGTAGTAGAGAAGAAAATTTCTTAAATTAGCATCTTTTTTTTTACAGTATTTAACAAATATTTTTGTTATTCTTTCGTGTTAAATACTGAAATCTGATTGGTTAAGACGCAGTTCATAATCCTTTCTATTACCCTCAGCGTTAGCAACGCACTTAGCAACGGGTAACATTAAAAATTGTTATACTTTCATGTTAAATACTGAAATCTGATTGGTTAAGACGCAGTTAATAATAATTTCTATTACCCTCAGCGTTAGTAACGCACTTAGCAACGGGTAACATTAAAAATGTTACATGCGCGAAAATTATGCGCGTACGGTTTGCTGTAGAATTCACGTTATTCCCATATAAAAGCAGTAAAATTTTCTAAAAAATTAAGACATTCAGTATAACAAAATAAATAGTGCCTGTTTGGGAGGATAACAGTTGAAATTGACACCCCTCGAAAACCATTTTCAACCTCCGCTTCGCGTCGGTTAACAATGGTTTTCTCGGGGTGTCAATTTCAACTGTTACCCTCCCAAACAGGCACTATTTATATACTAGCGCTAAAGGGAAGAAGATTATGATTTTCACAATTTATGTTACCTTCCCTCTAAAATTGGTGTCTTCGGCTAAGTAAAGAAAAAAATATGGGAACATGCGCTTTTTATGACGTCACAGTAACCATTGTGAAAGTATATTCCTGTATAAATAAATGCTACATGTTCATGTAATGCAAGATTTTGTGCGATTATGACGTCAAATTTAATTAATATTTTTGCTGTATAACGATGATCAGCCTATGAATATATTCAGAGTGTTTTAAGAAAAAGTGTTTCCTTTTTATTGAACTGGAGAGATGTCAAGGGTTGTATATTAATGGATTCTTCTGAAAAGAAGCTCTGCTGACAGTACATACTCACTTTAATTTTGTTTAATAATACAAAATTATTTTTTTTTTTGGGGGGGGGGATTTCAGAATTTGTCTATTATATAAATAGTGCCTGTTTGGGAGGGTAACAGTTGAAATTGACACCCCGAGAAAACCATTGTTAACCGACGCGAAGCGGAGGTTGACAATGGTTTTCGAGGGGTGTCAATTTCAACTGTTATCCTCCCAAACAAGCACTATTTATTTTGTTATACTGAATGTCTTAATTTTAAGAAAATATTACTGCTTTTATTATAGCATTGAATCATGATTTTTTGAAGTATACACTCTCATAACTGCCGCGGTGTGTGCATACAAATTGAGTAACGCGCGTTAGCGCGTTATGAAAATTTGTATGCACACACCGCGGCAGTTATGAGAGTGTATACTTCAAAAAATCATGATTTAATGCTTATATTTACATTTTTTAACTTCTTGCCTTGTCTGCAAATGTGAATTATACCTTAAAATTCCGATCTTATCCTAAGAGTAAGTTAACATTAATGGAAGAGCCACAGTAACAGCCACAAGCGTGAACTTTGATTTTCGCTTGTGACGTTGCAGTTTACAGCGTTCAACGTTTGTGACGTCATAATAAAACTCGTCAATTTGACCTTTGACTACTTGTTGCATTTAGAGGCATTTAAACATCACGGAATTTAATGGAAAAACACAGTAGAATGTAAATATATAGGAATAACGTGAATTCTACAGCGAACCGTACGCGCATAATTTTCGCGCATGTAACAATTTTTAATGTTACCCGTTGCTAAGTGCGTTGCTAACGCTGAGGGTAATAGAAAATATTATGAACTGCGTCTTAACCAATCAGATTTCAGTATTTAACATGAAAGTATAACAAAAAGGATTATGAACTGCGTCTTAACCAATCAGATTTCAGTATTTAACATGAAAGTACAACAAAAAGGATTATGAACTGCGTCTTAACCAATCAGATTTCAGTATTTAACATGAAAGTATAACAAAACGTATTGTATACCTAACAATTTTTACAATTATTTGGATGGCTAATGTCAAGTTTGTCATTGAACCTTTCATCATGTTGTACAAATTTAACCAGGGACGTATGTACTAGTATATATTTACATATTCCAAGCACTATTTCCTCCATTTCTTACGGAGACTTATAGTTAATTCATGCATTATTTCCTCCTTCTTACGGAGACATATAGTTAATTCATAGCTCTATAGAAACAGCTAAACTAAAATCTACACGCCCCGTTATTCGATTGGTCGAAATCTATAGCGACTGAAACTGACAGGACTGAAATTGACACGTTCTCTTTATCGATTTGTCGAAACCTTTAAATACCTTAGAAAAATTACGGACTGCACGAAATAATCATGATGATGTCAGACTCAAAGTCTCACTGGAGAAAATTTGGCTGTTTATTTTACCTAACGTTCTAATGTACATTAACAGTAGTTTAGTGAATTTATTAACTTTTCACAATCAATTTAGTAATTAGTTAAAAGGGAGATGTTAATATGAATAATAAAATGCTTTCTTTGATGATTCATGCGGGTTATGTAGGTAGCAAGCATTGCAAATTTTTTTTCCTGCAATGTTGCTACCTTCATATCCCGAATGAATCACAAATTTAGAAAAACTTAGAAAAATTACGGACTGCACGAAATAATCATGATGATGTCAGACTCAAAGTCTCACCGGAGACAATTTGGCTGTTTATTTTAGCTAACGTTCTAATGTACATTAACAGTAGTTTAGTGAATTTATTAACTTTTCACAATCAATTTAGTAATTAGTTAAAAGGGAGATGTTAATATAAATAATAAAATGCTTTCTTTGATGATTCATGCGGGTTATGTAGGTAGCAAGCATTGCAAATTTTTTTTCCTGCAATGTTGCTACCTTCATATCCCGAATGAATCACAAACTTAGAAAAACTTAGAAAAATTACGGACTGCACGAAATAATCATGATGATGTCAGACTCAAAGTCTCACCGGAGACAATTTGGCTGTTTATTTTAGCTAACGTTCTAATGTATATTAACAGTAGTTTAGTGAATTTATTAACTTTTCACAATCAATTTAGTAATTACTTAAAAGGGAGATGTTAATATAAATAATAAAATGCTTTCTTTGATGATTCATGCGGGTTATGTAGGTAGCAAGCATTGCAAATTTTTTTTTCTGCAATGTTGCTACCTTCATATCCCGAATGAATCACAAAAAAGCATTTTATGTTTAAATAAATCTTTAATTATTCTATATGTACTAGCAATATCAAACATAATTATTATAATTTTACGATAGTTACCATTTTATCACAAAATTTCGACACATATAAGTTTCACTTTGATCACAAATATCAATTTTTAGCCCCCCCCCCCCCAAAAAAAAAAAAAATCGGAAAAAATAAAAGAAGTTAAGCAAATAAGTGATCCGAAGCGTATTCGTTTCAGTCAATTATACTCGACGTCAAACACAATTAAATAATTTAATTCTGGTTGTAACGCGCTTTCTGATTGGCTAAAAAATTATTTTATATCGTATAAAGAATGTTGCCTACGTCATAGTAAGACTAACGTCAAAAACGTATCAATACGCCTGACGTTACGTTTGAATTTTGTAGAATATTACGTCATTTTAAAGGTTAAATGGTCGTTTTTATCTACAATGAAGTGTAAAAAAATTAAATTATAAGCAATGAATTCAATATTTATTAGTTTTATACGATATAAAATGGTTTGAAACAGTTTACGCTTTTTTATAAACTGCTTCGCGGTTTATAAAGCGTAAACTGCCCCAAACCATTTTATATCGTATAAAACAAATAAATATTGAATTCATTCCTTAATTATACAGGACGATAATTTATTGCATCACAATTATTATACAGGAGGTTACATGTACATCGGCCCAAAAATCCGATACGGCAATTATACATTTATAGATGCAAAATCATGTATTTTGTATATGTATTTTAAAAATAAAGTTATAAGTATGCACTACACTATCAGCGAGAAGAGGATGGTCTATATTTCGCTGCATAGCATATAATTTACCTCTGGTATTTATGTGATGTTGACATGAATTGAAACTTACTTATTCATTTTTCGTATGTAAATGTAATTACGTGAGTTGAATAAAATGTAAATTATAGCACAAAATTAAAGAAAACAAATAAGGTAGATAAAAATATTTTATTTTTAGATAAGTTGGCCATTAAACACTGTTCATATAAATATGGTGTCCACTTTTAGCCTTAACCAAGGACCTGAAATGAAATCCAGATACATGAAATGGTATACTCATTCAAAGCTTATAAAATAAAACGGAAATCAAAAGTTATAATATTGTTTTGGTCTTACAGTGTTTTTGCAAATCTTGCACTTTGGACACACTTGACAGATGTTCATCTCCTGCAACAATCCCGTCATGTAGCTTGCAATCCCGTAGTTCCCTTTTAAAAAGCAAAATGCAAACGTCTAACAGCTTATGTAATATTAAAAGTACTAATCTAAACAAACTTAACTAAGTTGTGTGTTGTTATTTAAACATTTGATGATAATAGATTATTGTTAAGTGATTCCATTGAGAAAAAATAGACATTGCCGTGTATGTTGCAAACTTATGCTTTGACCTCTTTGTTTCGATGACCTGCGATAAAATTGAGCGATGGCGAACGACAAAACGATTCTCAATCAAATTGTAGCGCTACGAATCTTGATGAATGACAACGTTAACCTTTCTTTTATTATTTAGAAGGGGAAATGCCTGAATACTTCGAGAATGTAAACAATGTACACGTAATCAGCGAGTTACCTGGCTCGTAATAGTCGTACACAATGATGGGTACTCCCTGTGACTCAGTGACACTGTCCACACGGTTACCTGTCACGTCAAAACACACCCAGTTCCTCTTCAGCTAATGTGTTACAGAAATATAGAAGATTATATTATAGAACTTAAAGACATAGTGACGATACCCATGCGCGGATCCCAGGTTGGGGGGGGGTGGGTAAGAAAAATCCAGTAGGGGCAGATGCCAATACTGGATAAATATTTTTGTAATATTATTATGTGAATTTCAAAATAAGTTTCAAGTAATCCACCTATAGACTTTTCATCCCACACATGCATATTTTTACAACCTTTTGGACTATTTTTGTCAGGCCTGTGGCGTTTTGATTAAAATCAAAGTACTGAAAGTACTGTTAGACGGTGGGACATGTAACAATGAGTGATGTATGATAATCATTTTTGTCGAAAACCGCGGCCAGTATCGTATACATGCACTTATACTTAACGCTTACTCGCACAACTGGTCGTGAGTTTCCTACATGGATAATTCTGTGGAAATCGTAACTGTGATGATCTCCCAATCTACTCTTTACAAATGCTGTGTCTCTTGGTCGTCATCTTTTGGGGAAAACCCAAAAATTTGTCACAGTAGTCTTTGTCGTATAGAAGTTTGTATATATATTTTGTATTAATATGTTTGTATCCATATCAGTTGACATTAAAACCCCGTTTGAATGACTCATTAAATATGTGGGTTGCCACCACATATTGAATGAATAAATCAAATCCAAAGAGATTTCATTACAGTTCGCCCAAATATTTGTTTGTTTGAAGAAGGAGATTTTTGGGTTTTTTCCTTTTTGACCTTTGGGTTGACCCCGCAAAGGGGAACAACTTTTGAAAAGTTTGGATTGGACTATTGTGCTTTAAATATATTGTAGATTTCTGAAAGTAACGAGAACAAATAAAGCTTTTGCATGATAAAATACTTATTTTTACTAACTATTTGGGCATACATATACATGTAGTATGTTAATTGTCCCTCTCGACAGCATTTTCCCTCAATTTCTTCACGGGGAAAAAGTTGCAGTCTTGTGGACCATCACATTTGCTTTTTATCTCATAGTCAGTTTATACATTTAGGTGTAAAGAAAACGGAATGGGTTTACAAGAACCTGTTTGATAAAACTGGTATTGCTTTTGGAATGCACGTCATCATGAAAAAGAAGAGTAAAACAATATTTTATCTTCGACTTTAGTGGATTATTTCCATTTGCTCACAACGAAAGTGAATGAAAATTTAAAAAATAATATACAACATTCAGTCGCGGCAGTTTCATTAATCAACGTTTTAAACATTTGTTCTATTGTATTTAGCTATAGATTTATTCAAATCATTTGAATGAATTCGGGAAAGTCACATGTACAGTAAAACACGGTTATAGCGAACACGCTTATAATGAATTGACCCTTATAGCGAAGTGATTTTCATTCCCCGTGACTATATCACATGTTGTAAACTTGACAGATATAACGAATTACGCTTATAACGAAGCACAATAGCCCGTCCCTGGCGCTTCGTTATAACCGTGTTTTACTGTATATTTTATCGCTTCTCGGTACACTTTCACACGCATAGATTACTTGCTACATTAAACTTTTCTAGTAAACTTAAAACAAATATTGATAAATTATACAAAATAAGTTTTTAAAAACACCAAACAAACAAAATTCAAGTTGAACGCACGTTTTCCTGACCGTACAGCTGTGTATATAAAGAAGAGGGGGGAATAAGATGGCGCAACTGCCTATTTGGTTTAGTCGTAAAATTCAATTTCAAATTTAGCATCTTTTCAATTAAATATATTTGATTTGTTATTATATAAGTTTAAAAAATGGTAATTTCTAACTATATTCAGTTTGAAATATTTCAAAAAGATAAGAAAAAAATAATAAATCTTTTAAGTTTTGGTGGTATCGAACCCACAACCTAAAAACCCAAGTTCTATAAAGTTTCCTTATCGCTGGTGCTCTAACCACTGAGCCATTTCATTCACAACAATGTGCGTTGTTTAAATGCTATATGAGACTATGACCACGAATTTACGGACTTGTATTATATTTCTAAAACGTTTAATTGTTGAGCTACAAAATGACATATTTGAACTGTAGTGGGTCATCTCTCCACATTTTTTGTTGAGTAAAATCGGTTTAAAATCCATAAAACCACATTTAGACTGTAAAAAAAAAATATTGAGCTCAGACCCACTCTATGAAAGAAAATGCATTGAAGTTATAAAAATTATACAATTAGGTGGTTTTGACACTCATATGCCAGTTTAAATCAATATATTGCAAGTATTTTAAATATTTAAAGATTACAAACCGATGTTACGTTAAATATACATTGTTTTTAATTATTTTTTTTAAGTATCAGATTTAATGATTTTTTATGTTTGCCGTATCTAATCATTCCTCATATAGCAATTTTACACGCCTTATTCACCCATCTTCTTTGGTTTATTCTTTGCATGTACTAGACAATATGCAATAGATCTAGGGTTCGCAAATCCCGGCAATATTTTCGGCAAGCTATAGTTCTGTAGCTCAGCAGATTTCTACAGTCATCTATGAAGCACATTTTTTGCCTTTATGTTTAATTATTTATCGCAAATATAGCATGGGTGTATACGCTACGGCTGATGTAGCATTGCGATAAGTGATGACACGTACTTTCTAACCGGTGTGTATTTCAATTGCGAGTCCCAACAAACTGGCGCATTTATATAGGCCCGCCTATTTGTAAATGCATGTTGACAAAATAGTGCTAACACTTGGAAACAAATGTCGAAGAAAGTCCATAATAGAGTTGTACTCGCCAGTTAAAAATTATTTGAGAACAAACGGGGCGATGTTTACGTACAAATGTAAATAATGTTATCTGTTAGTTAAAAAATGCCCCCAAACCAAAGGAAAGATTCTCTAATACATTTAGCAGGGACGGGCGCATATGAATTAAAGTCACTATTTGTACTTCGCTCATCGAATTGCGTTATTCAGTTCATTGTGAAAAAAATTGACAGAAACTGTTTAGTTAACAAAATTATTATATCTTACATTACCGTTCACAATGTACCATAAATGAATATGGAATATCGCATGTTTTTTCTCACAAAAAAGCTAGCGTTTGCTACAAATTAGAGATACACGAGCTGACACGCCGTGAAATCCATAAGACGCATATGTAAAAAAAAATCTGAACTCAAAATCTTTGAAACATCGTTAAATTTAGTTTATATACATTTAAAATGGCGACCCGATTTGCACGTTAATTTTACAATCCGACGTCGATTAGCGTGTTTGAGAGAAAGTCAGCAGCAAGTAAAGCGTCAACATCTGCAGTAAATATTGTCTGATGAATATCGAGGTGTCTGTAATAAAATTAATGTTTCTACAGACTGAGTGAGGTACAAAATAAGGTACATTGTAAATCACAGGTCAGTCGAAAATTAAACACATTTGTATCGTAAATTTAAAGTTTTTTGTGTATTGTGTTTTGTGCTGAAATATAAAATGGCAAACCAGTTTAAATAGTGCGTTTCTGACAATTATTTATATCATAAAAAAGACAAGAAGCAATTATTGTGACCAATTGTGACCAATTATCGCATTGATATAGTTTATGCAGTCCTGATACAGTTAAACGTCAAAACTGGCAGTTGGTGCTTAAATTATTAATACCGCGTAAGCAGCCAGGGTAACGGCTCATTTAAAATAAAACACAATTAATAGGGTCCCTTTTTTGTGTATAAGCGATATTACAGAAGCCCGCTGAGAGGATGATAGTTCACCCACTTCGAAAGACCTTACAAGACTTGCATATAGATAAAGTTTTATACGTTTCCAAAACATTTTATAAAATTCTATAGGAATTCCATCTAAACCCGGTGATTTGTTTAATTTCATGTTATATACGGCTTCCGCACATTCATCGATAGTGGGGATCTTATCACAGATTTCTTTGTCTTCATCGGATAAATAATTTGTTAGTTCCGTGTTTTCAATGTATTGGTCAATATCGTATAATGAGATATGATCAGACGTGTACAGCTTTTCATAATAAGAACTTAATGCGTTTAGAATGTCATGTGTTTCATTTAAGCTGTTTCCTCCCATTGATAATTTATTTATTACATTGTGTGATTGATGTTTATTTTCTAATCTTAGAAAGTATGCGGTATTCTTTTCGCCCTCATCTATCCAATGAGCTCTAGCTCTTACCTTTGCCCCTTTAGATTTATATGCATACAGAGTATCTATTTCTTTTACAAGATTCTGTTTATATTTAACCTTTTTATTTTCTAAATCGGAAAGTTCAATATCCTCAATTTCTTTTTCAATTTTTTTTTATCCGGGTTTGTATGCTTTTATTTTTCTTGATCGAGTACTCGATACATAGTTTTTTTAACTGATATTTAATGATTTCCCATCGTACTTGTGGGTCGTTTTCCTTACTTATGCTCTCAGGTATCTGGTCAAAAAAATTGTTAATAATGTTACAAAAATTTATGTCATGTAAAATCGACGTATTCATTTTCCAATAGCCACTACCCCTCCTATTTGTTGATACTGTACAATAAAAAATGAAGGCCATGTGATCACTCATTCTAGAAGTTGAAACATCTGGGGGTTTTCTAAGAAAGATTTTTTCGATAGGATAACATAAATCTTCAGTAGAAAAAATATAATCTATTCTACTTTTCGGGTTATTGTTTGAATCACACCAAGTATTTCCCTCTTTTTCGGGATTAATTTTGTCCCATATATCAGTTAGACTAAATTTATATTTCATATTATCTATACTTTTTGAACTTCTGTTTTTGGCAATATAGGATGAATTAAAATCTCCAACAATGATAATATTTTCTTCATTTAAACAATACTGAGATACCCATGATGTAAGTTTTTTAAAAAATTTACATCGTTCACTTTCTGAATTAGGTGCATATATATTAACAAGTGTAATTATATTTTGTTCATATTCAATATTGATTAACAATATTCTTCCATCATCTGATTTATGTACATTATGTATAATAAGAGATAAATTTTTTTGAAATAAAATAGAAACACCTCTACTATGCGCCGATGTAGAAAAACAATGGTAGCTTGAACCATGCCATCGTGCATTGTAAATATTTTCTTTTCCATTTATATAATGGGTTTCTTGTAGGAATACAATTTGGCACTTAATATCTCTAAGCCAGTCATATAAAGTTTGCCTTTTACAGTAATCATTAAGTCCGCGTGCGTTCAGCGACAATAACTTTAAAGTTGACATTCAAAAATGGTCGATGAGTTCATTTAACAAACAAACATGTATTTGAAGAAGTTACCGTTTTTCTGATGACTTTTTCTTTTTAATGCTCTTTCGTAAATTTTCCGCTGCGTGGGCAATGATGTCCCCCATGATGTTCTTTCCTGGCCAGGCCCTCGGTGAGGTTTTGACGGTTTCCTCGTATGATAGAGCAGTGCCCCAGTACATGTCGTATACTGGGTGACCAAAGATCACCGATGGTTTGCAGGAACTAAGAGTGTCCCTCATTTCCTCGCATTGATTTATTTTAGCAGAGATAATTTGTTCCATCACATCCCTTTCCGTGTCTTTCCATTGAGAAGATTTTTGGACTAGATTGCCGATGCGTTTAGCTTCAAGCGCCGTTTTGGAGTTCCTTATGCGCTCCGCTGCAACGACATCGCCTGATCTAAGCGCCTTCGTGGTCTGGAAAGCCTGCTCCGCCGACTTAAAGGTCTCCCCAAAGATTTTCATCTCACAAGGATAAAAATTTGAAAGAAATCTTGATAACTATCGTCCAATAAGTCTTACAAATTGTGATTATAAAATTCTAGCTTTTGTATTTGCAAAGAGGCTCCAAAATATAATGAATAAACTTATAAATAGAAATCAAACTGGGTACATCAAAGGAAGATTTATAGGGGAAAATGCCAGGTTGGTTCTAGATATTTATGATTATTGTGAAGAAAATAATGAGGAAGGAATTCTATTATTTACTGATTTTAAGAAAGCATTCGATTCAGTTGAATGGGATTTTTTGTTTAAAACACTTAAAAAATTTAATTTCGGAAGTAATTTCTTAAAGTGGATAAAAATTTTATATATAAAGCCATGCTTTCATGTAAAAAATAATAATTGGCTGACTAGAAGGTGTAAAATGTCACGAGGCATAAGACAAGGATGTCCTGTCTCTGCTTTACTATTTATCTTTGTTATAGAAATTTTGGTATTAAAGATCAATGCGTCTGAAAGTTTACAGGGATTTAATTTAGGACAAACAAATAAAATTAAATGCGTACAGCATGCAGATGACTGTACGTTTCCATTAAAAAATGTAGAATCATTAAAAGATGCCATAAGAATTATAGAAAAGTTTGGGAGAATGTCCGGTACTAAATTGAATATAGAAAAAACAGAAGGTATCCTTTTGGGACCACTGAAAAACTCGCTACAATATGTAGATGGTATTAAAATGACAAATAATCCAGTTAAATCACTTGGAATTTTCTTAGGACATGACAAAGAAGCTAACGATGAGAAAAATTGGTTGAATAAACTTAAAGAATTCGAGAAAATCCTAGACTCCTGGCGAATTAGAAAGTTGACGCTATTTGGAAAATGCACAGTTATTAATTCTCTAATAGTATCCAAACTATTGTATCTGTTTACAGTTCTGGAAAACCCAAATATTGAATTCATTAAAAAACTAAATAAAATTATTTATAACTTTTTATGGGGTAAGAGAGAGAGGATAAAACGTAAGTCACTTGTAAGATCAATAAACGAAGGTGGTCTTGGCCTTATAGATGTGGAGTGCAAATTAAAAAGTGTAAAAGCGGGATGGATTAAAAGACTCTATAATAAGGAAAGTTCTCTTAGAAAATATATAGAAGACATATTGAAAATTAACGGAATAAATTTTGAATATTTGTTGAGAAGCAATATTGTTAAACCAAATGATCTAAATGTTCTACAAAAATTCCCAAAATTTTACAAAGAAATTATATGCAGTTTTAATGAATGTAAATCCTCACATGTATCACGAAAACAGCTCACCGAAAACTTGTGGTTAAATAATTTTATCAAATGTAAGGAAAAACCACTTTTCCTAGAATCGTGGATAAAAAGTGGTATCCTATATGTTAAAGATATGTTTACAATAGATGGTATAAAAGATTTAAATGATATTACAGAAAATCTTAAATCAAAAAGAAACTATTTATGTGAATATCTTATCATAAAAAACGCTATCAGAAAGTTGAATGTAGATTATTCAAATGTAAACAATACTAACATTCAAAATCCATACTTTCATTTCTGCGGAAAAATAAAACAACCGGAACATGAGAAATCGGGATTCTATTATAAAATTTTATTATCAAAAAAGACACAAAAACCAATAATGGAAGCAAAATGGTCAAAAGAATTTAATATATCAAATGATCAGTGGAAAAATATATACACGGCTAAGATAATAAACGCATTTGATAAGCAAATAGCAGAATTTAATTATAAACTTCTACACAATCAGCTGAACTGCAATTATAATGTAAATAAATGGAATAAAGATGTTGGAAAAAATTGTGTAAGTTGTGAACAAATTGAAAATATAGAACATTTAATATATGGATGTCCTGATACAAAAAGAATATGGGAAAAAGTATCAGAAATATTAAAGTTGAATATAACATGGAAAACAATTGCTGTAGGCTTTTTCTATATGAGTTTACAGACACAACGAAAACTCTCAATAATGTCATATCTTGTGTAGGGTATAAGATATATAAATATAAAATGAAGTGTAGACTACAAAACGAAATTCCAAATGAGAATGCGCTTTCAAATGTTCTTAAAACATCTCTTTATTATTATTACTTTACCACAGTGAGTGCAAAAAGTGTCAAATCCAGTTACAAAATTTTGAAAACACTAGCAGACCAATTGTGATTGTATTACTATTTTTTTCCTTTTCCATATATATTTGTGTATGCATATATATAAAATTTCAAAATATATTTTGATTTATATATTTGTATAATATTGATACGAACACTCTACGTGTATCAATGACTGAATGTTATCCCCGTTTCTATTTTACATTACTATTATGATATATACATGACTTTTGTATGCATATAGACAATATGTTAGACAATATTTACGTCTATTTATATATGTTTTAAAAAATACAATCATAAATACAAAAGAAAATATATATATTTTGTACATTTATATACATAATTATTTGATTTATCTATACTGCTGAATAGCACTACTGATCCAGGGGGCCCCAGGCACCCCAGGTGAAGTATATCTTGAGAGCCTCTGCGGAGGTATTATCTCGAATTTAAATGTACATTGTTTAATAAAACTTCCTTCAAAAAAAAAAAAAAAAAAAAAAAAAAAAAAAAATAAAACACAATTTCATACATTATTTAAATGTATGTACAAAATAATTAGCAGCTGTAATGCTTAAAATATCTGATAAGATTAAAATTAGTTCTCATACGACACGTAGATCTATATATAAAACATTGTCTGTATAACACTGCATACATGTACCTAACAGAGTTATCGTTCGTTATCCGCTAGGGTCCCCGTGAGAAATACTCTTCCGGTCAGGACCGTAGCAATAGACCGTGGCTATTTATAGCCACCGTCTAAAAAAAAGGTCAAGACTTATTTGGTTTTTTTAATAACAAAACTGCAAGTACACAGTAATACATTTGCCAAAAACTTATATTCCTTTCCCATATTTGAAAGACGTCATTTTATAAATTATATACGTCAAACATTTGAATTATGTTTTTAATTAATCAATCCATCTTTTTGCAACATCTAATGTCTTTCTTTTAAACTAATTTCTGTTGTTATAAAATGTAATCAAAAGATGAACAAAATGTACATTTTTGAAATAAAGCACCACTTTGTCTGAAGATGTTTCTTTGTGATCAAGTCCAATTGCGTTGGTTTTCGACAGATCAGCTTTAAATCCACACGGAAGCCCTACCTCAGCAACTACCATCCCATTGTCTTTGTCATCTTTCCTCCTATTTGAAAAAAAAATGGAAAAAAATGATGACTGAAACATTAAATTAGTTTTTACTTTAAATTCATTTTATAATTACTGCCATAGTAGCTTCCATACTCGGAAAAATGTTTATGAGTATACAAGAATAAGAATGCAATTCTATTAATGTTTTTGAATGTTTCATCTACAAGGTATTGTTTTTGAATGCAAATGTTAGGGTTGTTTAATTTGTAAATGAAAATGACTTTGTGTTTTTTTCTACGTATGAATATATGGGAACTGCTCACACTAATTTTAGACCCTTACCTACATTTTGCACAAGTAATTTTATAAAATAACTTCTGTCAATGTCAAAAATTAATTATTTTTATCAATTATCAAAAATTCATTAATGACATAATGACAAACTTCAATTAACTGATTACTTTAATTTAAAAATAATGTTTTTAAAGAAGGTACATGAATTAAAGTTTCAATTGAAATAAGGGAGACATTTTGTATAACCATCAAATTAAAAGTAAATTATGACACAAATCTATCTTTAAAAAACAAAGTCCTGACTGGATGCATTTCGTTATCAAATCTTATGATTCTTTTTTGCCAAAAAAAATTAAGGAATTTACATTAAAGCGCAGAGAACCAATTCAAGAATATGTCTATTAAATAGACACAGTCCATTGCATTAAATAATTGTTTTAAACTCTTAATGTATACTAGTATAGTACGAAAAAGGGTGGGAATCCCACTTAATGTATATGAACGTAAATTGTTACCTATGAACGTTCTAATTTACTATTTTAGTTACTATTTTAGTTTTGATAAGGAGAAATTACTTAACTGTTACGTCGGTTTATTCGTAAAAGGATGGTTAGAAAAAATGATTTTGCTATCAAGCAATGGAATCGACTCCAACAAATGGGATAGTTCCTGGATATCACTTTTGATCTCTAAAGGGCCATTAATATAGCTGCCATTATACTTAACTACGAATTATCTTATTTTAATCACAAATGAAATGATTATACCTTATACAAACATTAACTGTGATCGTGTCCAATGTTTGTTTGGAGGAAGATAATGTTGTGTTGATTTCAAATGTCGAGTCCCCACTTTTCATTACATTGTATTTCACACTGGTCTATATAATAACATATGAACATTTGAATATAATGTTGTAATACACAATTAACAGACATTTGAGCTGTTTTAATAATAAATTATTTCACGTTAAGCTAGATCTAAAATGTGATTCAAATAATATTTCATAATAAAAAAAATTGTACAAGGAAAGATACTATTGTATGTTTCAAGTTATTTATGCAGAACAATTTCTTGAATTTTTAAATAACTCGGTCTTAAAACGAAGTTCATTCAATAGTAAAAAATCTCAAGAGTATAAAAATGCCCTTTCGAGCTTGTCAGGTATCAACACACAGCTAAGCGGTAAAAAAAAGTTCACAGGTATTTTGTAAAGCTAAATATGATGATGCCCGGAAAATAACATTGAAGGTATGGACGAGATGTTCCGAGGGACTTCCATTAGAAAATGATGCCAAACTTTTCCCATTATAAATCTACGTATCAAATCTGTTTTCTTCCTGTTAATTTATCTGGGAAAAAGAGATGCCCAGATTGTCAATAAAAAAAATATGGGTTCTTTCCCTTTCATAAATTTTAAATATACTTTGTGATATGTATCTAAACATTTGTTGAAAATCGCAAAAATATGAAGTAAATGTGCTGTAAATTGGGACAGACTTTAACATGATGTACCTACATCTACTAAAACGAATCCTTGCCCTTGTGCAGAAATCTCAACACTTGTTGTACGTTTGTCCAACTAGAATAAATTTAATCTTATTTTAATATTGTAAACTCAAAATATATATCATCCCAATGCGTAAGTTTAAAATATTAATATTATAATAATTAGTCAGTTCTATTTTGTTATGAATTAAAACAGTTTTTCGGAAGTTTCTTACCTCTACTCTTTGTACAAGTAGCTTATATTTTGAATTCACGTGTACCGTTTTCTCTGTTAAGTTTGTTTTTAACTTAAGGAGGCCGACTTTAGTTTGCATTGCGCATGTTTTTGCGCATTCTAATATAATACAGTTGATTTATACTTCTTATGAATTTTTTTCGATATCATTTATAAAATTGAACACAATAAACAAAATACAGATAAAATAATTTAGATTGTTAAAGGAAATTTTTATTTTTAACACGATTTTTACGTTGTGCGGTAGGGGAGCATTGCCATTGCGCTTTTATGACGTTATGATAAAATGAAGCTTTGTAGGAGTACGTTATAAGAAATAACATAAAAGAAAAAGTAAAAATTGTACGCTGTTGAAATTTTATATACAGAATGATGCTATCCTCGAGAACATTTTCTTCATTTTTGGAATGAATCCATTATACCAATCATCATTCGTGATGATCCAAATATATAGCAAAATTTGGTGCATTTTAATATTTTGAGATGGTCCCCACTAAAAACCAGACGGTAGAATTTTGTGTTTTTTACATATAATGTAGGAAATGATATTAATAATCATATATACCAATATGAGAAAAAAAGCTATTGTAGTACTTTTTAAAACAGCTTTGATGTGCGGAAAATGACATTTTCCTATATATTCCTATAGTAAATGTACCTCTATTTTGAGATGGTCCCTAAAAAGAACCAGACGGTCGATTTTCATGAACCTTCGCAAATAAACTAGAGTTGGTTTAAATTACATATGGTAAAAAAATAAAGAGTTATGCTATTGTAGTTTTTCCGCAAAAAAACCCAAATCGGCCTCCTTAACTTCAACATCTAGGCCCGATTGTTGGAGCAAGCCAGAAAATCTGGAGAGTGCATGAAGAGAGACAACGGTATCCTGCAAATTAGAATTTTTATATATATTCATTTTTTGTTTGACATGGATTTCTCGCCAGCAGTTGAAGAAAATACATGTAGCTGGAGGATTCTATTCAGTAATTCTATTCAACAAACTAGCTTGTATTAATACATGTACTTATCTCTTAACCAACGAAAATTCCATGTTTCTTTCTCATTTCATAGGGTTAATATATATTTATGAAAAAATATTATGTCAATGTTTAAAGTCAATTTTATAGCCAGCTTTCAATATTATTTCTCATTTCTTCTGTGTAAAAGTATAAAAATAAATAAAAGTATCTGAAACATAAAACTTTTTGCAGGACACATTATATCACAATGACAATAAAATATAAGGATTTTTATAAAATTGGATAATAAAATAAAAAGAATAGATATAAAAAATATGGGATTTCACAGATTTACATGGTTTAAAATTGATAAAGAAATATTAATGCGTGAAAATTAATAAACTTACTTGTGTTGACGAGAAACCTCCATCGGGATTTCGCTGGGAGACGAGCCAGTTAACTATTTTCATTCCCTGTGACAAATCATTCTTTTCCGCAAGATACAGTAATGCATACGCAGACGTTTCTATATCAACCGGTCTTGCTCTAGGGTTTGGAGACTGCCAACGAAGTTTTTGTTCATAGACCCGATTGTCATTATTTTGCCAAAACAAGTATTGAGCTAAAACATACGAAAATTACTTCGTTTTAATATACATATTTAGTTCAATTGGAAACAATTATTATATAATTTTGTTTTGAAAAATTTTAAAGTAAAAAATAATGATATACCATTGGAGGTTGCCTGTGCTTTTAAGTCAGCATATACCAGTCTAGCCTTTTCCGAGTAATCCGCTTTTTGCAATACATAACTGGTTAGAGCCAATCCATGTTTGCTTCCGTGCAAATCGTTTATACTGCTTTGTCTTGTGATGAACTGCACAGCTTTGTTTTTAGCAATAGCAAGGTTTGTCTGTTTTAAAGAATAGAAAAAGTCCTAATAGGGATCAAAATAATTTAAACCTACAAAAGGCCAATATAAACAGATGCTCTACCTTCAATTCCGGAAAATCTTTGAATTCCAATAACGTCAAGAGAACATACGCAGTCTCGGTCACACGAGATGCCCTAACACCGCCCTATAAATGATTAATGAATGGTGAAATCAATGGTAGGTACAATATGCTCGCAAAAGTTAATCGTGGTTTGTCTCTGGTATAAAAAATTGTAAAGGGACATGGTCACGATTTTAGTCAAATTTTTCTATTTTGTTAGTTACAATGCTTAAGGAATACATTTCTGACGATCAGATGTAATTCAAAAGTCAAAGGTAGAGATATAAGCAAGATATAGGGCTCACAATTCGTTGTCATGTAAACAAAGCTCGTGCCCTGTTTAGTTTACATAGGTTCAATATACCAGGAAATTAAAACTATTTTCTTAATTATTTTAAGCATAGATAAACAGTTCTTTACATTTGACACATTTATCTCAGGTCTAAAACTGGAATTTTTACTTCACTGTAAGCTCTGCAACTCGCTTATTACTCAACGAATGGCACTCAAATTTCGGATGCCTATTAAAAATACCCTATCAAAGCATTGACAACATTAAAATCGGAAAAAAATATTTTTTGCCCAAATTATGACCAAGCCCCTTTGATGTAAACAAGTGTATCATGTACCTGCATTTGGTAGTGAATAGCACGCCCATTTTCTGCAAATGAGCCATCTGTATTTTGTTGTTGCAATAACCATTTTAAGCCAGTTGCAAAAATTCCGTTTTCAACTGGTACAAACTGATCGGCTTGGTGGAAGCACATGAGAACGAATGAAGTCAACCTAAAATAAGAAACGCGTGGCCTTTTGTTTGACTGAGTACCGAATTATTATTTTTAATTCTTTTTGGATTTTTTTATTTTTACTTTCAAAAACTGCCCTAAAGGTGGGAAATACGCTTATAAAATTATATATATCAAATCAAAATTTTAAATTGGGTTTCTACGCCGTTTTTCGTACCTTGTAGGGTTGTTAGTTTGAAAGAGTTCTATACAACAATAGCAAAACCAGGTTGAAGGAAAGCTCTAATGATTTTACATTTCATCAGTTACAGTTATATCGGGAAAAATATTGCATTTGAAAGCTATGTTGATCTATATATAGTTTTTCTTTAGGGGAATGAATTGATTGTACTATTCCGCCAAATATATGTCATTACAACATCAAACACAGAACATAGTCTTATCAGCCGGAAAAACATTTGACATAGGCAATTTGTCGGTATTTTTATGAAATAGATGTCAGTCAATAAGATTGTGAAACATCATTGTTGTAGACAAGGAAAACATTACACTCTGCAAATGTTAAAAAAACTATCCACAAGTGCAAGACAATTTCATTAATAGATTATTAAACTTCTAAAAAAAAAAGCGAAAAAAAATGAAAATAAAAAATAAATGATAGAGTCATTCATAGCAATTTTTCCCATTCGTTTATTTATTAGAAACAGGGATATAATAACATATAGCGTATGATGAAAATATATCACGCAAAATGTCTTGTGTAGAAAAGGATTTACAACATTTTAGGATATCATAGTATTACATTGTGTAGTGTAGTGTAGTGTAGTGTAGTATATATCAGAACAGATGACAATATCCTTTCTTGTATTGATAAATTACATAGAGGTATGAAGTATCTAACGATTTTTTTTCATAAGATTTGAATGGATATAAACTTTCTTGTATAGGACATGTTACATTAAAAAAACTTACCATGTACTTCCATGTCCATCGCTATTTCCCCACACACTAAAGGAACCATCTTGTCTTCGCCAGCGCAGCTCACTGTCAACACCTTGAAAGTCAAAGTACCTTGTATTACCAGAGATGAAGAGTTATTATAAA
Organism: Magallana angulata; assembly: GCF_025612915.1. Lineage (NCBI taxonomy): Eukaryota > Metazoa > Mollusca > Bivalvia > Ostreida > Ostreidae > Magallana > Magallana angulata. The sequence continues at coordinate 26,177,868 of NC_069113.1, read as the reverse complement.
GTTGATGCATTTACTACTAAAAAAAAACCCAAACAAACAAAGACTACTACTCGACTTCTCAGTTTATGAAATCTACATTATTTTATTGAACTTTTTTCTATTTGCGTAAAAAAAAATCAAAATAACGAATTCAAATAAACAAGATTGATGGGGAGAGCGTACAAATGTCACCTTTGCAATTAATGTAAACGTTTTCCATATGGTTGTTTATTGTACCTAGGGGTATAGGCGGACTGTCATTTCCACTGTCATTTCCACTTTAACAATTACATCGTAAATATATACATCTATGTCGTTAAATACTAGTAAGTATATTCGGAAAAGCGTTATTTTAAATCCACGCTAACTGATTGAAGAAAAATCATACAGACTAACTATTATACGTTTACAGCACCTTGAAACCGTGGTGCACCGTGGTAGTTGAATGTATGTGCATGCTACTTCATTAATTTAGTGGAGAGTCAATTGATTCAAATTTTTTTTGGAAAAGGAAACTGCAGAATGTAACCTTTAACTTTCGATTCACTAATGAATAAAGAATCTAATCTTGCATATAAAAAGTGATATGGTCCCAATATGATATCAATATGCCAAAACTGTTTAAACTTTTCTTTGCAAATTATTACCTCCATACTGCTGCGAATTTTTATACTCTATTTTATCTTAATGCTCTTTATGCCAAGTTTTTTTTTATGGAGAAAACACAGTTGCCAAAGACAACAGAGCAAACGTTCAAAACAAACGTTTGATTAGTAATAAAATGAGGTGAAAAAAACCCCGAACTCTTCCCATTAAATTTAACGTTTAGCCAGAATAACTTAACCAACTTTTATTTTTCATCATTAAAACAAATATAAATATCAGTTAAATCCTGTAAACGACAAAAATAAACAAGTTTTTAATTCAACGTCGAACTTTTTGATACATTTTTAAGCGTTCTATTGTAGAAAAAGGAAATATGCATATGGCGTATAAACTGCCACTTAGCATATTCATCAGAACTTCATACACTGATAAGAATACATCCATTTAAAAGCTTACCGATATTGATATTTGTTATTGCTTTTCTTCGAATGTCGAATGATAACTGGTGTGTACTTTGAAGATATTGTATGACATAGATATTGATTTGAACATATTTTATTGTGTAAATAACACAAAAGGATTGGAAACAAGTTCTTGCAACTTACAAGTTCCTCTCCTAATGATAATACATACAATTTATACAATTGTCATAGTACATGTAATAGTACATGTTACTTATAGTTATTGACTTTATAATAATTAAATTCATAGACATACATTTACAAAGTAATTGCAAATATATAGTAGATAACGTTAATATACAGTGTACAAAGCAAAAGCAAAAAGGAATTTAATTATTAAATCTTCCAGACATATTAATGAATTTTTGAACTGCTGAAAAAATAAAGCAGTTTGTATTGTAAGACAAATTGTCACTACCCCAAAGAAGCAAATGTGAGTTAATTAAAATTGTTTCATCAAGCCTATTAAAAAGTAATTCAAAAAGATTGTTTCTTGCATTTACATAATTCTTGCATACAAAGAAAAAGTGATAAACATCCTCCTTTTGACCACAAATACAATTGGGTGATTCAATAATGTCTCTTCTATACAGATCATAATTCAAAATACAGTTGTGTCTCAACTTGGTATGTAAAATATTAATAGTGCGTTTACCAAATGAAAAATATTTTGGAGGTTGAGGAATACTTTCAGTAATGTTTTTCTTGAATATGTTGAGAGACGTTGCTTCCCTAACTTCTAATTTAAGAGAATTCCATTTCCGAATGGTGTCAGGTACAAAAGATTTATTGTAAAGTTCTAATCTGGTGATTGGAACACTATAATTTTCGCTATTTCTTGTGTGATATATTGAGACATTTTTTGTTACGGGAGGAATAATATTGCTCAAGTACTCAGGTACTTGATTTGTATGAATTTTAAACATGGTTATTAATTTAGCCTTATTTCGTCGTCTGACCAGAGATTCCCAGCCAGTTTCTGTGTAGAGAGATTCTGTAGATGCTAAAATGGGTAAACCAGTAACAATCCTTGCAGCACTTAATTGAACTTTTTCTAATCTCTCCATGTCAAACATATTGCAACCGTCCCATACTACAGAAGCATATTCAAGAACTGGTCTAATAAACGTGATATACATTTTTGATAAATTAGTTCTACCTAGAGTAAACTTAAGTTTTTTCAAAAGTCCTAATTTTTAGTATGCACTGTTTACTATATCATTAATATATTGAGACCAACTTAAATCATTAAAAAAAGGAAACCAAGTTGTCTGTGGGTTGAAACATAGTCCAGTTGACACCCTTGAAAAAATAACTTAGGAAATTCTTCTACATGTTTCTTAGTGAAAAAAAAACAGCTTTTGTTTTAGACGGATTAAATTTCAATAACCACTTGTCAGACCAAGCCGCTGAGAATTTTCAGATCATGGTTCAATACAATTTCAACGTTTTTAGTATATAAATCACAATGCTGTAATGAATTATCATCAGCATAAAGTCTACAAAATGATAACATATTCGTTGCTACATCATTAATGTAAATAAGAAATAAAAGTGGTCCTAATACTGACCATAACGTTGATGATAACTTGTTTTTGTACATTACCCTTTGAGTTCTATCACTTAAGTAACTGTTAAACCATTGTAAAAGATGCCCACTTATACCATAAGTTTGAAGTTTAAAAATTAGGGCTTCGTGCCACACCCTGTCAAAAGCTTTAGACAAATCACAAAAAATCATACAACACATTTTCCCATCTTCTATACTTTTGACAATGCTATGATATGTTTCTAATAGTTGGAATACCGTGGAATGGCCAGGCAAAAAACCTGCCTGGTATTTATAGAATAAATTATTTTCGTGAAAGAAATTGTAAAATTGCTTAAAAATGACATAGATATTTGGTGCAAGATACATCATTGTCTGTTCTCCACATCCGCAGGGATAAAAGTAATCGAACATATCACATGTAATTGTGACAAAATGAAAAACAAATACCACACATTTAGATTTTACCTTGTAAATATTTAAAAATACGATTTACTGTGTAAATTTTTGTTATTCAAAATTTATCAGAATAAAATGTAAATGCTTACATATGGTACAGTTTTCAGTACTAGTATTAAAATGATATAATAAAAGCTGGACAATTGCATCTTGATTTCAGTAGCCCTCTTCACGAAAAGATCTTTTATGACTTTGTAACATACTTTGACCTACGAGTCCATTGCAAGAAAACAATATACCTGTGCTTATCGCGAACGTATTTCTTGCATATGAATGAATTAAGATATTTCTTACGAAAATTCCCATTATCTCCACCGATCTTGGCACTTTACATCTTTAAATATTAAACGTAGAGTTAAATAAAAATAATGAGCTCTCACAGATATGGCTAAATAGGTTGAAATAAAACATGGTACAAAAGACCTAATGTAATATAAATATGACGCAGAATAATTTTAGATCTGACTTACTTTATATTTATGTTCAAATATATATTATTAGAAGTTTCCATGGTAAAAATATTACAAAACTACTTAGTATTTTACGTGTTTTATTTCTTTAAAGATTCTTAACTATTTTTTGAACAATAAATGGATAAAAATTTCCCCCTTTTTTCTTTTGAAAATGTGTTACCTGTGATAGCAATAAACACATATTTGGTATCAGACAAAGCTTGATGTGGCAGTGAAATATTAATGGTTTCCCAATTCAATGCTGATCCACCATTTAATGAAAATATTTTTGGAACATTGTAATCTTGTTGTACACACGGAGCCTGGAAATTCAGATAAAGATAGTTTTTGAACACTATTCATCTAACTAGGGTTTTAAATCAATTGTTTTTCAACGTGTATAGTAACTCTTTCGTGCTATAGCAGCTACATGTACTTCCAAAAGTTAAGGTACATGCAGACTAGTTGTGGCGCTATCAAATCAATTTCAAGAAAATTATACAATATTTGCTATAGATAAGAAATGAAAACTGTTTCCAACAATGACATTGGAAGGAATCTTCAGTTTAATGAAAAACGGCTGGGTTACTTGAATCTATATTCAGATTAGATTAGGTGTTATTTTTACGGTACATTTGTGTTACCAACTGAAACACTTAAAATCATTTCACTAAAATTCAATGATTAATTTACCATTAGTGGAAAATTGTTTTGCAGAATACCAAATCCTCTGTCATCATGCACACAGAAAGCAGTTGTTACCCAAGTCGTCAAAGCATCAGGGATTTTTTTTACTTAAAGTCATCGATTTCCGACCTCTTAAATAAAAATGTTGTTGAATCAAATAATCAAATTGAATATTTGATTGCAGTTTTCTTGCATGTCAACATAGTTATGTTGAATGTTGACATAACTATCTTGCATGTCAACATATTTATCTTGCATGTCCACATAATTAATAGAAAAATAACTTGCACACAAGGGGCAGAGATATGCCACCATAAGTCCGAGTATCGCACTACGTCATAATACGGATTTTACAACATTGGTTCGACTTTTACAAAGCGTTTTTGATACCCGGTATTGATTTTGCTCTACATCGCTGTTGTAAACAATGGCAATAATAAGCAATTAGAACGGTAATATATGTATTCTATGAGAGATAGAAATGATTAATGTTGAGAAACTCGATTCTGTTAAAGTAAAATGAAAAACGAAGTTTCTGATTAACCAGGATCTCAGGTATGCTTATATCTTCTTTGTTTTGACCCCCCCCCCCCCTCCGAATTTTTCTTTTCTTTTACTAATACCGGTTTAAATTTAGAGACAGAAGCCATTTCGAATTTATTCAATCCTCAATTAATCAATGTTTAAATGATATCTAACATTGTTGACAGATCTAGGCAGAAAACTGTAGAAAATTTGATTTTTACGGATTTTTTCGTCAGGGTCTACTTGGTTTAGGGCTTATAGCGTGAAAAGTAATCCGTCAACATATAATTTATTTTACCAAATCTTTTTTCTAAGATGTCAATCTATAGAATAAACACCATGAATTTAAGTTTGAGTCAATAAAATAGTAAAAAAATTACCAAACGCGATACTAGCATGGCATTTTTTGTATTCTATTTTGATACATCAGGTCCATAAAGCGTACTTACTTACAAAAATTTGCGCATAATTATTGATGAGATATGGCTTAAATAAATATTTATACTCTATTTTGTATGTTCAGTTCTAATTTTCCTAAAATTGTTAATTATTTTTAGGAAAAACGGACGTCTGGCAAACTTCATAATTGTCAATAATTTTCGCAAGGGGGTACACTCGTCTGAGAGATGATAACAAACAAACTAGCATGTAAACATACATATTTTCTTTTGTATATGTATTGCTAGAATGTATATTTATCATTTAAAGCTAAGCTTTTAATGATTGAGCCCATTTAGTGCCGAGTATAGGACCACCTTAAGTGTTCAATTTACAATTTTAACTAAAACATCCTTACACTTTTCCTGTTAACATGCATTACAAACAAACAACCTTTTTACCTATTTCCATAAAAAAATCGAAAAAAATTATGTAAAGGAATTAAAAATCTACTCTTTTTATGATTTGCATTTTTAAAAATGAGGTATAAATATATGACTGAAGACTGTGGCTAAACATGCTATAAAAATATTGAAACATACAATCTATATATAAAGTACTGTACACTACATGAGGTCACGTTGCACACTACTTAACTAATGATGACTTTTATGTATTAGACTTAACTAAAAGCCCACATTTAGAAGATAATAAAAACAGAATACTAAGAGTACAAAAAAATAAAGCTTCACTATCTTAAACTGAGTAGACTTCATAATTAATTACAAATTAATGAAAACTTTAATTAACATACATGTAAATCCAAAGAAAGAAAATATAAGAATATTGTTATAAAATGTTATATTTCGGAAAGCGCCGATGAAAATGGCCGAGCAACAAAAGTCGTGAAAATTTTCATAATAAAAGAGCGAGCAATCACGTAGCCTTAAAAAATCGCCAAGGTAATTGAGCTAATAAGTACACATGTGCTTGACCTCGGCCTTGCGGCCTTCTTAACAAAAAGACAAAATAACAATCAATCTAAGGAAAACTCTTTATATTTGTTTTATTGTGTTTACATAAAAACATTTGTCTGGATACATCCTAATTTTATGATTCTTAAGTATGATCAATGGAATTCATATCTTAAACTTAAGGTGGTATGGGACATCTGTCGATATTAATGTGGATTAAAGTACATTATAATTGAAATACTTTTACCGGTTCAGAATTTCACATTTCAGAATTTTACAACATTTAACTCCCCAAAAAAGCTTTTAAAAATATTTTGAGAGTAAAAAGTTTTAAAACCCCTATCAAGATTTGACATGGAAGTAACACGTTGTTACTTTGGGTGTTTTCCTGTGTTATTATTATTTTCGGTATAAAAGGGGAAATAACTCGCTTTGAGGGATATTATCCTTACTGGATTAATTAACAGCTCTACTCGTGGGAGCTTTCCAAATATGGTTCGGTGGCTGGAAATCCAAAGAAAGGAGATATAAGTATAATAATTGTTATCAGATGTTTTATTTAGGATGGCGTCGATGGAAGTGTAAAATATCTTTATAAACACACAGTCACCAGTTACAAAATAGTATTAAATGTAGTAAATTTACGTATAATGATACTTAGTAAAATCTGGTGACTGTACAGAGGGTAAAACAATAATTATCAAAAATCCCTCTGCATATTAATTAAAATGACATGATCATAGTTTACTATGATAAGTGAAAATCATCTTAAATTCATAAAACGACAACCCGTCCAGTTGTAACTTTTTATCACACAAACTATTAACTAATAATAAACCAACTAAACTAAAATGCTTTATAATAGCTGACAGTCTCACAGTGCTTATTCAATATTTCAATGGAGACAATTCGAACTACAAACATCTCGCTATCGAACCAATTTCCTTTCATATTTACTCGTTAAGCTCGAAAAGGTTAATAAATCTTACTCTGAAATAAGGGATTTAACAATGTTTGACGCAATCAATTTTAACAATTTTAACCCAAACATCCTAACACTTATCCCGATAGACATGTGTTTTAAACAAACAACCTTTTTACCTCTTTCATAAAAGAGCGCGGGAATAAATAAAAGTGCCAAATTCAAAATCTACTTTTTTTATGATATGCTTTAAAATAAATGTGATATAAAAATATGACTGTAGACTGTAGCTAAATATGCTATATAACAAAATTATTAAAACATACAATCTATTATTAATAATCTATAAAGTACTGTACACTAAATGAGGTCATGTTGCACGTAACCTAATAGATGATGACTTTAAATTAAACTTTTTAAGACTTTACTAAAAGCTCAAATTTAGAAGATAATAAAACAGGATCATGTGCAAAATATAAAAAATCCACTAACCTATATTAAGGTGACTTTATATTTAATTGCAAATAAATGAAAACTTAAATTTACATACCTGGAAATCCAAAGAAAGGAGATATAAGTATAATAATTGTTATCAGATGTTTTATTTAGGATGGCGTCGATGGAAGTGACCAAGCTTGGGCGCATTTCCACCGACAAACCCTCGTCTTTGGATTCCAGAATTTTAGCCAATCAGAATTTAGGATTGGTTGATTTACCGAAACAAAGTTGTAAAAATTTTCTTAATAAAGAAGATTATTTGAAATGAGCAATCACGTGACCTTAAAAAGATAGCCACGATAATTGAGCTAATAGGTACACCTGTGCTTGGCCTCAGGCCTTGCGGCCTTCTTAACAAAAAGACAAACTAACAAAAGGAACTAAATATTATTACATAACAACTTGAGCATCGATGTGATTAATCATCAGACAGTAACAGCTCAAAGTAAATCAATTACTTATATACAATAGAGTTCCATTAGCGTGTCAGGCCAATGTTTTTATAAGTGGAAGCACCTTTGCGTTTTTTTGAGAAGACTAATTTACCCAGGTAACACCCAAAAAAGGACATTTGTGTGTCGTATTTATATTGCATAATAAAGAGACATCTGTAAAAAATCAACTCTGAAAATGTTAATTTTTTTACTTTTCATACTAACGATATTTTTGATAGTATCAGTGGCAAACTTATAAGCGAGATATATGCATAGAGCTCACACTGTTTTGTTTTCATCTTGGTTGCCGAACAGAAAATTCATAATTCAAAACAAAATGAGAAGAGACAAGACTAAAATTCTTGAATTGTGTTCATATTAACTTTGCAAATAGATATTCATTAAGAAAAAAGGCTTTTACCACTGAACATCTTATATAAACAAAAATATTTTATGAACTTTGTTTACACACAAAACATGTGCACCCTGTATCTCGCTTATAGCTTGACAACTGATGACAAAATATAGAAATGTAAACATTAAAATTTGAAAATTAACTTTTGGAGAAAAATTGTAAACATTTCCGTTTACACATGAGCAATCTTTTAGAAAGTGTACAAATAGAGGCTGGGCGTATCATTACAGGACTGAAGCGCACTTCCTCAAGACAAAACTTATATAATGAATTAAAGTGGGAAACGTTAAGCGATAGAAGGAAAAAACATAAAGTTACACTCATGTATAAAATACTTAACAATTATACACCCAAATATTTGTATGATATGGTTGAACAGTGTCTCACATTCCAATTACCAGAACTATTGCATTTTATAATAGTTTTTTACCCTCAACAGTTAAATTATGGAACACTTTGCCAAACAGTTTAAAATCTGCAACAAGTATAGCCAAATTTAAGCAAGGCTTGCAAAACAATAACCCTGTAGATAAAATAAAATCTAAATTATACAACCATGGACAAAGAAATTTAAATATACTTCATTGCCAGTTAAAATTTTTTTCAAGTAACCTTAATGCAGCCTTGTATAATCATAATTTAGTTGAATCTTCAAAATATTTAAGATGTGGGTACTCATATGAAGATTCATATCACTTTTTCTTTCATTGTCAACTTTATAATACTCAGAGAAACTCTCTGTTTAGATACATGAGTGATCATGACATACCAATAGATATTAATATTTTATTACATGGTTATGATTGCTTATCTCTAGCAGAAAATATATCATATTTTGACCAAGTTCATCAATTTATAAAAAACAGTAAAAGATTTTAAAATGTAAATTAACAATGAGTAACACTGTGTTAAATGTACTTTACATATACTAATTACTGAGCCTATTATACTATAACTAGTACTATATATGTGTATATATGTATCTCTATTTTCTCTTTTGTTCTTTTGTCTATCATTATATTGTTATTTATCTAAATCCTTTATTACTATATTCTTTATAAGTTAGTAAATGTCCATGTAAATCTTTGAAAAGTATATACTATTAGTATTATAAATATTTATACCTTGATCTCAGATGGAGAGAACTAATATAGGCTAGTATTGCCTGCTGTTCAATCCAGATTCATTTATATACTTAAATAAAATAAATAAAATATTTCTTAAACTAAACTAGTTTACACATGATAGAAAGTCAAAACCTTCTTCTCACTTGAAAACGTCTTTTTGCTGTTAACATTAATAAACTTTTTTCATTTGCATGTCAACGAAGAAGATGTTTTCATAGGATTTGGATTCTACTTCAGGTCTAGGAGGCGAGAAAAGTTTGTCATAAATATGTTCATACGTATTTATTGCCATGTTTCTATTTTTGATGGGCTTGGTGGTGTAGTAAAGTGAATATTTCCTGAAAATAAAACAAACTCCATTAAATTATCATTCTGGAAAAAATCATAAATGTTATATATGCTGTTTGTTTCATTTTTTTTTTTTGGATAAATGATATATCAGAGGCATGTTCATCAGAGCAGGTACTCAAGAGCGCTTGCAAACATTTGCATGTATAGGGAATAGGGAGATCATGTGGAGGGATGTTAGTACCACAATTTAAGTATTTTTACGTCACCTCATTCATGTGACCTATTGCTATATAGTAAGTCTTCGTCCGTCGTTGTGCGTGAACAATTTACATTTTCAACTTCTTAAAAACTACAATTGTTCACTTACCATTCTTTTTTATTTTTAAGGATTTCTTAAACAAGAAAATCTAAATTGTGGTATTTATTACCTAACTACGACCGAGGCCTCATGGGCGGGGCCAAATATGCAGAAAGTCCAAATTTTTAAAAATCTTCTATTACACAGCTCATGTGGGGAACAAACTAAATTTACATGTATGGTTATGATGTCAATGAAGATAATAATGATCATCGAGATTTATGACCCCTAAGGCCATGTAGTGAAAATGTGTTCAATCTTATAAAATATTTTTCTACTCCTATGTACATTTGAGAAAAATCTAAATGTATGACTATAATGTCCACAAAGCCCTCTGTCGGATTTTGTGAAATTCATGTCCCTTTTTTTCAGACTCTAGGACGAAACACTAAATGCATGGTTATAACATCCATGAAACCCTCTACCAAAATTGTGAAAATCATGGCCCTTACATGTAGGTCAGGGGTTCAGGCCCTAGGATGGGGCCAATATTGGCATATTATGTGTTCTATTTTAGAAAATCTACAAATCTACTTTAATTTTCTGTACATTATATAGTTTTAACAATTAATTGTAGTATGTTCTGTGCATTATAAATGAAACTGTGAATATTACAAAAGATTGACAATAAAGGCCTGGTATCTGTATACCAAAGGATTACATATTTTTGCCCCTTGAGTTAAGGTTAAGATCATCCGAAATTTCCTCCCTTTTTCTTGTTTCCTATTATGTTTAATAATTTTATCTACTCTTTCAATTCTAACTTTTTGTTTTATTAGCCTTATTTTAATATATATATTTTTTAAAATTCTGATGGATAGTGATCCGCGCAAGAGCGGGAAATAACACTGTACGCGTTATTGGGGTTGTATGTTGAGCCAGATCTTTTGTTCTTCTTTTGTCTATACTGAAGACTGATTTTTTTGAAGAAAAAAAATTATTTTTCTTCACCAATTTTTTAAAATAATTATTAAATTTTAAAAGAAACTGGCTGGATATTCAGAGTAGCGGGCATGGATGAACAATCTAAACTGAAATTAATTTTACAGTACATGTATATGGCAAATATTCTCAGTTTTTCTTGCAGCTGACTGGAAAATTACAAACTTTACGGCTTTTGATTATTTGTTGCGTATGCCGTTACAATTGGAAATTTTTAAAAAATTTCACCATTATCTATTGTAGTAAATATCAACCCTCAATTGCATCTATAAATGCATACAATTTTTACATTAAATCGGGGAGGAGTGTATAGTGCATCGTATCTCTTTTCCTTTTGTTTTTTTTTTTTATATCAAATGTCATAAAAGTTTTGAACACTGTTCAAATTAAGAATTTCAGGTAAAAAGAAAAAAAAAACGTTTTATGTGCACATGCATGTAGTTGCAAACACAATTTGTGCATTGTTCACAAATTGATTTATACGGTTTACTTTCAATCTGTTAGTGGTATAAACAATGTATATGTAATGTAATCTAAAAACGCGAGTGCATACATATTTATTTGTATATTTTAAACCATCGTTGTTTCACACATAGATTTTATCTGTTTGTGAATGGATGCCACTCGGCTTTCTACTGGTTGCTAATGGAAAAGGGAAACAATTCCGTAAAATTAAAACAAGTTCTTTATTCTTTCAGTGTCGGATGGAAAGTAAATTAATAAAATTCAATCACCATCCGGCTTAATTTGGAATTGCTCTCATTGACCAATCAGAATACTTGATTTAAATGCCAGCGGGCTAATTTCACTGAATTTCTTCTACGAGCTGACACTGATTACTAAAGGCCAAAAAGGTGATAAAGTCAATTAGATGGATTTCGATGTACTAATGTAAATTGTTATAGGTAGTTTTAAATTCTCTGAATTTTAAAACTTTAATGTAACAGTTGCCCTATCCAAGGCATCTGCCCGATGCATGATGAACTCGCCGTACACTTTCCGCCGTGGTGTTAATAAGTTAACCCGCTTTCTTGGTTAACTCGTTCGGGAAAGTTCTTTCCATAAAAACAAAAATTGTACATTAAAGAAACGGAATTGGCCCATTTTATTTATTCAACATTTGTCAAATCTTAATTTCAATGTATACTCTGAATAAGTTTCCGGTAAATATATTAACTCTTTACGTAATTATAAAATATCATTTCATTGCATCAAAGGCGGATCCAGGAATTTGGGAAAGGGGTTCTAAATACGTGTAAATAAAACTTAGGTGGCAGGGGACAGTTTTTTTGATACAATTCATTGTAGCCAAGGGATGCATGTCTTCGGAACTCTGTAACTAGAATTTCCTCAGTTCCCATTCAGCACAAATACCTTTAATTCACTCTTTATTAGGCCAATCACCAATTTCTGAAGAAAATTACTAGTCAAAACCTGTAAAATTCTCTACATACTGGTTTTTATGAGATTTTGACCCTTTCATATTTTGCTAATTTTTCATGATTTTTCAGCTTTTTAGACCTCCCCCAGCTAATTCCCTGCAGAGGGTTGACCTTCCGTACCGCGTGCATGTTGCACTATCACATGTCAGAAACTTACCAGTGTATAGTTTACAATGTCCCATCCACCTACTTTTCGTGTTATTTTACCTCCCGTCTGTAACTTGCAATTTCACTGTGTAAAGTCAGCACAACAGTCATAGCCGCAGGTTTCGCATTTTACTTCTGATTCTCATGTACCTTACATAAGGGGCCTACATATTGCATATCAATTTCAACAAGAGACACCCCTCTAACTAATGATAATCATTAAAAATCATTTCATCAATTTTAGCAACACTCATAAGCCTTCAAGTACAGCAACTCTCAATTTTACAAAAATATTGACGGGTACTTTATTCGAAACTGTCCCTTGCTACCTTTAACATACACTAACATTCTCTGAAAAGTCATCTTGTCTTAAAATTAAAAGGCTTATGCTATTCTGAGAAAAAGTACATCACATTTTGACAATTCCATTGAGGATTAAGAAAAATATGGCCATTTAAGTGAACCCACCATTTCCACTTTCCTCTATTTAACACAGATTCATAGGGTTCTCCATAAATAAAGCATCTTTACCTAATCTTTTAGAGGTCAACTGTTGTTCAACCTCCTTAAATAAGAAACCTTATTCAAAACTACATACATTGGCTTGATATTATTATGATAAAAGCATCACATCACTTAGAAATCCCTCTACATGTATACCCTCCCCCTATCTTTTGATTTTCACAAGAAGGATTAGTTTGAACACTTTAACCTAATATTATGAAACTTTTGGCAGTTTCCTTGAGTCATTTCTTACACATATTTAAAAACAACCAACACTGATATCTAAAATTGATCTTTTTTTGGTAAATGGATGATTTGTAACATTTTTATTCAGAAAAAATCATGTCGCCCAACATGTGATTTCTTGTTTTCATGAAAAACTAAGCCTAAAATCATATTTAGTGGATATCTTACATATTCTGGTTTCTAGTCTCCTTTTAACTTTGCTAAATTAGTAAGACCTACAAGTGTGATGTGTGTGTTTAATTAAAATGAAATTCAAATACACTCGGGTACCTGGGGACGGATGAGAATTCCATGAAAAATGTTCAAATTTTACATGTTTTTCTACATTTTTGATGAATATATACAATAAAAGGGTAAAAAATATGTTGTTTTTTATTCATTTCAAGAGTAATTATCATAGCAGATGTTATTTCAAGGTCAAATGTACATTTACATATCCTACATGTAATGGTAATGGAGTCCATTGGAAAGAGGGGGTGGCTTTTTCAATTCTGTAAATACATCTAAAATACCATTTTTTGATAGGAAGGAGCAAAATCTTGAGTTTTTTGACATATTGTATACTTTGATAACTGCATTTGTCTACATGTAAAGTTCACTTGATATAAAAATATGCTGTTTTAAAAAAATTGGGTGATATAAGTCAGGTGGCTTAATGTTATTTCATAAAATCAGACAGCAAAATGGCTGCAAATTCATAAATTTAATGATTTAATTGATAAAAACTGTTTTAAAATATTTATTCTTATCTCAGTAATTACCTTAAGCCTATTAATTGTCATCAGGATAGGAAATACCTACTTTCTTAGCCAATTTACTCTAGTGGTGGTCATTCTACACATTTAAGAGGGAGTTACTCCCCTTGAATATTTTAGCTGATAAATCATGTAATGACATCTATAGCCAAGAAAATCATCCATTTTCACAAAATGTATTACTTATGGTACAAAATCCACTCAAAATTACAGTTAAAGGAGAAATACGAAAATACCATGTAGTCTTGAAGGTGGCAGGGGACAGTTTTTTTGATACAATTCATTGTAGCCAAGGGATGCATGTCTTCGGAACTCTGTAACTAGAATTTCCTCAGTTCCCATTCAGCACAAATACCTTTAATTCACTCTTTATTAGGCCAATCACCAATTTCTGAAGAAAATTACTAGTCAAAACCTGTAAAATTCTCTACATACTGGTTTTTATGAGATTTTGACCCTTTCATATTTTGCTAATTTTTCATGATTTTTCAGCTTTTTAGACCTCCCCCAGCTAATTCCCTGCAGAGGGTTGACCTTCCGTACCGCGTGCATGTTGCACTATCACATGTCAGAAACTTACCAGTGTATAGTTTACAATGTCCCATCCACCTACTTTTCGTGTTATTTTACCTCCCGTCTGTAACTTGCAATTTCACTGTGTAAAGTCAGCACAACAGTCATAGCCGCAGGTTTCGCATTTTACTTCTGATTCTCATGTACCTTACATAAGGGGCCTACATATTGCATATCAATTTCAACAAGAGACATCCCTCTAACTAATGATAATCATTAAAAATCATTTCATCAATTTTAGCAACACTCATAAGCCTTCAAGTACAGCAACTCTCAATTTTACAAAAATATTGACGGGTACTTTATTCGAAACTGTCCCTTGCTACCTTAACCTGCGTTCTTGGTTAACTCGTTCTGGGATGATCTTTCGATCAAAACTAAAATCGTACATTAAAGAAACAAATTGGCCAATTTCATTTATTCAGCATTTTTCAAATCTTAATTTATATGTATACTCTAAATAAGTTTCCGGTAAATATATTACTAGTACCTTTTTATGTATTTATAAAATATATTTCATTGCATACAAAGGCGGATTCAGGAATTTTGGAAAGGGGGTTCTAATCAATGAATATCACTATGTGTAAAATTTAGTGCTAGTTAAGGTCGCATGGGACACCTGTCGGTAATAATGTGCATAGAAATTAATTATGAACAAATCATTTTCACCGGTTTTGTCATATTTTTTATAATATCAATATATAATATCAATGTAAATTGACCTAAACAAATATATTTATTTTAAAGGTATATGTGGCGTATTTGGAGTGAAAATTATTGAGGTGAGTTTGAGTAAAACTATACATCACGCTTCTTATAATTAGACGTTTCACAAACTCTAGACTAGTCCCATAAAACATGTTCTGTCTTTAGTTATTGTCTCTTAACTTTGCTACACGTCTGATGAATATCAATGTGATCCGCCATTTATAACGCCACTGCACATAATTGCGGGAAAACCTAGCATTGAAAACACAATGGAAGAACAGTTTTTTATAAACAAATTAGAATCACGTTTTTCATGTCTTTTAGATGATTCTTAAATCAGATGATACTCGAAGCATTATTATTCCGATATTCATTGACGTAAAACGATATAAATTGTTAATTATGTGTAATAAAGATGAAATACGATTTTAGCATCATCGACACGGTAAACGGAGTAAATACCCCTCTCCCTGAGGTATGCAAGTACTGAGTGTTTATATATTCTTTATTAAAAAATTCCTCTTTAAGAGGTTAAGTTAACGAATATCCACTTGTGGTTTATAACTAGTGTTATAAAGTTAAGACACGGAACACATGGAGCAAGAATCTGACTAGCAAAACCCCTACAACTTCATGATGGAAACTTAAGTTTAATTCGACTTTAATTCCTATTCAATCAATTTACATGGTCTCCAAAGGTCTTCCCTTTGTTCCTTGACTTGTCAGTCTGTCCCTTTTTTCTTTCATTGCCAAATCTGTCAAACTTAACGGTATACCTATATTTCTCGTCGTCGCCATTGCTGTTGATAGACCGCGATGGATGTCACGTGACCCATTTGACGCGGGGTTAATCAATTCTTTTGTATTTTTTACTGTGCCCGTAAAAAATAAAAATATTTGATTTCATGTATTTTTGTTATGCGATTTAAGCGTAATTTGTGCGAAAGTCCTATCTTTTAGTAAGAAATAAAGATAATCAGATCTTACTATTGTTATTCACTACAAATACGCCACATATACCTTTAAACATTTTTGGAAAGATAAAAATTATAAAAGCCCAGCGGGATTCAAACTCATGATTTACATGTACATTTGTACGTAATTAATGCCATAACCTATTCCGGATTTTCGTATTGTTTGCTTGTACATGTAAGAGTTATCGTTCCTCCGGGACGGTATATAAACTTACGGTTTAGCTACGAAGCGAAGAAAAACATGGTAAAATACTATTGTTGTGTTACAAAATGTCACAATTTTAGTGGCAGGGTTGGGTCCTTTGGAAAGCATGTAGCTTTACATAAACTTTCCAAAGAAGGGTACAAAAGACACTTGATCAGTAGAAAAAACTTTAAACCATGTAGTTATACTCGTGTGTGCTCAGATCATTTCAAAGACGGTGTCGGGTCAACTTCCTAGGACAGAAATAAAATATCGAGCGAGAACTTGCCTCAAAAGCAGAAAAAGATACTCGTAAGAAGGGATCTAGCCAAGAAAATATGCAGGGGCCCACAACCTGCAGACAATTCAATTAATACTAAAGAAAAGGCAGCGATATTGAATCACAATTCGTGAGTACTACACTGTACATCATACATGTAGCATTCATGATCAGTTGATCACCAATACTGTGAAAAAATTATGCAATCATAGACTGACAACCATAATCATTTTGAAGTATATTTATTGTTTATATAATTATATGAAGTGTCAATAGGCAACTATTTTCATAAACAGTATGGGGCTCATGCACCACCCACTTCCCTTCGAATTCTTAATTTATTAAATATAGTGAGTTGGTTTACATTAAGAATAATGTTTAATATATCAGAATAACTCCTGGCATCTTCGCTAGCATCTTCCGGAAATGGGCAGTATATATACCCCCTCTGACTCGCACGAGCATTCATACCATGGAACGCATGATCGAACGTGCAATTGCATTGGCGCACGTTCAATCGCCCGATCACCTGGTATCTCGCGCGATCCTATCGCATTATCTTTCAACAATCGCTGTCATTGTACAACAGTCGCATATATGTTGGGGGGGGGGGGGGGAGGGTAGGTGAATCATGTTTGCCGTTGGGCGGAAATTCTAGTACATTATTGTTTGCATAATTATATCCTTCATTTTGTTACATTGCCTTGTATTGGATACAATTTACAATAAATTAATTTTTTGGGGTACGATAGTTGGAACGGGTCTAACCATCCCTGCCCTGACAATCCAGAATGGTCTGACTCGATGATTCCAATTAACTTTAAAATAAAATTAGTACTTCGTGCGCGGATCTAGAACATTTTTCCGGAGGGGGGGGGGGGGGCATTTGATATATTATCGTTTCTTGTTTGATTAACATTAGAATTAGTGAGTGCTAATGCATACTGATTCCTATGCTAATGAGATCGAATAGCTTTTATTTAAATCCCTTTTCAACCATCTTATGTATCTCCACCCTCCCAAGTTATCTGTTGTTCATTACGTTTTTTTATGACAGGGAGAACTTTATTGTTCATGGCTATGCATTTTATGAAGTGGTCATTTTCTCTGCGTATATGCGTTTAATAAAAATGAGAGAGAGAGAGAGAGAGAGAGAGAGAGAGAGAGAGAGATATTCCATTCCATTCCATTTATATACGAGTCGTTGAATTGCCGTTACCTTTTGTTTTGTGACAAGCCTTTTTACGGAATTGTTTATCTTAACGCGATACATATCTGCGAGTTAGAAGACCATCTAAAGTACGAAGTACGGCGACAAATTTAACGATGCAGTGTGCGTCAGCCCCTAATAATTTCATTTGATAAGGACTTTTATTTGTTTCAATCATTCCATGTGAACGCGATTAATTCAGCAGCCACAGAGTTAATTTTATAGTTTCAAAAACAGTGTCAAAACACACAATGAAAAAAGTATCAAAATATTTATAAAAAAAACGAGAAGTTCGGTTTACATTAAGAATAGAAAAAAGTTAAAATATTGAAAGAAGGTTGGAAATAAGAAGTTAGAATTAAAATGATAAATAAAAATGTATTTCAATGTCTGAAACAAAATTGGAAAACAAATAATTAGAATTTCAAAAAAGAAATACTAAATTAGGATTGTGGAATTAATATCCCAAAAAGATCATGTCAGCACCCGCTGTGCTGAAATACGCTCAATAAAAATGTAACTTCTAATATAATGCAGTTGTTACATTATAAGTTTGAAATTTATCATTAATTTAAACTCAACTAAGTATAACTAAATTCATTCAATTTTTGTATTAAATATAACTCATTGTGTACATGACGATAATGAACGACAATTACCATTTAACAAGTAAATTGGATTCATTTAATATTATTAGATATACAAGTGAGAAAGTGAGAGTTATCCTCATTGAAAAAAGAACTCAGTGATAATGAATGCTCAGAACTTACTTTCCAGTGAATTTGTTTTTGCATTTCAGGAACAAAATAACACCAACCATAATCAATGCAACCAGTGTAGTGGAGGCGATTATCAATACCATGTTTGTATTAACTGTAAAAAAAGAACAAAACAAACTACTGATTAGCATATTTCATCGTAAGAAATCATTACTTCTATAGTATTACGCTAACTGTATATCTACATTCACACTCATTTCCAGTTTTCACAAACCAAAACATGCCTTGCGGTTGAAACCTTCTCATTTTATACTAGATCTGTCTTGCAATATATATACTATTCCATAACGATCGGCCAAACGGCCTACACCATACAAAACACTGGTATACAAAACTTTACAAAATGTAGTTCCTCTTCTCTTAACAATTTAAGTGCTAGATTTTGTTTTCCTTGTTCTTATTCTGAAGGGAATGGCTGTCCTGAAATTTGACAATTCCAATTTTTCGTATTGTTGGCCATTTTTAGTGCTTTAAATATTCAGTTTATTGGCTTAATATCTACATTTTAAGATTTGACACTTTTAAGATGCCTAGTGTTCTTGATTTTATTTAGTGCTATCTATCTATCTATACACACACACCAACACACAAACATTGCAATAACTCTCAAATTGACAAATACCTGACCATAGTGAAAGATATAGATATACATAAAGCACAAAGAAATTCACTTACATTGGAACTTTACCTCCGCCCTGACCGGGGGCTTGAACTCACGACCTCTGGAACCCACTCTCCTAGCAGTGAGCGGCCACCGCGCTGACCACTCGGCCATCTAGGCAAGACACAAATCTTGCTTTCAATGACGAACGGAGCCTTCCGTATCTATATCTTTCACTATGGGCAGGTATATGTCAATTTGATAGTTATTGCAATGTTTGTGCTTATTATATGTATATATCAATGCAATGTGTATCGTTTTGATCCTCTCATATTGTCGTTTAACTGTATTCCATCTTTATCTCAAACGGCCGTGTAGTGAACCACCAGCGCGCTAGGTTCCGTTCGTAATCGAATATATTGCCCGCGTCTGCATACATCAATGTGCTAGCTGAGTTTTATTATCCGGTACTGTGGTTCATTAATCTGCTGTTTGTGCACCCGGATTCTTGTTCTTAATGTAGTCCCTGTTTCGCAGATATCAGTGCTGAAAGACCATTAAGGAAAAAGACCAGAGCCGTTGAAATGGCGTTGTCTGAACTGTATCTATGACAGGTTGTTATCCTTTGAAATCCACTGTTCATTTGGGCTTCGATATTGTATTAAATATTTGACAATCCGTATAAACCCACTTTTTCAATGCAAAAAGTGCATCGTCAATTCAACCGACAACCAAAAGGTCTGGAAAACTAAACTAAAACCGTACCGAAAGTGTTCATGATATTTAGCGAAGGGGAAGGTCTCGGGTGGCAACCAGAGGTCAAGATCGCCACACCGTCCTTAACTTCTTGAGTGATTGATAGCCACCCCGACGGCAAGACAAACGAATGAGTTTTCACAGTCAGTGCATTATATTAGTTGAACACTGATATGCTCTCTCTCTCTCTCTCTCTCTCTCTCTCTCTCTCTCTCTCTCTCTCTCTCTGCATATATAATCCACTGAACAGCCTATCAGGCGAAAGCGCTCTGGATTAAATTTGAGAGAAATTGAGTATTGTGTTATCGTCTACTGAAAACTTTTTTCTATATCGTTACCCATACCAAGGACTTTTTCTCTTCTTTGAACATTACTGTCACTCAACAGTTTGTAAAACGGAAATATTTTAAACTGTTTATTGCTGCAAATATCCAAATGCTTACTTAACGGTATCTGTCGATATCCTGGGGTGTTTATACGTTGTTTACAAACCTAAATTTAAACCTTTGTATAACGTCATTGATTTTAACGTCACTTGTTTTTAAATGTATAGTGAAACGTCTGAGGAAGAAATGAAAGCGCTTACGTTTTGCGATTAGTGTTGTTATTTTCTATATATATATATATATATATATATATATATATATATATATATATATATATATATATATATATATATATATAACACGTCTCAAAAGTCTACACCAAAGTTTGACGTGATTAACAAACGTCTGGCCTCCGTTTTCAATATTTCATGTTATGAAAAAAAGAAGATTGAATTTTGGGTGTAATTTTAAACAAATGAAACGATTGCGTCTGTTGGAATATTGTTTATTGAATACCTACCTTGAGAGAATGATGGCGATAATTCAGAAGACCTTGTAGAAGTTTCAATCGGAATGTTTAAACAAGAATTCTGAAAACATGTAAAAAATTCCACGATTACTGTAATTCAAACACAACCTTGTGACAACAATTTTATTTTAACTTAGTCTGTGATATCAACAAATAAATTATTATATTCTGATTACCAGCATTGTACATGAGACAGTCGTTGAATTACAGCTGTAGCACGAGTCATCAAAAATTATGAACGTCAGGTCCTCTCCAAAGTTAGTGTTGTCATATGATAGACTGATGTCAAATCCCAGCCCATACTCTGACGATATGGATCGCTTCCTATTTCTTGAAGAGGAGTTGAGTTCAACAGTTATTAAATTAGGTGCTCTGTACTTTGCTGTTGTCTTTACTATGTTTGTAACGATACCCTTACCCAGCATTGAAATCTGAATGTATACATTGAAAGCATTACCGATTTTCCTGGTTGCCAAATACAAATTATTTTATGTATTATATTGACATTGATATAAACATACAAGAAATATTTTTTTTCATTGTTTTTCATACCTGCTTTCTTTGAGATCAATATGTTAGATAGCCGTTTTACAGAGACTTTTTAAAGGTATGTCATCAGGTAAAGTTTGAACCAAATTTTTATTCTCAATCTCTTTGTTGATTATATTTGAATTTCCTTAATTTGAACTAGATTGATTAAGTACAAATTTAGTACAAACAACTGTTTTACAAATTATAGGATCTTTTCCTTTCATTAGAATTTTTTGCATTTGAGGTTAATTTTTAAATTGAAGAAAAATCTATTGATCCTCATATTAAATGGAATAATCCATGCTAGTTTAGGAGGTGTCAATTTTTAACAACATTAAAAATTCAACACGGATTTTTAGCTTTTATTTAAAATGTTGTCATCTAAATAGTTTGTGTCTTTTTCGATCTCCAAATCAACTACCAGCTGATTGATTAGTAATTCCTCTCTTCTCTTACTCTACCTTTCAGGGGTCATGATATAAACAAAAATGCAAATCCTACATAGCACGTTGTTAAATGTTTTCATTTTCTTTTATTTTTCTAAACTAAAGCCTTAGCCTTCTGTTCTTTTTTAGAAATGGAAAGGTTTGCCTATTTATCAAGGCCTTCCGTTTACAACGGAAGACCTTATAGTGATTGTAGTGTTTTTTCTTTCTTTGTTTTTTCTTTCTTATTATTTTCCCCCCTTTTTTGTCGAAAGAATTTCTCAGAGATGGCTTAATAGATTTTCCTGAAATTTTCAGGACTGATAGAGAATGATAATATCTCGAGGCGTTTTTCTTATTTTTAAAAATTTATTTCCGGTCGTCCGTTTCCTGTCCCGCGTCAAAAAACCTTGTTCCCTCGAGATCTCAAAATACTTGAACATCGAAACTTTGTGGGATGACAGACCTGTGTATGTAGAGGTATTTAAACTTTTGTTTTGTTCGTCATAACTTCCAGTCCTCACCGGAAGCACTTCAAAAATAATTATTTTTACACATTAAATTCCTTTAATAAAATTGAATTCCTTGAATAGATATGTAAGTATAAATCTATACATACGTTATCGATGCAATGTTCTATCAACAAAAAAAATCTACTTCCGTTGAGATATCTCAATCATCTCAGGTAACTTTTTAAAAACACATTTTGTACCCACGAAATCTCAGAAATTATAAGTGATCAAAGCACAAAACTTTCATAGATGATAGACATTTGACTGTAGATGTGTTTAACCGGTTTCATTTTGTCATCCGCCACTTCCGGTCCACACAGGAAGAGTTCAAACAAATCGAGCTGTTTATCAGTTTAACATTTTTTCCTTTGATATTTGTAGTTAGCTCGATGAACAATAATGTACAAAAGGTAAGTATACAAGAAATATTTAATACAATTTACATTGAGCACTTCCGTTTGTCCGTTTCCTGTTCCGAGACAAAAAACAGTATTTTGATGAGATCTCAAAAACAACCAAACTTTGTGGGTAGATAGACCTATGTATGTACATGTGTTAACACTATTTTGTTTTATCCGGCGTAACTTCCGGTCGTCACAGGAAGTACACCCAATTTTCATTTTTAAAACATATTTTGGTTATTTAGCATGGAAGTTAGACTGTTAGGTCGATGGAAATCAGATGCATTCAAAAGTTATATTAGACCAGTTAATCTAGTATAGAGAGAGCAAAGACTGACTGTGAACTTATGGATATACACGGTTATTCAGGAACATATGTATATTTCTTGATAACTTATAATGCGTTAAAATAATTTGAAATATAAGTTGTTATTTTCATTCAAAGCTTTGAATGGGTTAGACATATGTATGTTCCTACCTATGATTACTATATATTACAAGTATTAGGTTACATTGTACATCTTTTTGGGTGGGGCATATGTATATCCTTACCCATGCATGAATAGTATTTGTATGTGTTTGCATGTTGATGGGACTAAAGTTTGTAAGGCATATGTATATCCTGGCAAATATTAGTCCATTTTAAAGGTATAGGAATGCACTTTGCCACTTAAAATTTTCTCCCTCCCTCCTTGGGGTCTGAACTTGATTTAATTAGAATTAATCAAGTACATGGCGCTTTCAGACCACAAGGATTATGTTTGTCATAAATTATCTAATCAATCACATCATTGATTACATCAGTAATGGGAGTTATGGATTATTTTAGTTGTAAAATATTATGGGTAAAGAATTAAATATTCATAATTTTATGAACTTATTAATTATTGTTATATAATCATCTATTGTCATTTTCCTGATTATTTCAAACCAAATTTGGTTAACAATAAAGTCACAAAAGTGGCAGAGTGCAACATACCTATTTGTTATGTGATGTTTTGCTGTACAAAGATGAAGGGCTCAGGTGGTTCAATTTTGAGCGTATAGAGGTTAATTATTTCATGAGTGAGAAATAATGCTATATGCAGTAATGGTCTATTTTGAAAATTATCAATTATGGATAAATGATTTTTAAGATTTCTTAAAATATTTTATGCATATTGATGATTTCTGTTAAGTTCGCGAGAGTTATCTTTCCTGCGGTATTGTAAAAGTTATTCAGCATCTTCATATATGGACACAAAATCAACGTCGCCGGAGGTAACCAATGAATTTATTCCGCGGTAAAATCTTGGGAGCGTCATTTTAATAGCGTGGGTTCTCACTTCTCTCAGGACGCCGATAGCTAAGCATTGAAAATTTTCAAAGCGATCTATAAACCACCTCCACCCCTCCACCTTCCTTTTTTATGAACATGTTTATAAAAACGAAAAATTCTTGTGTATTTTCTTTTTTCTTTATTAAGCATGGCGCTTTCAGACCACAAGGATTATGTTTGTCATAAATTATCTAATCAATCACATCATTGATTACATCAGTAATGGGAGTTATGGATTATTTTAGTTGTAAAATATTATGGGTAAAGAATTAAATATTCATAATTTTATGAACTTATTAATTATTGTTATATAATCATCTATTGTCATTTTCCTGATTATTTCAAACCAAATTTGGTTAACTTTAAAGTCACAAAAGTGGCAGAGTGCAACATACCTATTTGTTATGTGATGTTTTGCTGTACAAAGATGAAGGGCTCAGGTGGTTCAATTTTGAGCGTATAGAGGTTAATTATTTCATGAGTGAGAAATAATGCTATATGCAGTAATGGTCTATTTTGAAAATTATCAATTATGGATAAAACATATTTTGGTTATTTAGCATGGAAGTAACATTTTAGCTACAAAAATACAAAAGGTCATCTACACTGTAAAAAAATTCTACTTCCGGTGAGACATCTCAAATTTCTCAGGTAGCCTTCTTTTTTAAAAACAAAGTACCAACAAGATCTCAGAAACTGTGAGAGATCAAGACACAAACCTTATATGGATACTGGACATTTGATTGAACATGTGTTTAACGGGTTTCATTTGATCGTACGTCACTTCCGGTTCTCACTGGAAGCGTTCGAGCAATAGAAATTTTTTTTTCACATTTTACTCAATTTGATGAACAATAACATGCCGTAGGTAAATGTACTAAAATATCTACTTTCAATTTCTTAAATCACTTCCGTTTGTTCGTGTCCGGTCCCGAGACAAAAACCTTTTCTCAACGAGATATTATAACTAAAAAAACTTGAACATCCAAACTATGAGGAAAGACAAAACAATGTATGAAGATATGTTTACTATGTTCTGTATGATCCGACGTAACTTCCGGTTGTCTCAGAAAGGACTAAAAAATTGACATTTTGTCTTTTTGTTTTGTTATTTCTTGTTAATTTCTTAACAGTATATATTGTATCCATTTTCTGTTTACAAGAGAAATGGACTTTTTGAACAGATTAATACATGAGGAACGGAGGACCTTTTTGTCGCTATAGCAACAAGAATCTAGTTATTATTATATTTATCTTGTTAACATTTTCTAAGTATATGGTGATTAGGAGTTTGTATTATTGGTAATTTTGGTATTTTTAGAATAATTTCTTTAAATCAATCTCCAATCTTGAATCGGAAGGGGATCCGATTTTACTTTAAATAAACTGGAAACTTAATTAAGTTTTCTGTGAAAATAAAATATTTTAGCACAGCTGGCATTGGTTTAATTAATTTGGGGTTTCCTAGGAAGTTTGAAAAGCCCATTTTAGCCTTTAGCTAATTATAAGGTTACCTAAAGGACGTTATTTACTCAAGGTTTGAGTTCTCAAATTCGGATTGTTATTAAAGTATAATGTCAAGAGTAAAACTTTTTCTCAACACAAAAAGTATTAATGAATTATTATTGACATAACATTCGATGTTTTAACTATATTATGGAATAAGAATAAACAAAATTGGACTTATAGCAAAGCATGAGGAAATTCGTGCCAAATTTTTTAATTATTTTTTTAATGAAATACTTTTGGTAGTTAGTTTTATTTGTTAGTCAGCATAATTTTGCATATTTTATGTTGGTTTTATCTCATTTTTTCATTTTGATAATCATATGGACCACACTGCAAAAATATTGAAAAATGCTTTAAAACGATAAGACACCATATCTAAAATTTTCATCATTGACCACATTTATGCCAGTAGAGTAAGGTCAATATACTTAATTTCATGCTATAAAAATCTTAGTATTATCACCATTCAATTTTTTGTAAAATTGAATCAAAATGGGTAGGGATTTAAAATCTGAAAGAGGAAATTCGGACTGGAATATTTTTTTTTTTGAAATTGTGAATGAAAACTTAATGCTTTGTGTCTATTTAGTGCCATTACCTTTCATGAAGTGAATTGCATTTTTAAAAGAGTTTAATCATTAGATATATTCACAACCTTCTTGTCTACATTACTTGAAAACTTTGCTGAGCATTAAAACACTAAAATACCTTGTATATCTTGAGTTTAACATAAATAGTCGTTCCTGACAGAAAGCTTCCAACAATATTTGTCTTGGCACATGCTCGTATTGATTGTCGACATAATCCCTCTTCAGGAAGGACGACGTTTTCTGGAGGTGTGTTAATTGGGTGAGAACAGTCCCCATCGATAAACCCAGCATCACACAAACACTTTCCTGAAAATGCATAGTATTGTACATCTATACTTAAGGTGCATTAAAATAGAATTTAAACACATATTTGCACTATTAGTAAGGAGTCCATATCATAAGTAAATATTTACTATTTCTAGTATTCTGTGAGACGAAGAGAAGAATGACTTCTTTTATTAATTTTTTTCTTTTACATGACTAATGAATACCTATCGCACAGTCAAAATTTTTTTTAAAAAGTGTGAAAGTGTTATACAGTGCACTGTATAATCATGTATTTTAATAGATAAAAAGTAGTATTTTAATTTCGAGTACAATATTCCTGGAATCAATTAGCACTGAGAAAAAAATACAGTTAAACTTCGGTATCTCAAACACCGATATCTCAAATACCACGGATATCTCGAGGTAGGTCTGTGGTCCCGACCAATTTACCTATATAAGTGATTTTAAAAAAACGGTATGTCGAACCCGGAAATCTCGAATAAACCGCTTATTTCGAAGTAAATTTACGGCCCCAATCACCCAAAGACATGCGTTATCTTGAAATCAAGTCAATTAAGCGCCTAAATAATTTCACTCCGTCGGTGCAGTGTCGCTCTATTACGCCGATTTTCCGGTCTATTGAACATATCCTTTAGTATAGCACGTGATATTACTGAGGTTACCTGTGATTTTCACAGCCCCAAGCTGTTAAACCACTTTCTCTGTAATTACGCAAGCAAGATTATCGACGATGCTTATATAGTGACTTCCGATGATACGATAATTAAACATAGCTTGTGAAGATAGTTTCGTAAACACACTTAACACATCAAAGTGAAAAAAATAATCAAGAAATTATTAAAGTAAATACTTTTTGAGGTATTTTAATCTGTTCCAGAGAGTAAATTTTCAGTGCAGATCATATCTGATTATCAATCTACCGAAGGACCCAGTCTCAAGCCGGGGGATAGTTAGATTATCTGGCAATGGTGCCTAACTCAAAGTTCAGTTCAGACCATTAGAATAAAATTCCAGGCTATATCAGAAGTCAAGAAACGTATAAATAAAGTCGATCTCTAGCCTTTTTAAAGCGCTAAGCATAGCTGTAGCGCTTTTCTGTCATCAGATTTCTAAACTTACTTTCAGTTTCGTTTTCGCGTTTCCGATATACCGCCACCTACTGGCGTCAACAATTTTGACTAGAGATACAATCGTAACAGTTCGGCCATTTCCGTCACCGCAAATAGCGGTCTTCTATCGGTTAAGGAAAAGGGCGAGCGTTATCCGAATGACTTGAGATAGAAACAGAGGACTAGTCATTATATATGCTTATGTGGCGTTCAACACGGACGGGAACCAGGTTAAGTTATGAAAGAAATATATGGGGTTTATTTTTACTTTTGCAGGGGCGAGATATAGTTCTCTTAAAAAATAAAGCTATATCAGTAAAACAAAATTATTGTAACTAAAAATTTGCCTCATTTTAATGAAAGTATAAAGTATGAAAATTGACAATCTTCTGTACATAAAATTGTCACTGTTAAAGCTGTTTATAACATACTCATTTTTATGCGGAGGAATACATTATTTACTTTCCATCAGACGAGAAGATAATATTGTGGGCTGGACAAGTTGGCTGTAAACAACGAATTGTATTGAAGAAGGCGGAGAAGTGGGCAGTAGACCGAGAAAAGGTAAATACTACACGAATATACGACGTTATGGCGGAACATTTAAAAATCGTAAGATTGTACAATATCCACCGCGATCACTTTTGTCAACAACAGTACTCCATAGGCCTATGGGATTTGAACGTCATTTATTTAGATTTCTATATTATTTGTTAACGTTTAAGGAGCATGATAAAGATTTTGATCAAAATTTAGATTACTTCTCTTCAATTTTAAAAAGCTATATATGCATACTGTATAGTAAGACGAGTTGCGGAGTTATGTATCTTGGGTAAGCCGAATTACCAAAATGACAGTATTTACCGAAATGACGCCTAGAATTACCGGAATGACACTTCAATCTACAGAAATGACACCTAATCCTTATTTTAAAAAAATTTCATCACAAATATATTAAATTAATGTCTTAATCATTGTGAATAATTTGTATAGGCCTAATTGCAAGACGGAAAATGATTAGATAGTTGGAAAATTATGAGATGAGCATGCATGTAATTGAACTCTCTGATATATAAAAGCATGCGAGTAAAATTCATCATTAATTGTTATATGTATTGTTAATAAAAAAATTACTAATTTATATTTCGGTTATTCGATGTATAAATATAAATATGTATGAATAATTCTACAACTGCATGACACTCAAATTTTTGTTGATCATTGAAATGCATTACTTATATTAAAAGCATTGTAAACAATCAGATATAGAATTTGAGAAAAATCATGTCACATGGCCATGTCAGGCTGGTTTCTAAAATGATCGATCAGGAATACTGAAAACAATGACATGTCATATCGATAATTGTGACTGTTTTACAACTATGTTAGAGAATTTGAATTACAGTCAACATGTAACCAATCTGACGTACCCAAATAGACTTGTAATAAAATAGAGTCAAAAAATGACTTCAGTAATTAATATCATTATGCCTGCTTCCAAGAAAGAGAAGATTTTTATAATTTTGTCAATATAATTACAGTCAACCAGTCAAGTATAATTGTTTTTTTCTTTTTTCTTTATTATTTTTAGATAAGAATGCATGTAAACAGAAATTGTCTATCAAATGTTGATATAGGGAACTCTTCAAAATTCTACATTTAGATATTTAAATTTTTTTTTCAGAATGGCTCAGAAAAGCCTTTCGGAGCTAAAGGGTGCCAACAGCACCAGGCCAACCCCATACATCGAGAGTATTACTGTTAAGGTTGTTAAAAAGGGGCATGTTGCAAAATTTACAGATGCCAACGGGCAACAGGCAGAGTTACTCAACTTCAGTATCGCAGATCAATCGGGACCAATGTTGGCGACGCTAACGGACAAGTCCAAGCAACCCAAAATAGTTGAGGGAAAGACATTAATGATCAGGAACTTTATTCTGAAAGGAGGGAAAATAGCAATGTCCTCTAAGACCACCATTATGGGGAGACCCAATTTGGAAATCCCTCATTCGATCATTGAAAATGCAATTCAACTCATCTTGCCCCCTTCCCCAGAGAAGAAATTGGCTGAAGTTAAATATGAACCG
Source organism: Magallana angulata (assembly GCF_025612915.1). Lineage (NCBI taxonomy): Eukaryota > Metazoa > Mollusca > Bivalvia > Ostreida > Ostreidae > Magallana > Magallana angulata. The sequence continues at coordinate 26,148,027 of NC_069113.1, read as the reverse complement.
CTGAGGAGCATTTTGTCAGTGAAAGGCCAGATAATCAAGGTAAAAAATTGCCTGTAAAATATTCTGTATTATTTTATTTTTGAAAAGCACTGGCACAGGAGAAATGAAGCAGTGATAGTCAAAGACTTGATACCAAATTTGTACATTGTCTTATTTTATTTGCCAATTTTTTGAAAACTGTTTTTAAAAGATGATTTGCTATATAATGTGTCTCTATATTGCAATCAAAGTTACAAATTTTAAGCATAATTTAAATGATAAATATTCAATTTATTAACATAGGCGTTGCAAAGTTAGACCTAACCATTAAGCACATAGCATCATAGAGGGTTCAGCGCCCCCCCCCCCCCCACTTTTTCTCGCAGCAAACATAATTGTTCCTTTCCTTGTTCCTAAATTTACCTTGAAATATTGAGAAGCTGGAGGCATAGGTATACTACACCCCCACCCCCTTCCCCCCGGATTGTTTTTGTTTTTTTGCTTGTCATGATTTCTGAGGATTAGTCTAGCCCCCCTACTTTCAATTTGCTTCCGATGCCACTGATTAAGGAAAGCTTAGCGCTTTTCAGTACTTTCAGTACTTTGATTTTTAAAGTATTGATTCACAAGATAATTTACGAACATATGATGTTTTATATTTTTATTTTAGATATAGATTAAAAAAAATTATAAAATATTTTAGTGTTTTATTATACACTTTGAATTACGATAACAGAAATGACTATATTGATGTGTGTTTACGCATGTATAGAAACATAATACGCATACGCATGTCTAGAAACATTATAGACCAACTTTCATCAACATCGATATCTCGAGCCTTTTGATATCTCGAAGTTTTTCCTCAGTCCTGCCAAGTTCGAGATACCGAAGTTTAAATGTATATTTAGATTTTGGCCTCCAAACACTGGTACTTATATAAGCATGATAATTTTTGCAATGTTATAAGTTGAAATTTTTTATAGGTTAAAATTGAATAAATCATCAAAACGCCGATTATAGAGCATAAACATACAGACCAATATAATAAAAACTTTAAAAAAAATGAATATTATTTTTTGATATTTACACTCAGAGTATACTGCATTACATGGTTATTTTTGCCCCGTTTAATGGTCGCCCTTCTACACTTGCAAACAGTCTCGCCCCATCTTGAATATGCCCATACACAGTTGTGTTTAATTGTGTTTATTATTACATTGCCCAAATTCGCCCAGACTTTAGGGCGATTATTTCTTTGTATGCAGTATTCCCCCTTATGTCTGCATTAGAATTCCGTGACGTTCAATCTTCTTTTTGATATGAACTTCTTAAAAAAAACCCGTAAAATCATATCTATCCTATCTGACAAAGAAGTGTTTTCCAGGCAAAGTTTCAGGTACTATATGTTTAGCTGCAGAAATGAACTAAATGATGTTTTATCTGTTTTTCGTATTCATGATGACGAAGAACGTATATAACGGTTTTAATGCAACGATTTACTTGTATAAGGTGTCACTTACCATCATCGGTACATATTCCATGGGTGCTACAGTTGTTGACGCAAGTAACAGACTTAAATATTTTGACGACAGGCTTTTCCTCATTTGAGTTTGTAATGTAAAACTTTTCATACATAGATATACGTGTTAGGCAGTAACTTTTGATAGCATCAACTGTTCCAGCAATCCAGTCTGTAGATGCCGAGTCCTATAATAAAAACCTTAACACATGTTAATTATGCTGTTTTGAAATTCACTCGGTTCAGAAAATGTTTTATTCAATAGTTTACATTAATATTTTTCCTGAGATTTCATTTTTTAAAGGACAATCGGACATTTTTAATGGATACCCGTATATCTAAGATACAAGACGAAATAGATTCGTTGATCATATTTCGGATATCAATGTGTTTTTCACACTCCAGTTTTACAGGGTCGTTGTTTATGTTCTCTTCACACAATTGTCTGGCAATGGATTCATTCCAACCTTTTCTCCATGTAGGAACCTGTAAAAAATATAAAATATTACGAATATTACGAATATTATGAAATATAAGATATAAGTCTATTTTAGATTGCTTTTTTGTGGTAATAGTTTCAAACTACATCCAGATTGTCGGATAAAAGTGTTGCATTTGCATAATAAAATTAATATATGAAATTTAAAAAAAAAATGGAATTGTTTATAAACATGATATCTGTGAACCAATGCTCACTAATTACCCCCGCTCTGATTACATGTAATAAGCAAAGTCTTCATTTAATAGGAAGTTGACGTCTGATAAGTTTTATCAAAGTACTGAAGAACTGACGGGAGTTGATTTTGTCGATGTTCATTTTTTTTAAAATCAATTATTTTGCATGACAAGTACATGTCTATATATAGTTTCTAATTTGAATTTCGCACAGTTTTAAAATATGAATTTTTGGACTTTGGACAAGAATGTCGAGAAAACCCCATATGAATCATGTTAAATATATTTAAAGATAAAATTAATTCAATCAAACTACGTATCAGTAATAGAAATATTTCTCAAAAATTGTTTGAATCCAAGCAATATTGAACTCTAGTCTCGTTCAACCAAACGCTCGGGTGACACCGTAATTTCCGACAAGGATTTACGGAGACAGTCTAGCGTCGAGTTGAACGAGACTATATTGAACTTTGGCGTAGGAATGCATACGACTAAAAAAAATATTTAAATTGTTCGTACCATTTAAAATCTGACTATTTTCAAGGTATTTATAAATAAGTTTCCCTGAAAAACAATGCTTTAGCATACATTACATCGAATTTATCAATTATTTTCAAGAACATAGTCTTGTCAGTAGCAATGATTTGTGCTGAGGTCCAAACACTGTTTCACTTTCGGTTTGTCTGAGTAACTGCATAGGAGAGTTGATTAAAATCAACTCCCAAAGACAGTCACACGATATGGTATGCCTAAACAAAAGAAGTGTGTTTAAACTTCAAGCAGCTGCAATTTATATTTGCTCAGAAATTGGACTAAAAATAAACAAGGTCGACATTTAACAAGAAGTTGACGTCTGATTTGTTGATAAATTGATCCCACTATTTGGAATACCTAAACAAATAGTGTGTTAAAATTTCAATCAGCTGCGAATGATATTTCCTAACAAATCTTTGACGAATATTTGTTACGGACAGACAGACAGCCACATAGACAGAAACACTAGAGAAACAGTACACCCCCTCTCTTCCTTCGGAGTGGGGGTATAAATATACATTAAATATTTATGACTGTTTACTTAATATACATCAAAAAATTAGACACGATCGCGTTAATAGTAATGAGTATATCTTCTGACCGATTATGGATAAAATGAGATATGGATCCAGACTGAGATAGTTTTCAAAAAATTTAAAAAGTAATGTTTTCATAATAAATGATTTAAACATTAATATGTTATTAGAAGAAGAACTATTCGAAAGAGCTCGATATATGCAAAACGCATACATCAAAGACTATTGGGTATGTATTGATATTGGCTTCTGACTTGAATTTGATTTTTTAACGTCTCAATATAGTTCTAAAAATATTTTTGTAATATTTCTAAATATATATCTCAAAAGCTATTTTGAATTTTAACATCTAAATATCATTTAATTATAGACGGTTGGGTTGCATTAATTATCTTTTCTTCAATAATGCTTAACAAATTATTCTCGATTTTTAAGAAAAATGATTATAAGATAAATGCTTCTTCATCAGTCCCTCTTAACAAATTACCAACTTGACAAGCTATGAAAATAATAGAATTTTAAAAAATGTTCTGCTTAAGGTATACGTTTTCTCCGAATGAAAAAAAAATTCCACTGATAGTAATGAAAAACCATCTATTGTGTGTTAAAGACTAATCACGTTAGTCCTATTTATCACTTTCAAAAAAGTAGGTCAATGACCTTCTTTTTGAGATATTGGCCATGGCCATTAAATACTTTTTGAAAATTTAAGAAAAGTCTTTGAAAACTTCACACTATGATTGAAATTTTCTTAATTGTGAAAATTGCTAAACTTTTTAAAAAATGAAATACAGTTTATACATGGCAGTGACACTAAACAGACACAAAACATTACGTTTTCATTCACAATTTTTATTAATATTCCAGTCCGAATTTCCTCTATCAGTTTTCAAATTCCTACCCTTTTTTGATTCATTTTTACAAAAAACTGAATAATGATAATACTTAAACATGTATAGCATTAAACAAGGTATATTGACCATACTCTGCAGGCATAAAAGTTATATGAGGTCAATGATCAAATTTTTGAGATATGGTGTCTTTTATCGTTTATAAGCATTTTTCAATTTTTTTGTAGTGCGTGCCATTCGAATACATATACCTAAACGAAAAAGTAAGATAAAACCAACAGAACATATGCAAAATTATGTTGACTAACAAATAAAATCTTAACTTTGAATATTACAGTACTACCAAAACTATTTCAGTGAAAAACAAAATCTGAGAATTTAGTCCGAATTTCCCATGTTTTGCTTAAAGTCCAACTTTGTTTGAGCCTAATTCCATAATATAGTAAAAATATCGAATGGTTTATCCATGATAATCCATTTCATAAATACTTTTAGTGTTTAGAACAAATTTTACTCATGGCATTGAACTTTATAACAATCCGAATTTAAGAACTCAAACCCTGAGTAAACAACGTCCTTAACTTTAATCATTTTATACCATCCCTGAAAAATAATGTATGTTATCGTTTAGACGGAGTTGTCTAAAATATTATCTATATTTACATGAAAGGAATCTGCTATATTTCAATACAAGAAGTAACGTCATCAACAAACATCAATTATCATCGATATTCTTGTCATAGGTAAGATCTAAAATTATATTTCGACCAAACCGCCGCTAGGAACACGTTTGCACAAAAAAAAAAAAACACGGTAAGATATCAAAAGATAATTTGAGGGAAAACGTTAGAGCACTTACAATCATTTTCGTGGATTGCAATGTTTTGTTTTTACAAAAGCCCGTTAAGCTCATACTTGTGGTAAACAAAAATAATTTTTCGGGCATAAACGCTAAACTTTAGACAATAAACGTTCACAAATCGATACAAAACTTAAAATAAAGATATTATTTTAAACAGGAACCCACTGTAAAGAATAAAATATGAAAACGGAAAAGAAATTAATTTGAAATTATTTGATTGTAATATCTTTTTTTTTTTTTAATTTTTTTTTCCATTTTTTATATCTATTTTGATATGTGAATTTCTTCACAATGAGAAGTTTTTCTACATGTTTCTACCTGATTTAAATTTTGAAAAAAAATATACATAATCAAAACAATTTAAAAGGTTTTTATAGTAAATTAAAAGGTAAACTATTGTTTTGCCGACTGTTGTGTTCAAGTAATCTTTTTTATTTAAAAAACACACATACAACGTTGGAAAGTGTTTGAAGCCTTGGATGATATAATAAAATAATATTTCTTACACATCTATGCAATAAATTTAGAGAGAGAATATTGAAAAGAACACACGGAAAATGGTGTAAAGAGTATGATATTTTTGGTGAATTGATAGAAATTACAAATACTTCATTTTAAATTGCACCTTCATGCAATGTGGATAAACAAAGTAGTATATGGTTTCTAATTTTAGATAAAGTTTTTTTTTTATATTTTGGGTACACTTGTTGATAAAACGACATCGTTCATGATGGAAAACTGTTTAAAAATATTAATAGCTTTAAACTTTTTATCTTTAATATACTGTCATAAAAATGCAATGTTAGTTTAATCGAATTATTAACCATAAAATTTGAGTTCATATTTTGCCAATTTTCATAAATCTCATTAGACATCGATGAAAACTCTCCGATGATTGGAGATGTGTTGTATAGAAACGCGTTTCGTATACAAAGTTCACAAATTGAACCACCACGACTAAAAACAAAAACAATACCCGCAACGTAATTTTTTTACAATCCTACCCTATCGTATCGTGTATCAATCCTATCGTACCGTGCGTTTATACTCTTCTATCGTGGTGCGTTAATCGTGTATACTGTTCTATCGTGCGTCAATCCTATCAGGTTTACCGTTCAATTTATTACAGTTTTTTCGTTCATCCTATCGTGTTTATCGTTTCGTGCCTTTTCATAAGCAAGTAAATTTATTTCAAAGTTGTAAGTCGTTCAGTGCGCCCTATAGGAAAATTTATCGAGCAAGAATTGTAAAGTCCTATCTAGCATTCTATCATGATACTAAATTCTTAATTTTTAAGATCAAAATTAACCAATATTTCATGTTAATCATATATGTAAGCATTGGAACTAAAAAATAATGTAAAATATCGAAGTTTTTAGGAACAGGGTAACATATTTACCTGTATATTGAATATTATTGAATACATTAAATCGTACGCGGAGTGTATACCTGCGTAAACATTTACTTGTATGCAATATAATTAGTTTTTTATGCATCAGATTTTACAGAATCAAAAGTATGTATGATATAATTTATATTCAATTAAAACCAGAGTTGTATTTTAATTGAACCTATTATTTTCCGTGTGATATTTGATTTCGGGTTCTCGGCAATCGGCTAGAGTGTGTTGTAATGAAAACACCGTTAACAAATCGTACACGGAATGTGTATCTCCTTAAATATTTATTTAATCTGCATGTAATATAATTAGTTTTTAATGAATCATTTTCTTATACAGAAAGAAATGTATATAGATTTTACATTTACTTTAAACAAGAGTTGGATTTTTATAATTGAACCCGCTATTTTCCGTGTGATTTGATCTCGGGCTGAAATGTTTGCGGCGATCGGCTTGGGTGTTTGGTATTGAAAACAATGTTAACAATACAGAAAATTTATTGATTATTTAAGCTTATAATTTAAGTTAAAAAATTTAACTGGTCATTTTTATACATTCTATAAATGATGCAACGATGAATAACAATTCGGCAATTGTTACTTAACAGAAATTCCACTGGAATTTTTTTTCGTACGTGTTCTTTCTCAAATTCTGCCATTATCAGTTTATTCGTGAAAATCATTTAAAGCAATTATACGTTTATCATGAACATCTTATATCCTTTCCTATCGTGTATAAATCCTATCCTATCGTGCGTGTATACTGTTCTATAGTGCGTTAATCCTATGCTACCGTGCGTCTATGCTGTTCTATCGTGCGTAAATCCTATCCTATCGTTAATCTTGTAAAAAATTACGTTGCGGGTACTGTTAGTCTTTCATTGGTTATTACCTTTGGAATATATGTTGAATTATACAAAGGGTCCAATAACAGCGGAACAAAATCAATGACGTCATCTGAATCTTTTGTGCTTCTGCGAACACGTTTGCTTTTCTCACTTAATCCATCCTCAGATAAAGCTCGCCTTCTTCTTCCGGTATTTCCTACACGATCACATGTAGTGAGAAAAGATGCTGTGGTCTGATGTTGGGAGCATTCAACGATAGTTTTAGTGATGTTACAAACTGCTAAATGATCTTGCAAAATATTGCCATCAGATGCTTCTGTTGCACAAGAACAATATTTTTGCCTATCGTGAGCTGTATTTTCAAGTACTGGATTAGCGGAAAAAAGGCTGCTTGCTGTTGAAAGATCAACCCTAAAAAAGGTATTAAATGTTATGTGCAATATGATTTATTTTTTATTGCAAATCAGTATAATGCCTAGATCTTCATTTTACTAATAAAGATAAGAAAAAACCTTAACGATCACCCGAATACAATACATATACCTACGTCTGTACATATGTACATAGAGGTGTCAGAGAGAGAGAGAGAGAGAGAGAGAGAGAGAGAGAGAGAGAGAGAGAGAGAGGGAGAGAGAGAGAGAGAAAGAGAGAGAGAGAAAAGGAGAGAGAGAGATAGAGAGAGAGATAGAGCTAGTTCAATTCAGTTCAAATATCCTTATCGGCAATTTAATACAGAAAAACAATGTTAATTAAAGACGTTTCCCCTACATCCTAAAACCAACCAGTATCTCTTCCAAAGGGTCATAAATGTAAATATAAAGTAGGTTTGCACATTTAACAAAAAAAAATTATACGGTTGCCCAATAGTTGAACAGTTTTTAAAGATTAGGTGCATTTTAAAAAAGTTACCAATAAATTTCATTATCTGAAACACTAAATAAATAATTTCACAATTCAAAATAATTGATGAACAAAAAGTTTTCAAATTCACATCACAAACTTTCTTACGTTTAATGATACATATGCAGGCTCATTAAGCCACAAGTTGTCTTAGATTGTCATAGAAAAATTCACACAATTAAGAGGGGAGGAAAGTCAAAAACATAATTTATTTATTTTAAAAAGTCGTGTAAATTATCACATGTGGTCATGCTGTTTTAAAAATAAAATACGTAACTAGACACGATCTCGTTGCGAGCAACGAGTGGGTCTTCCGTCCGATTTTTGAATAAATTAGATTAAATTTACACTTCAAAGATAAAATCGTAGATCTAAGCGAAAAATAGTAAAAAAAAACATTTGCGGCAATCGGGGCTTGAACCCGGGTCACCTGGGCCATGTCCACGACTCTATCGACTGAGCTTCTCAGACTCCCGCTTCAGAACTTTGACGCTTAATTTCTTGAGAATGCCTGAATTACCTGAAAGCATCTTGTTGCGAGCAACAAGTGGGTCTTTCGTTTGATTTTGAATTGATAGGATTCAATTAAACTGTTGACATTTGGAACGATTTACTATCATATTTACTTCCTTTTAAACTAATTTTTCAACCTACACTGCGAAAAATCGAAAAATTAGAATCACTTCCGGTGACGACCGGAAGTGACGGACGACCTGCTCATATTAAAATTTGATAAGTTTAAAACATATTCTAATGGGGAAAAAATTGTAGATTATTTGATTTAAAATATTTTTAAAACACAATTTTCCAAAAATGCTGTTTGGGCGGACTGGAAGTGACGGACGATCGTAGTTTTACCTGATTGGCCCCAGAAATTCAAAAATCTATCATTCCTGAAACTTTCAATTTTCTATCTTTAATCGTTTTTGCGAAAAAGGGAGGACAAAATTACTTTTTACAAAAAGAAAAACGAATATAACGGCCGACCGGAAGTGACGTCATCAACAAAAATGTACATGATAAAAGACCTTGATATTTTGTATTATTCGTTAAATTTTCATAAAAATCCATTGTAGCATATTTGAGATAAATGTTAAGAAAAAAAAGAAAAATAATAGTGAAAAATACAGAAAAAGAAACCTAACAAAAACAATAGGGTCTTCCGTTTCCAATGGAAGACCCTAATTAAGCTTTAATGAACGTTTGAAGTTGGAGAAATCGTATTTACTGGAGGCTGACATGATGTAGAACTCTTTTGTATTAAAAACCCAAAAAAATTAATTATTTTGAGGTCACACCATCTATTCCGGTTTGGTTTACATATACAAATGAATGTACACAGTGCTCTGAATATAATTAACGCTGGTTTATACCTTTCTGTTACTCAAATAATCGACTAAACAAACTTGATAATGTTTTTGTTCACACGTCAATCTAAAGAATATGTATGCATAAATATATGCATTTTCATTAGTAAATTACAGCTGTTAATCTGCTATCATTCAAAGTTGAAAACGACCTCGATTAAATTTTTTATTCCAAGTCAAGTTCTTCGCTAACTGAATAAATGTTATAATTGTAATCGGGATGTTTAAAATTCATTCTTTAAAGTCGGAATTACCATGTCGAAATAACGACGGCAGACATTTTCTATGATACTTGGCATCTGTTGACAATTTCCACATTTACGCGGAGATTTCTTCGACACTAACCTCCGATTTTAGATTTCAACGAACATGCTCCAATTGACGTTAGTTTGTAGTTTGCAAAGGTAAAAGAACGGTCTCAAATCAATATTTTTTCAAATTTTCCAGAACTTGTCATTTAGAGCGAATATCATGATTAACTAATACTGAGGATTTGTTGATAAGACAAACCGGAATAGATGGTGTGACGTCATAGATTAAAGTTCAATGGCAGCCCCCATGGCGGCGGGAAATTAAAATAAGCGATCGATTTTCTTGATTTATTCATTGTTCCGGGGTTTTTAATGAAAATAAATACGATTAACAATTATAGTAGATGATAATTAATTGATTTATTTTACAACATATTTTTAGTTTCCTTCCCCTTTAAAAGCTTACATATGTTATATCAAACGAAGCTATATTAATCACCCATATTAAATATTTATTTAAAAATTATATATATATATATATATATATATATATATATATATATATATATATATATATATATATATATATATATATATATATATCCCAGAAAACGCTTTTTCAAAATAAGATAATTAAAAAACCTACAACGTTATTTGTGAGTCAAAATCATTTGAGGTAAACGTCTAAAAAAAGATGAGAATTTTCTTTCAAAGATCATTTCAAGAACTTTTCATAGAGTTTATTATACCAGCAAAGCAATACGGCAGTAAATTTTTATAGTTACTAAGGTTCTGTTAGTATAAGGTCAGATTGTTTCATATCGATAGGGACAACAATTTATAACAAGTTTAAAAAAAAAAATAATAAAAAAATAAATAAATTCGAATTGCTTCAGCCTTCGCAAAGAAAAATCCATCTAGAGTTTTATCTTTATCATACAGCATCGAGTATTTATTATTTTAACAGTTTCGTTTTGCTATAGTAAAAGGAAATTAAAATTGAAGATTTGATAACAGAATTTTTTTAATCTGTAGCTTTATACAGAAATATTAACTATTCCATTGCAAAATATCAATGTTTTTAACATCCAATATTTTCATCCAATCTAAGACTAAACATACATGATTGTATTATCCTAATAAGGCTTTATGCATTATAAGGATTTTAATAACACAAAATATCGATAGAATATCAATAAAGTTGCATGTATATAGCTCGAAGGCAATTGTATTTCACAATGAAATCGTCATAAAACAAACTCTTTCGCATATCGAAAGCATTTGTCTCTTTTAAATCGTCATGAAACAAACTCTTACGCATATCGAAAGCATTTGCCTCTTGTACTCAGTGTTGATACATCTGATATTGTACTTTGGTCTGGTATCAATTTTGTATTACGTCACAAGTATGACGCAGCTACGATGGAAGACCTAATCGTTGCTTGCAACGAGCTCATCTCTAGTTTTATAAATTATTTTTGTTCGTTTGTGTGGACGAATAAGAACATAAGTTCGCTTACAACACTCGCTTTTATTGTACAACAGTTGCATATCGACTAAAGATGTATCGATTTTATGCGTTTGCATCGCACAATGGTCGCTTTAGATCGTGCGCATTTCGTTCGAATACATTTTTGAATGCGATTATAAATGCGATTATTTATGTAACAGTTTACAATGTAAATCAAAATATTTGCTCGCACAAATATTTTGTCGCTTCTGCTCGTGCGTCAATTGTGAAAGAGACTTTACCCACCCATCTTCTTTAATGTTATATACTAGTATTAATTCTACGATAATTACTAAGAAACGTAAAAAATCCATTAAATAGAATCAAACATAATATTACGAGTCAATACATGAAGATAACTAAAGGTTCGTCATTAACGTTTATAAATAGGGTCTGGAATAGAGTGTAAAACAAGAAAACAGTTTACGAAAGCGTGAAATGAAAGACAGCAAACCAATGGCTTTTCTGAACCGAACAAAAATGTTTGAAACGAAAATGACTGACTAAGATATGGACAAAACTGTGTACATCACACACACACATCCACTTACACCAATCCACCCACACACACAGCTTTCAAAAAAATCTGCGTTGCAAAGAATGTGAATCTAAAATCTCTTACTTCCACGTGTTGATGATGTCATCAATGTCAGCCCTTTTGTCACTTTTAGGTGTTCTCCCATCGGGAGCTACAAAGTCGTCGGAAGCATTCCTATTTGGATTGCCACATATTCCTTCCACATTGTCAATATCAAAAACCGAAGGTATTATATGAAGATGTTGAATCCAGGTGTCACGTACTTTGTATTTAACTCTTGTTCCAGAAGGCAGGGAAATCTGTTAATGTATCATAATATCACGTATGTAAGTACTAGCTTATACATGTAATTTACCTCATTTTAAGAAATAAAGAATTACATTAAAAAACTTGCATGTAGAATAGAGCAGTGGGTGCATTAGCCCTTTGAACATAATACAAACCCAAATCATCTACTAGTACATGTATACAGGTATTGTTCAAAATTAACAAGTTTTCACAATATGAACCTGTGTCATTCAGTTAACTGAATAATAACCGAAAAGGTGACTGAATGGCAGAGAATCATCCTGCGTTTAAATTTCTAAACAACTTTCATAAACACGACTGAATGTTTAAGGTTTCAGCTGCGAATTTGTAAACACTTATACAAATTCAAATTTCTGGACTTATCATGGTTTTCTTATTAGTGAAAGACTCCAAAGTCCAATGGTCATCAAAAATTTCGATGGTCATGCTAAAGTCCGATGATCTGTGCCCAAGTCCCATGGTATGTTATCAATAGTAAGCCACGGTTCGATGGTGACAAAATAAAGACCTCTCTGTCGTCACGTCATGACACGTCTTAGGTAACGAAGTCTAAGTAATTCAAAAAAACCAAGTTGGAAGCAGCAGGATGTCCAGATAATCGATGGATACGTTTTGACAAAGTGAAGAAAACTAGGGATAAAAACAACCCAACCCCGAAGCAGTGTTTGGCCGTTTAAGGCGAGGTGTGTTACAACGCACTTTGAAAAATTATGCACTTTGAAAAAAATTCAGAGTGCGTTAATTTAGGGACCATGTCAACTCACTTTGCACTTTAAAAAAAATTGTTCAGGATTTGGTCGAAATAACTTATACTTTTATATAATTGTTTTAAATTTTTTTAAAGCTCAATAGGAGATATTAAAAAAAGAACCCAAATGCATTCTCAGCTAACTTCATAAACTTTTTCTCGATTAGAATTTTTTTCTTTACTAGGAAGCTGATGTAATTTGACAATTAATACATAAAGAACAACTCGGGAGATTTTAATCATTCAAATATAACATAAACTGCTTCACTCAGCAATCAATTGTCCTTTCTTATGTATGCAGCAAATTTATTTCTTATCTGATACATTTGTCTATGCCAGAAACGAAAATGATTTATATATATTAATATTTACACCCTTATATAACACTGTTTGCGCAATCCGCTGTTATTCCTGCATAACATCATTATGGGTCAAGAGGTCAAAGTAGCGCATGAATAATCTAGGTCACTACTTTTTCTATGTAATCAAACTAAACTTATGCTGAAACACACCGTGACACCTACTAATTATCTTAATGATAACAAAAATTTAGGCATGAATTTAATAAAAAACGTATCTGGTTTTTTTTTTTATACAAAGTGTTCTTCATTCAATTTCTTACTAAATGTAACATTAATTGCGGGAGAAATGATTCACGTATTATAGATAACTTTAGGCCTGTGAACAGAATAATGTTTATGAATCAATATCGTAACGAGGCGTTCTTGAAAATTACAATCGCAATTTGTAAAAGGGGTTAAAATAAGTTCAAATTCATTTCTGACTCGTATAATAAGCCTCGATCAAAACCGCAAACGCAGTATCACAGACCTTTCGTGTTTAGTCTATTCACGGTCAATTTAAATCCTTGTGTTTCCCTGTCCGTTTTCTTCCGTTTAAGAAGAATTTGAAACTGCTTTCCTCTATTACAATAATGTCGAAGGAAAATCATTATGTAATTCTGCGATAGAGTTTCCCCTGAAAATGCCTAAGTAGACTCTAACTCAACTTTCATTCGCTTTGTTTTCAAATTTCCAACCGCTCGGCGACTTCAACTGAAGTTGTAATATTCCACCAAGCTTCGATCGTTTTTTTTTCAGTTATACGCGTGAATTTTCTTTTCTGTTTCACTTTATTATAATAAAAAAGTGTTGTCGTGTCAAAAGAAGTGTCATATTTATTTATCATGATGATCAAATACTTGCAACATTGTTGTACTATTTTTTGTTACGTCATCTTAATCGAAGCGGCTTTCTAGGTCATCACAAAAAAGAAAGTATGGAGCAATGTTATTGTCTTAATTTGCAACAAATGTAAATATAAGAAATAAGGTATTATTTTTGGCTTTATGGGATTTGATCACGTGACCAACCCGTATTTATATCCCGATAGACATCCAAAAATGATGCCTTGTTTCTTAAATAATGGAGATCAACGTACACCTGTTTAACATCTTTCAACTGGATTCAACTGTATGTGCTTATAAACAAAAATGATGCGAAAAAAGTATACATTAGTAATGTTTATCAAAAACGATATGACCTTTTAGAACATCAGTGCGAGAAAAAAATGTTTATTTTAAAGTTTATAACAATTCATTGTTTGGCAAGCAACTTTTTCTTTTATGATAAAGGTGTTTATTTGACTAGAATTTGAAAATAGGGTTTAAGTTAAAACCCTTACAGATTCTTTAACATACATTGTACCATTGGAGAAGTTAGTGCATGGTCAGCTCGTTTTTTTCAATACATGTATCACTGTACTTAATTTACAACATTTTTTTTCTTTTTCTGTTCTTTTACGTTTACTCCAAGTTGATGAATATCATGTTTTGGAAGAAAATGTTAGAAATAGGGGACATTCTTCCTGTAACCAATGAAATGATGTACTGGTAATTGACCTGTATCTTTAGTTAAATCCAACCTCATCCCCTTTCTAAGATACGGAAAAGTCACCAAGTTACCAAATCATCATACTATCAACAAATTAGAAATTTTAAGTCCAGACTTAGTAATTTATACATATTATTTCAAAGTGCGATAAGTGTCTCGATAAGAAAAAAATGTTGATGTACCTTTATAACGCACTTTGATTTTTTTTTTTTAAAGAGCATAAACTTGGTCCCAAATTTAACGCACTTTGGAAAAATTTTCGAAGTGTGTTGCCAGAAGGTAAAAAATGACTCTAATATATATTCAGAGAATTTGGGGTAGGGGGTGTTTGATTAAAATAGTTATCATCACTAGCTAGGTTGTTATTCTTTATATTAATTCACTTTGAATGTATTTAATTCTATACTATGCCTATTATAGTTCACAGTTACGCATACAGACGGGCCATACGCATATTTGAGCTTTTTTAAGTCCATTTAGAACAAGTGGACCTTCGCGTATCACACCATTGAACTTTGGCACAGTTCATCGGACTGTGGCGTGACCGGAGTCCTACAATTAGTCATCAGTAGCCATTTTCACAAAAAATCTTAAGGTTTTGCGTAAGATTTCAACTTAAGAATATCTTACGAGAAATCTTAAGTGCTTTTCACGAACGCATTCGTAACAGGTTTCACTTAAGAATTTACTTACGAGTTATCCTTTCCCTAGCAACGATTTCAATTCACTTAATAATTCTTATAAAACAGGAGAACCATATAAATTAACCAACATTCTCATAAAAAAGATGCTAAACTAAAATTATATACCACTTACATCGAGTGAAATCAGTGTGGTGTAGTAGAAATCCAAATATGACGTCACAATCACAATGTGTGTTTAGTGTGACGTAGGAAAATCTTACGAGAAAAATTTGCCGTAAAAATATTTGGAGAATTTATTTGTGTATTTTTTCAACAATAACTACTATATAATGCAAAATAATGGTATAATGCGGCTTAAAACATTAAATTTAGCTGTTTTTCTTGTCTATTTTACATAATAAGATTATTATTTACAGTTTTGAAATGCTTACGAGAGGGTATGTGCTATCGTAAAGTTACGACAAATTTTACACGTAAGAATCTCATAAGATGTTTTGTGAAAATGAATAAAAACTTTAAAAGTTTTCACTTACGATAAAAATTAATCGGAAGTTTTTTTGTGAAAAGGGCTACCGGTTCTTACGCTGATGAATAAATCTAATCTTAACTTCACAATTTTAAAGGTAAAAATAAGCAGGGTAATTTTTTCTCCTAAATGGAATCATAAATCTTATCTACACTTCTTTTTATGAAGATAATCATGGTTATTTCATTGCATAAGGTTCTCCAAAGAAATAAAAATAAATCAGGTCAGCTAAAATTTTCAAGTCATTTCAGTTTTTCAGGTCTTTCATATGTTTGCGCAAATAATTGGTATGGGTGTCATTTCATGATAATTCTCTACCATATTTCACATGGAAATATAATAAATACACGCACAAGTCTTTTTATTTGATGCAGAACATAGAAATTCAAACATAACATTTATATAAAATTCCATGTTATTCAGATCTTTAGTGTTTCAGGTCTTTAGTATGTCCCGTATACCGATCCCGATACATTGTTTCAAAAAGAATGATAAACTCCGAAATTTTCCGAATAAATTATAGTCTCGATAAAAACGCGCCTAACACGACAGTCTATAATAAATTATAGTCTCGATAAAAACGCGCCTAACACGACAGTCTATGGCCTACTTTACATTAATTTTACAAGTAAAACACACGCGCCTAACACGACAGTCTATAATAAATTATAGTCTCGATAAAAACGCGCCTAACACGATAGTCTATGGCCTACTTTACATTAATTTTACAAGTAAAACAAAAAAAAATGTAATATTTTTTAAAGGCATAAAACATTTCTTCATGCAAATTTACTTTTAATTCGTCAAAATAAGCATGGTATTAATTCTATAAAAAAACATCCCAAAACGCAGTTCCAATATCTAAATGTATATCAAACATGTAATAGCTTTCCAAAAAGCTCGCTTGACTAAACAAAATTATTCAATGGAAGCATGCATGTATCAATAAGAATTTCTTATAAGGAATGGATTTTAATTTTCGCTGCTGATCATAAATTCATAAATCGAACGTACGTACAGATTTAAGGTCAAGATCTTGTAAATGAAAAGTGCCTACAGGTTTATAAAATTTAAGATATAAATTCTTCCAATGATGCTTCATAACAATAGCTTTGGTTGATAGGGTGTACCGGGCTAAAAGTTTTGGTAAACACAATGAAAAATCATATTTTAAACTGTAATTTTCAATGAAATATGAAGGAAATAAGGAACAAATTTCGGTGTTTTGTCCATTTTTGACCAATAAAATAGAATGCCGTCTACAGTCTCTCCAAAAACGGCATTAAACAAGCTCTTGACCTTCTCTTAAAATGATGTCAAATTGAATGTAGGTATCGGGATTACCTTTTCCATGATTTAACATAGAGGTTCATAATATACCATTTTAATAATATATGCAGACATGCGTAGAAGAACTTCCGAGTGGATAAAGCACGAGTTGTTCTGTGAAGCGTCAAAGTTTTATATTTTTGCCAAATATGCTTTAAAAAAAATCGAAAATATGTAAGTTTTACCCGACTTAATTAATAATAAAAATAAACTATCGCCAGAGCGCTGCGGGAAAAAGAATATTAACCTAATAAAACAGCAAATGACGTAAAGCTGCTACGTCAAAATCAGCGTAAAGGAAAAAATTTAAAATATATTGTTTCAAAATTCAGAAAAAATAATCTTGCTTGACTTAATGCATCAATTGTTTATTCTAACAGTATTGTTTATACTGTTTATTATGTTAAATTATGAAAATGTACTTCAATCTCCGTAAAATGACCCTTGGTCAAGTTCATGACACATTCTGAAGTCAAACGCAATTTTGTAAATGAATTATGAATTTTCATTATTTCTCCGAAAGAATTTTCAAAGATTTAGAGCAGTCACGAATTTTGCACTTTCCTTTCAGTGCCTTTGAACTTGTCCAAATGACCTTAATCATTATACATCATCATGTCAAAAGCAATCTCTGTATTTAGTATGAACTTCCAATGTTTCTCCAAAAGAAAGATATAAACTGGACACGAACTTTGCACTTTTTTCTATGGACCTTGAAGTTGCCTAAATGACCTTAAGTCAGAATCATGAAACACTCTCAGGATTTAACAATCTTTTTATGAAATAACATATTTCTATGCTTCCGTATAAGAAAGGTATGGACCGACAAGGTGATTCCTATATACCTCCAATACTTCAGGTTTTCATTATTTTTTTTTTGGAAGGGGGGGGGGGGGGGTTATACGCCGAAGCAGGGCGTGTCCCGAATTTCCATCAATTGGGCGATTTTATTCATCTTCAGAAGGGTATAATTTTCGTGTCTTACTAAATGTACGTTAACAATTACTGGTAGTGTGTGTATTTATTCGTTCGATCGATTCCTATTTAAACAGTCGATCAGCAGTGAAAATTTAAAATATTTTTTTCAAATATAAGATAGCTATATTGATATTTGCTTCCTATTGAATAATTTTCTTTAGCCATGCATGCAATCTTTTTGGAAAGCCATTACTTTGTTTGTGTTAGCGTCTGCACTTTCTTTAATTGTTTTACGTATAATTGTTAAAGTTAACTTGTGCAACTGTTGTTTTTTTTCTTGTACATCTGCTCCTATTACAAGTATATATTCTGTTCCATTTCAATAAAAATATGAAAACTCGACAGTAACGTAAAAAGTCCTTATAAACAAGGCTTAGTACTTACAATAGTGTATTGTTGGTCATCGGTGGATATAACCATGTGTTTGTCATCACAAATTTCGTAAATTGCCGAATGAGGAATAAGAGGACTAACTGATCGGTATGACACAAGACCACAAGTACGGTACACATAAAGCGAATCTTCTACTCGGATAGCTACTCCACAAGTACATGCAGCACCGAGATCACCACTATCTCCTTCACAAGCTGTAAATAAAGCATGTACCTACGAAAGAAAAAAATGTTTGTTTTTGTTATGTTCCCATTATACGAAAGATGCAACAGATTCACTTAGGCCTTATTGTTTACTGAAGAACAATTATAATAGGTATCTTTCACCTATTATAATTACAGCTCTAACACATTTCTCTTTACTAATTAATAAATTATACAATGAGAGAGAGAGAGAGAGAGAGAAATCTGACCTCTATGTTTCTCTTTTTATGGCGATAGAGCACAAACTCTCCTGCTGTGTATATGTCGTGGTTTTGATTATCAAACGTCCAGAATCGAGGATCTGTTTGTAATTTACAAATTCTGTCCGATATAATTTTGTCCATGTCAGTAATATAAACCTGTATTTGAAAGAGATACTTACAGTTAACATATTCAATACATAGCATCTTCCAAAGGCTTTTACAAATATAGTATTTAAAGAAGGTGTCTATTCTGGTTTTCGACTTGTCAAACGTGAATTTGATTAATTGTTCATTTAATCAAGATGAAAGGAAATTAAAATAGTATATTTTTCTTTCTTTTTTACTATCATACAACTTGGCATAGAAATAGTAATTAATGTTTAGAATAATTAATGTTTAGAATCTAACAAGGCCTATATTTTTCGCGGAATATTGGCGTAGGAAAATATCACATTTTTCGCAATTCAGAATTGATGTTTATTAATCAGTCTGTTTTAGCATTTTTAAAACAATAACATTAACGTTGGATTTTTTTAACTAATGTGAACTAATTATGTGATACTTGGCTTTCAGAATTTGTTTTTAAAATAAGATTTGCCTATCAAATTACATTTTTATACGCTTTTTAAGGACGTTGGATCCTGTGCTCAAGTTTTTTCCTAAAGTATTTTAAAGTAAAATCTACACACATAGCTTAACCAAAATTCAAAACAAAATTTTATATGCTTCATTTGGCACTACGGTGTATTTAATATGACCTTTCTGCACTGAAAGTGCAGATTGCATATAAATCGCTCTTCCCTCTATATTTTATAATCGGAATGAACAATGGCACCAAATACAAATTTATACTATTTAAAATAAATTTAATTGAAATTATTATAAAGAAAAATGTGACAATTTCTTCACCTAATTGATATTTTGACCTTTTTGCACTGATAAAACACTATTTAATCCATTACCAATACAACATGTAATGAAATTATTTAACAGTCTCAAACTTTTTCTCAAATTATGATAAACTTGTCAGAAAAATCTTAAAATTTCAGTAAAAAAACAAAAAGTATGGGTCTATTTGAGATATGGCATGAAATAAGCCGATTTTAGGCAAAAACTGGGATTCATTTTTCCTTGACTTTTATGAAATATAAGTTAAATTTGCAAATATGTGTCGATAAATATATTGAAAAATTGTAAAATTATGTTTTTCGTATCAAAATGAAGAAATCCTAATGGACAAACTATCTGGACATTTTGTTTGGACTGAAAATAAGGAAGCTAAAGTGACGGTACTCTAAAACAACTGAGTTATGAAAAATGTTCATTTGCTTGGTAAAAACCTTCCACCACAAAATAAAGTCCTATACTAATTAAACTCTGTAAATATGTAATTTTTCCATTACTTTTTTATTTAAGATAGTCTAATTGGCATTGTAAAATTTGAATTTATGGGTAGAATCAATATATGATGCATTATTTCTAAAATAAAGGTGACCCAAAATGGCTACCTAAAAGTGCCCATTCTATTCATTGATTTGTGTGAAAAAAACACTAAAATCAGTTTTTCCCTCTTATCAAATGGTAAATATTTTATCTTTTCTGTCAATTGATATCTGTATATAAAGGCTTCATAATACGTAAAAATCAGAAATATTTTAATATGGGAAGCGTAAAAAAATAATCAAAATATCCCCAAAATTTGAGGAAATGCGGGCTAAGCCATGTACATTGTATCAATTTTAGTTTCAATATTTATTCCAATTCAGCAGTATAAGCTGATAGACATTCTGATATTCTATCATTTCATTGAAGAAAGAATCTATACATCTTGAACAGATTTCTACATAACTGCAAAGAACTACATTTAATTTTATCATCCGTTGAGGAAAAAAGTAGTGACCTTGACCTGACCTTTATGCGAAAACAAGGAGGTCTAATTTGATTAAACTGATAGAATCATTTGGTTATATGATCTGTCAAAATGTCATGAATTTCTTATCATTAGAAGTGTGTTTGATAACGAGAAGACTCCTTCCTTAACTATATAATTTCTGCGATCAAAACAAAATCCAACTGCTTTGATTTTAAGCATAATCGACAATGGCAATATAAACAATAGATCAGAATAAAATACATGTAGGTGCATTGCAGTCGGAGAGGATCAATATTTTTGCACGGAGATATACAAAAACTACAGAAAACTAACGCATATTCGTAACCTAATTAAACTTTATACTTGCACTTAAGTTTTAAAAACTAATAACATGCCTCGTCCCTCCAAAACATTAAACATTAGGGAAGAATTAGAGTAATGTTTTGGTTGAACAGATAATATTGACTTCAACTGTATGGTAAAAATCATTACAAGCGTAAAGGAAAATACTAAAGCTTGACTTGTAATATGTTTGTCTAAGCGGCATATCATACAAGTTCATGATAATTAATTAATTGCAATTTTTATTTTGATTTTCAATGCTACATTGCAATTGTTACTTTTATTTAAAAGAGCAATCGCAATCATATTACACATATTACACACAACCCTACCCCAACTGTGTGGAGGTGCTTTATACTGTGCAAAATCCTCCGTATTTTTATTTCGCATGAATGAATGCAATGCATGTACATGTATATCAATTTGATACAATTTACATTCTTTAAATTTTTAATTACAAACCTTGATGTCTGGTACTGTGACATTATCCCATGCTCTTGAAACTTCACTACCTTTGCCCAATATTCCGATTCTTATAAATATCTCCCTATCTCCGCCGTTATTGATGAGATTATCAATATTTCCAGTTACATTTAGAAACACTGTGTTACGCCATGTTTCTCTGGTGAGGATAATTCCACACTGTTTCCGGTCAAAGAGAATGACATCCTCTGACGGAATGTTTTGGCAAGTGTCGACTGACGGTTGGTAAAAAGGAGTTAACAGGTATACAGCTGTTTCACAAGTATTATTCAAAGAAGTGGAAAGACAACCAACAGGATAAGTAACTCGGAAAGGTATTGATATTGTGGTACCTTCTTTTATATGGTAAATAAAGGACTCAGGCTGTAAATATAACGTTTCGATTTAAAAAAAAAATATATGTTTTAACCCAGATTTAATATCAAATAAGGTCATCTATGTTTAAAAGATGCATCTTATTAAGAGATGATGAATAACGCATTTTGATTTGTTGAAAGCTACCACTAAATATTTAACTGTAAGCTTATTAAGGAATGTTTTGTTAGTATCAAAACATAGATACTAACAAAAATACCGGCTTGGTAATTACTGCTTGACATTTCGTTGCTTGGAGTTCCTCCAGCTGATGCCCGAACTCTTACAGCACATCTCACCTGCAAATGAGCATACAATATACTATATTGTCTGTCTCAGGTTACCGTATTCTTCACTCGGACGATTCTGACCAAAAATACAATTATTTGTCAGAGAAAGAACAATGTTTTAAAATTGATGTTAGGAATAAAACGATTAATCTTTGTGGCACGGAATTTATTATTTTCCCCAAGAAATGACAGAATTTTTTAACAAAGATCTATACTGATAAAATATAGCTGTCACATCTTTTGCTTATTGGAAGTTTTCAAGACACCTTACACAGTCTAAAACGTTTTTAGGCTACTTAAAAGACATTTGTAAAACGCGGAGATACATTGTGTTAATAAATTTAGAATTAATTTGAAAATCATGTTGCATAAACATCTTTGGACACTATATATACAAATAATATTTAATATACATGATACCAAAAATAGATATATTAATTTAATGATTTTAATATCACCTTACCACCATGTTAAGATTGTATTGGTGCACCCAATGTTCCGGTAGCAGTCGGGTTGACGATAGATTTCCATAGTTTGCATTTCTCGTTCTCCGTACTTCGTCCTCATTTATGTACCAAATGATGTCAAAATATAACATATTATTGGTTGGGTTATTGAATGCACACTCGAAAAAGCTAATCATAGATGGGTCGTATCCATTCACCAGCACTGAGCCTTTTTCGAGATCCACAGCCACGTTGGGTGAGACGGATATATTAGATAAGATTTACACCCAGGCGTAAAACCATTTTCTGATCCAAGACCATATGGACATTTAACCTGATCACCTAAAATGAATTCTCAATATTTTACAAGTATGTTTCTAGTAAATAGTTAGCATTGCCAAAACTATAATTATATTTCACAAACATATCGTTTAAAGGTTAATATTCGTAAGAAGGGTGGAAAACTACAGGCCTTAACAGTCACTTGAGTATCATAGCCAATACACAGGAAATACCATAAAAGTGTATGCATTTAAACTACAAACTGGAGTCTATACCTTAGTTTAAGGACCCAACCTCCCTCCCCCACCAAAAAAAAATCAATTAATAAACATATAATTTTTGTGAAAACGTACCAAAAAGAGTGCCCAAACAAGATGAGCACAGTCCTTACGGTCACTTGACTATATATAAGCTTAATCCTGGAGTCTATACCTTAGTTTAATGGGCCAACCCCACCATTAATCTAAGTACTGACGGGAGTTAATTTTATCGATTAATTATTACATTAATCAGTGTCTTTGTCTGTAATAACACTACGTATCGATTTTGTACTTTACAGTCCAATAACTTCAAATGACGTATAATTGGGGCGCCAGCGGGATTTGCTTATTTATACTTAAACTTTTAATCGTACAATGGCTGAAATTATATAAATATAAGTAATTAGGAACCATTCTTTGAATATTATGAGGTGATAATTTAGGTCGGGGCGTGATCAAATCTAGTATCATAAAGCCCTTCGGAAGAACTATTCCTTATATCTTAATTCTTTATCTTAAAATAAACGCTATGTAATATCGCATGACAAGTAGGTTCTTATCCGTATTTGAATTACGCATATTTTTTGTTATATGAATTTTATTGAATACACCATATTAATCATGTTGTGTTATATTTAAAGATAGAATTAATTCCATCAGACTATGTATCAGTAATGCAAATATATCTGGAAAATTGTATGGAACCAAGCAATACTTAACTCTAGCCCCATTTAACCAGACGCTCGGGTGTCTCCGTAGCAAGACTCTCTGCTTGTCGGAGATTTACGGAGACAGCCGAGCGTTTGGTTGAACGAGGCTATATTGAACTCTAGCATAGGAACATGTACACATACGACTGCAAAAAGTACCTTAATTGTTCGTACCATTTAAATATGACTATTTTCAAGGCATTTGTAAATAAGTTTCCTTATACATGTACATGTAATACCGTGCTTCAGAATACATTACATCGAATTTATCGATTATTTTCAAGAACTTAGTCTTGCCAGCAATTTGTACTTAGGTCTAAGCAAAGTTTCACTTCCGGTTTGCAAGAATAACTGCATAGAAGAGTTGATTAAAATCAACCCCAAAATCATCATAAATGCTATAATAATCATAACAATAAAAATATTAACTGTTGCGTAATGTGTTAGTTATATATTCAGTCTTGTGTGATAATTAAAAAAAGCATGGTAACGTATTTTTAAAAATAACGAGTTGCTGCCATAAGTTATGAGATCTATTTTTCTATCCGTAAAAAATCATTAAATTGTATTCTGTGTTAAAATATGTACAAAGGAATGCATTTGACAATACACTACAAAATATTATTTAAATACTTTTACTTACCAAAACAGTAGCCAGTTGCAAATGCAGGCGTTCTTCTTAAATAATATACATTGAAGGAGTCACAGTTTGCTATTCTTATGGATATTTTCGATTCACATTCTTCATTGACTCCAACTACGCAGGCTGTCGTGTTAACAATATTGTCACCAATGTTTGGCAGGGATCCTTTAAAATACATATATTATTTTTAATGATTAAGAATGTAAACAAACTACCAAAAGGCCAATGATTAAGATATGTAAACAAATAACCATAAGTCCAATGGACCACATAGCTCATTTAAGCTACATTAGCTACATGTATAATCAAATCAGCTTTATGGAGTCATATACAAAATATTTGGACTATGTAGTAAAGAAGTTCTTGTTTCAACAAATTTTCAAACTTTTCTCCACAGCATTTTGATACGTTACACATTGCGCCTTTTACGTTGTGTCAGTAATCGTCGTTTTAACAACTATGAACAAAATCTAGCTCTCGCAGAGGGATCGTGTTTTTTAATTAAAAAAACCCTTGAATCTACACTATGTGAGGATGCTTCCAAACAAGTTACAGCTTCTAACTGTTTTGGCCAAATACTTTTTGCAAAGACGATTCCTTAAAATATTTCTCTACATGTTCTTATGAAAAATTTAACCCATATTACGGCCCCATGAACCATACCTTTAAGGATCAAGATTTAAACACACTTGAATCTAAACTTCCTCTTTATATTCTGCATACTATTACTATTGCTCTAGAACTATTTAATACACTAATGTAACATAAAGGGTAAACGAGTGATGTGTGATGAGTACCAAAAGACAATCCGACGTCGCAAACGCCCGAATCTCTGATAGTTCCGAATATCTGATATCTATGAATACTAGAATGATACTCTGAGTCTGTAGTGATTTGCAATTTAGACGCTGAAGAGTTATTGTGAGTCAATATTGCACAGCGATTTGCAGAAAATAATACCGACATAAAGAAACAGCTGGTCTTTGTGAGCGTTGCGTGTTAGTTAAATTAAAGCTGCTTGGTCCGATTTTTTTGTAATTACAGTATCAAATTTTTTTTTCATACAAATCATTTATCCTTGAAAGTAATGGACTTTCTCCTATTTACACCAGCAGAATCAGTCTCCTTTCAAAGTTAGAAATATTCAAAGTAAATAAAAATAATTTCTCTTTGGGCAAACGAAAAAACAAACCAAAATGCATCACGGGAATCTTTAGAAAAGGAAACCGCTTGGTTTCGTCCCCCGAATGATTGGGGTTATTCAACCCGCATGCTATGCATCGATTGTAAAGAAAGCAGACTTTGGAAATATTAGCGAACGAAAGGTACACATGTTTATTTGTAATTTGTCTGATCATTTCCGAATCGACCTTTATTTAAAGAGATGTCAAATTCGTAATACAACCATACCCGTCTCGTCGTCAGGGGTTAAATTTAACATGGGGCGAAATAACGCGGTACCTTTTAACGTCGTTTGTTTTGTTAGCAAATTTTGTACGTATTTTTCTTCATTGAAATTTGGCATAATTGACGGGTATAACTACTGCAATGTCTATAATTATACATATACTAAGCATAGCCATCGTTTAAAAGCGTGCATAAAATTTGATATAAAATCGGACCAAGCAGCTTTAAGCAAGTATACAGTTAAAAAGGCGCTTCGTGGGTGTAACAATATATGTTAATGATATAAAAAGTATTTCATGTACGACTTAATGATAAGAGTGAAGCCTCGTTTTGGAATAAATTGAGGAGTACTCCACACGTGTGTTCTATGACTTACTGAACTTGTCCGTATCATATAATGAGAGTACACGGCTTGAGTGACTGTCATTCCTCGGAAAAATAACGGTAGGACTATCTGAGACAAACTTTATTGTGCATATATATATATATATATATATATATATATATATATATATATATATATAGCCTGTGAACCGTTTCGAGGAAATTCGAACTGTACAATGGGCGACGAAGAGGGACAAAACAACTTAATTTTCAGTTCCAACCCAATTGTTTTGAACATTCCGTTCCCTAGAGCTTTAGACATGAAAGGTGATTTAGCGAATAACTGGAAGCATTTCAAATCAGTGTGGAAAAACTATGAAATTGCAACGTGATTATATGAGAAAGATGACAAGTTGCGGTGCGCGACATTCCTAACATGTATGGGCTCGGATGCACTCCGTGTGTTTGATGGGTTGAAATTTCAAAATGCCGAGGATAAGGAGATGATTGACGCAGTAATTAAGGCAATGGAAGAGTTTTGTGCAGGACAGACATATGAAATATATGAACGGTACACTTTTAGTAAGCGAAACCAAGAACCAAATGAAACCATCGATGCTTACGTCGCCATGCTGCGAACACTTGCAAGAACATGCAAGTATGAAGCACTTGAGGATGAAATGATCCGTGATCGGATTGTCTTAGGTATTCGGGATAACAGCACACGCAAGAAACTTACAAGAAAAGAAGTTAGATCTACAAAGATGTATCGACATCTGCAGGGCAAATAAAAAAAAAAGCTTCACAGCTGAAAGACATTGAAGATGTGCAATTTGTGAATAGCATGCCATTTAAAGGCAAATATATGAAAGGAAAAAGACAGAGAAACCAAAGTACATCAGGGAATAAAGTGAAATATGATAATGATCAACCTCGACTATACTCGTATTGTGGAAACAATCATGTACTAAGGAAAGGAAAATGTCCAGCCTATGGAATCATCTGCAATGCCTGTGGAAATGCTAACTGTTTTGCAAAAATGTGTCGATCCGCAAGAGTCAGGAGTCGTCAAAAGCATGTTCATGAAGTGCACACGAGCCAGGACTGTGACTTGGATGAATCATCATCAAAAGAGTTTGTTTTGACAGTAAAGCATGTCAACGAAATAGGGTCTCGCAAAATAACAGCGGTGATGAACATAAACAAAACGCTTGTTGAATTTCAACTTGACAACGGATCCACTGTCAACATCTTACCAAAACATATATACACAAAACTTTGTGATGATCCAACTGGAACCAACTTGAGAAAATCAAATGTGAATCTTGTTATGTTTAACAGAAGTGAAACAAAGACCTTAGGAAAAGTGCGTCTTAGTGTAAGAAATCCAAGAAATCAGAAAAAGTACAACCTAGAATTGATGCAAGTCTAGGAATCAAAGCCATTCAAGCGATGGACCTTATCACAGTAAACCATAAGGAGTTTCTATCCAAACATGAAGTGCAGGAAGAAGTAGTCGCAGAAATTGAAGACATTAAAAGGGAGATGGAGACTAAATTCAAATCGGTGTTTGAAGGACAAGGTAAATAAGATGGCAATTTGACACTAGAAGGTAATGAAGGTGTCAAACCTGTGAAGATGCCCGCAAGGAAAGTGACACTTGCTATCAAAGATAAACTGAAACAAGAACTGGATAGACTGGAACAATTAGAGATCATCAAACCTGTGAATACACCTACTGATTGGATCTCGAGCCTTGTTGTCGCGCCCAAGTCAAATGGACGGATTCGATTATGCATTGATCCTAGACCACTGTATCAAGCTCTGAAGAGAAATCATTACCCTACACCACTAAATGAGGACAAACGTCCAGATTTAGGCAAGGCTCGTATATTTTCCGTAGTTGACGCACGAGATAGATTCTGGCATGTAGTCATGGATGAGAAGAGCAGTTATCTTACCACATTTTCAACGCCTTGGGGGGGGGGGGGTACAGATTGTTGAGAATGCCATTTGGGATATCACCTGCTCCTGAAGAGTTCCAGAGACGCTTGGAAGAAGCGTTGGAAGGACTTGATGGAATCAAACCTATTCATGATGACATACTGATTTATGGCTGTAGAGACAATGACAAGGAAGCTCATGATTATCATGATCGCGAGTTGGAAGCCTTGCTCCAGAGATGTTTGGAGAAAAACATTAAACTGAATAAGGAGAAAATGAAACTGAAAGTAGACTCGGTCACTTACTTAGGATTTGTTATATCGAAAAACGAACTTTGTAATGACCCTCAAAAGGTGAAAGCGATTCAAGAGATGCCAACTTCCAAGGACAGACAAGGAGTGCAAAGGCTTCTAGGGTTGACAAACTTTGTTCAACGATTTGCGCCACAACTTTCACGAATAACATCATCTTTAAGAAGTCTTCTTAAAGCTGACACACATTTCAGATGGGATGAAGATGTCCATGGGAAAGCATTCAAGGGAGTGAACACTGTACTGTCAAATACTCCAGTGTTGAGGTTTTTGATGATCATAAGGGGTTAGTTTTGCACTGTGATGCATCTGAATCGGGCCTTGGAGCTTGCCTACTTCAGGAGGGACACCCAATAATGTACGCATCAAGATCACTAACAGAGACCGATGCAATTACGCTCAGATTGAGAAGGAGCTCCTTGCAGTTGTCTTTGTAATGGAGAGATTTGAGAATTATACTTATTGCAGACATGTCGTTTTGGAATCTGATCATAAGCCACTTGAGATTATACACAAGAAGAATTTACACAGTGCACCAAAGAGGCTACAAAGAGTGTTGTTGAGACTAAAAAAAATTTGAATATGAAGTACAATACAAAAGGGGTACAGAAATGCATTTTGCTGACACCTTATCCAGAGCGTATCTGAAAATTCAGCAAGAGGACCTGGGAGAAAAGGATCCTGTGGGAGTACACACTGTTGACTATAGGGAGCATTTACCAGTGTCTGAACAACGCTTTGCCAAAATTCGGAAGGCAACAGAAAGAGATGAAACAATGGAAATGCTAAAAGGAGTGATCAATACTGGATGGCATGAGGCAAAGGCAGATGTTGAGCCTGAAATCCAGATGTACAGTACCGATCAGACCCAACCTAACAAAGTAAACCCCAACTAAGCCCTGGGTTTACTTTCCGGGTTTACTCTGGGTTTACTAGAATGGACCCAGAGTAAACCCAGAGTGGACACAGAGAGTAAACCCCGATCAGAAGAATACCCTAAAAGCAGACGCTACATGTATATTCGGAATATACAAGGGGCAGGAATTACAGGCAGTAGGATGATAAGATAAAATACCGGTCTCTTTCACACTTCAGTGCCTATAGTTGACTCCAAAAGCAAAACTCGAGTTAACCCAATGTAAACCCCGAGTGGTACCAAATTTTCAAAAAGTAAACCCGGAAAGTTAACCCGGGGTTTAGTTGGGGTTTACTCTGGTGTTAGGTTTGGTCTGATCGGTACTGTATTTTCCTTTTCGTGAGGAACTAGTTGTGCAAAATGGACTTGTTTATAAGAGAGAACATATAGTAGTTCCAACTGCAATACGCCCGAACTTACTTGAAAGGATCCACAACTCACACATAGGAATTCAAGAATGCTTGCGAAGAGCTAGAGAAAGCCTATACTGGCCAAATATGGCTAAAGACATAGAACTTTTCATCAGCAAGTGTGAACCTTGCAACATATATGCAAATGATCAAGTGAAAGAGCCAATGATAAGTCACAAGATTCCGAGTCGACCCTGGCAAATCATTGCATGTGATTTGTTTGAGTGCCAAAACAAGGATTACTTCATCACAGTAGACTACTACTCGGACTACTTTGAAGTGGACCGTCTACATAGTAAAACCGGTAGTTCCATAATCAGCAAACTGAAAGCTCACCTTGCAAGACATGGAATACCTGACACTCTTGTCTCCGAAAACGGGCCACCTTTTAACGGTCAGGAATTTGCTGAATTCTCAAGAGCGTACGAATTCAACCACGTAACTTCTTCGCCAAATTATGCGCAGTCCAATGGGAAAGCGGAGAATGCTGTAAAGGTCATAAAACGCCTAATAAACAAGAGTGTTGCTGATCAGAAGGATCCATACCTAGCATTATTAGACCTTAAAAACACACCCAGCCAGGATATTGGATATTCTGCAGTACAGAGGATCTTTGGGAGGAGAACAAAAATCTGTTACCTGTATCAGAAGACATGCTTAACGAGGCCGGGTCTAATTTGTTCTGCCCTAGATTTTTGGATGAAACTTTTTACATGAATTTCTACTGATATAATTATTATTTTAAGATTAAAAAATAAGACATTTACCACACCGTTTGTTTAGGGGGTCATCTCAAAGTGTGTTAATCTTTAACATAGGACCCTAAGGGATTTTGCTTGAAATGTATCAATTTTGCATATTTTTTTACATTTTTTCAAAACTTCTGCCCTAGGGATTTCTTTTTCTGTTCTACATATTAAAGTTATTGCTAAAAGGCATCTAATGGTCAAATAAAAAAACCCTTTTACCTCCTTGTTTGTTCCAGGGGTCTTATCAAAGTTGATTTTTGTATGCCCAATTTCCCAGATTCGTCAGATAATGGCTATTTTTTATTTGACAAAAGCGGAAAAGGTGATCTAAATAGTATTATTAAAACATTCAGACATATTTAAGTAATAAAAAAATATATAACATCACATATTAAGGGTCATTGATATAAAATACATGGTTACTGTCTGAAATATATGAATTTAGCTATATTTAGGCGGGTTAAGAAAACGTGACAGAAGGCTAGGCTTGCTGAACCCTCTTCACGTTTTCGACCTGAGCCCAAATATAGCTTATACTTTGAGACATTTATGTTTATTCCACAATATAACATTATTTTTTTACGCATCAAACGAGATATTTTCAACAATTTTCGCTGAATATCTGCAGTTGAAACTATCACGCCATGGCGTCAACCAAGCAAAAAGATGACGTCACAATACAAATGAAACGCTGCGTGAAAGCGTGCGTACTCGTTCTGTACTCGGCCTCGTTAAGCCACGGTATGCTGACAAGGTCAAAGAACAGCTCCGGGAGAGAAACGCACTATTACAACAAAGGAGCCAAAGAACCGCCATCGTTACAAGAAGGAGATGTAGTTCGTGTTAGGCCAAAGGGAAATGAGAAATCTTGGAAGAAAGCTATAGTAGAAGGACAGGTAGACTTTCGCTCATATAATTACATCAGGACAGAAGATGGACGAAAATACCGCCGAAACAGACGACATTTGAGGACAAGCAAGGAACATTTCGCTAGAGAGTTGTCTCAGTCGCCAACAATAGAGAGTAACCCAGAAACTTATCCAAACACTGGCCCATCAAGAGTGACAGAATCACTACCCGAAACCCCAAGAACAACTAACCATGACCCTGCAACGAAGTCACCTGTGAAACCTAACAGACCTGTTGATGAGCCAAATACCTCTCTCAACAAACCTTTGCTTACTCATCAAGCTGATCCAGCTGTTGTTGTAACCAGAAGTGGTCGGGTAGTGAAACCACCAAAGCGTCTGCAAGAGTGAAATGTATGATTTGTGTTTGGTCCACAGATAGTGAAGAAGAGCATAATAACCCCTTAATTGTCTGTGTGTTACCAGGTGAAGCCTGGTTCATTACATATTACTTAGTTTCATGTTGTGTTTCATGTTTGATTCCTACTCAATTTCTAGTCACACCAATGCCTTTATTGAACTAAAGTGACTTCATTCATTGACGTTGAAATTAACCTTGTGATGAACTTTTTATAAATTTTAGCTTAGGAAGAAGGATGTAACAATATATGTTAATGATATAAGAATTATTTCATGTACGACTTAATGATAAGAGTGAAGCCTCGTTTTGGAATAAATTGAGAGGTACACCACATGTGTGTTCTATGACTTACTGAACTTGTCCATATCATATAATGACACAGAGGGGTCGCTTTGAAGTGACCGATAGAGCCGACGTGTCGCTTGAAATTACCGATAGAAGCGATGGAGTGCTTCGGAGCGACACATAGAGTTTGTTTAGGGCCCATACATTAGAATATTAATATTTGAGTTTTGAATCAATAAACGCAAGGAAAGCGACAAGGAAAATTAATATATATCTTAAACAATTATCATAATGATGAAACACCTCAGCAAGGTATCTGAGAGGACCCGTTATATATAATCATTCGACCGTGTAAGGCAGACACGTTACACTCTGTATATTCCTTTGTAAAAATTCCAACCTTGTGAGATCACCACACTACCCCAAGGGATCATGATTTGCAAAAACTTGATTCTACGCTTTTTTTTTTTAGGATACTTCGATCTACACATGATACATCGTTTTAAGCTTAATTAGTTTTGAGAAGAATTTCAGATTTTTATTCTTCTATATTTGTATACTAAAGGTCGTTTTCATTCCAAAGTGTTAAATAATTTCACGCTGCAAAATAATCCAAAATTAAATCAGTTTACTAGGTTATATAAAATGAACTGAATTTATTTAAATTCGTTTAAATACAATGAGTGAATTTTCGCGAAAATATGCTTAATTGCGAAAATAGTGAAAATTAAAGCCATCGTCAATCTACAATATTCCCTTGTAAAAGTTAATTAAACCCTCATGCACTTGTGGTTCCTGCCTTACTCCGGATATTATGACTTGAATCGAGTTAAAAATTCCCATGTAAGGATTCCAAGCCCCATTGTGACCCGGCCCACCCTACCCCGGGTAACATGATTTGAACAAACATAAATATAACTGTCCATTAACTGGAAATGCTTCCTTACAAACTGCCGCATTTCTGGTAAAAAGGTTTTTGTTAAGACTTTTTGAAACAATTTTTTCCCCTTTTTATAATGTTTTAAAGGTGCACGCCTTTGTCACTACGTAACAATTCTTTCCCTTATTTTTGCCCAAGCCTACCTCTAGAGACCATGGTTTAAAGGAACTTGAATCTACACCATTTAAAGATGCTGGACACAAGTTGCAGCTTTTCTGGTTAATATGGTCTGTGAGTAGAGGATTTAAAATATACGACTTGTCCACAATTTTTT
Source organism: Magallana angulata (assembly GCF_025612915.1). Lineage (NCBI taxonomy): Eukaryota > Metazoa > Mollusca > Bivalvia > Ostreida > Ostreidae > Magallana > Magallana angulata. Next base: position 26,114,519 of record NC_069113.1, on the reverse strand, counting down.
TTCATTTGATGAGACCATTTCACTTCAATTTAACTTTGAATCCTCTTAACCCATCACTCATCAATTTGTCTTAAATAATGTATTTTCATTTAGCAATTAATGTGTGTTTGACATAACAAAAAAATGGAGCTCTGTATCCCGCTAATAAGTTGACAAGTGACGGTGAAATATTTGCTATTCACTGGAAATAATTTGGTTAAACATTATGAACATTATGATTTAAAGAGTAAAATTCAAAAAAAAAAAAAAATTTGATAGTCCCCCTCTCAGTAGGAATTCCGAGGCCGACATACACTTTTCCTATTGATATTATTAAATTTTGCGTAATAAGTTCAAAGAGGCTCCAACTTCTTCGACATTATGAGCTTTTTTCAAACGCTATCGTAAAACAAGCTTTAAAAAGATAAATAGGTTACCTATCAATGAAACATTAGTAATTTAAATAATTTCAGGTATTCAATGTATATATATATGGGATTTTGAACAATTTTATATCATTCTAAACTAGTTAAAGTGTATAACAATGAAAGTGAAATAAACCAAATTCACATGACTTTTGACATATGTGGTAAGAACAGGACAGTTTACACTATAGACCTCTTTAGAGTTTTTTTTCCTTAATGAAAAGGAGAAAATTGAAAATATCCTTCTCATCATACTAACCTGTTGGAGTTTACGTAAGCTACTCATTCCGGAATTTTTTTATACTTTTATACTCCGCTTAAATCTATACTCTATACAGGTTGCACAACACTATTAATTTAAATTTACTATATATTCTTACCAAAATCACGCAACTTTAGACACGGGTAACGAGTTTAAAACAAACTTCTTGGAAAATCCCTCTTTGCATCTTTTAAAACAATTGTTCCTAACCAATATAGTAGCAAAATACACAGAGCCATCCACAAAGGCACGAGAGTTTGTTTTACATTCAAGTTACGCATGTGCTCGAAAATCATGTCCGAGCCTTTTTACAACCCCTTCCGAAACAACTGGCATCAAAAATTCGAGTGACCGCGTATTTTTACAAAAGTAGGAAAATCAGACATTTTACTCGTTGAAATGGTGTATATATTCACTAGGCTTGCATACTTTTATACTTGTACATGGCAATGTTTGAAGTTTCCTGGGTACAGAATTATTAGATAAACATCGCTCGTAGTAAAGCGAGGTAAGTCCATGTAGGTCAGATGCAGGTGTCAATTTGTGGGCCAAGGGATCTTGCATTGCGGTACATAAATTACTTATAATTAGATATAATGGCAGTTTTTCTTGCTATTTAACACTTCTCTTAGATACCAGGGAACCATAAGGTGTTGATCAAGACAGACAAGGGAGAAGCAATCTCTATCCCTATGCATTCTGGTCTGGTTCATGTACCAGTGGGCAGGAAAAGCCAACATAGTGGCAGTCAGTTCCTCTGTCTCGAAGATTCAAAATACTTCCAACAGAGTTTATGCGAAACAAATTCGTTGTACAGACATTACTGTGGAATCATTAGATTTCGTGGTGGCTCAATTTTTTTGGAATTCGTGGGTACCTCTCATCCACGAATTAACATCCTTTACGAATTAATAAATAAGTGTTATAAAGTCATATTTCCTTTGTAAGTTTAACAGAATACACGAAATTACTTCCCCACGAACTTGTAAAATTTAAAACGTGAACACTGATGAAGGACGAGCCTTTCGACGGAAGAGGGGAGAAATCCGAAAGAACAGAGGAACCAGTGAACAGCCGAAACAACCCGTAGACTTAGACCTTCCCGACTCGAAGGGAGACGCCGATAATGGAAATACATGTTTTGATAAAACCGACTAATCAAACGAGTCCAGTCAAGCGCGTGAATCAGATATATCTGATGATTGGGAAGAGTTGTGAAAGTGCCATCAAAATACAATGACTTTGTAGCAACTTAACAATGGCAAGGATCAAACTTTTCTAATGCATGTTACATGTAACTTCATGTTCATTTAGTTTAGAGACATAATTAGTGTAAACAAACATTCTAGCCATAATATCAATTTAGCTTTAAGCCAATATATTATGTTCTAGTCAAATATGAATTTTCTTTTGCTTTAAGAAAGGGGGATATAACGTATTTGGATATTTTATGTACAACTTATCTTCAGTCTTATTTTTTTTAGTTTACATACGACTTGTCTGGCAATGGCGTCGGAAGCAAATTGAAAGTGGGGGGCTAGACTAATCCTCAGAAATCTTGACAAGAAAAAAAAAAGATAAACCTAATCCGTGGTGGGGGGGGGGGGGGGGGGAGTATACCTATTGATCCCAAAAAATTTCTTACCTACCAAAACAATTTTTCCCCAAAATCATGAAATTCCTAATCCGGGGGGGGGGGGGGGGGGTATACCTTTGACTTCAACTTCTCATAGTTTCCATATTTTCAAGGTAAATTTAGGAACAATTATCTTTGCTGCGCGAAAAAGTGGGGGCTGAACCCTCTATGATGCTATGTGCCTAATGGTTAGGTCTACCTTTGCAAAAAAAGTGCCCCCCCCCCGGTTCCGACGCCTTTGTCTGGCAATTACTATTTTCGTTATGATAACTTCCGGTTTAATAAATGTTTTTCTAAGTTTGATTGTCTGTCTTTATCGTGCATCATCAGCCTAGAAAAAACACATTTTGAAACAAGACAGACTTCATTTTGAATGGGCCCAAAAGCAAGATATTGATTCACCTGCAAGCATCTGAACCTCAGATAGCTGATGTCAGAAAAAAAAATACGAGAGAATGGTATTAAAATTAGACTAGCATGAAAAACAATGGATGATGACCATTATACAATTGAAGAAAAATGCTTGCTTTAAACGTTTATTTTCTCTCAAATAATTCTCTCTTTAAGTGTAGTCATCCTTCTCCAAAAGATTTTAAAACCTTTTTCATCTATAAATTTATTCCTTAATCAAACAGGGGCCAAAGAATTGTCTTGAGGTCACAGTTTAACAACTAAGAATCAAAACTCATCAAAAAATCTGCATTATTAATAATAAACTACAGCCTCATGCGTCCTCCAGGGATCTCAGAGGATATGTCAGTAACCAAAAGTATCCAAGTTCTAGAATAAAACTACTTAAGTTATACATTTTTTTATATGAATTCTTTTACATGCTCAGATTCTCATTTTCTTATTGTAGCTCCGATCACCAAGTACCTCTAGGGGTCATCTGAGTAAAGGACTTTAATTAACACATCCTGGAGATACCTTTCAATTTATCTGGCAAAATGAGTTTTAAGAAGATATTTTTTCTATGTATGGGGATTATATTTCGATCCCCAATTGTTGTCCAACCATACATCCGGGATTATGATATCATCAACAAAATTGAATGTACACAACTTTATGATACTTTTACACAAGTTCTGGCCAATGAATTTTAAAGAAAAATAATTCAAAGAATTTTATACAATGCCTATTTAAAAACCTGATTAACAATTACGGCCCCAATCTATACCCAAGGTTGATGATTTAAAAAAATTATCAATAATATATGAGAATACGATGAAAAACTTTAAAATATTACGACAACGTAGTTTTTGAGAAAACGAACTTTACATTTCTTCCCATACATGTTATGTAAAACACAATATAGCCAATCTTTTCCCAAGGGATCATAATTAAAGCTAAATTAAAGTTCTCTTACCTGAGGACGCTTTCACACAAGTTTAAACTTAACTAGCCGCCTAGCTTTTGAGAAGAATTTTAAAATATTTTCTTTGGTACAATAGTATACCTTTATACATGTAAAATCTTGATTCCTTATTGAACTCCCGCCGTACCCAGGGAGTATTTTTATTTGAATCTACGATAAATCTAGCCAAATAGATGTTAAGGTTTTAACGAGTTGCCAAAAAATTTTCAACCGTTCTAAAGTATCTCAAAATATTTTTTATCTGAACATATATTATGATTTTTTTACCAGTTTGATGTTTCTTTTCCAAAATAAATTTTCGTAGGAATTGAATGATTTAAAATGGCCATTCTTCGAGAAATATTTTGATAGTGCCTTTCTGCATTTATCAGAATTAAGTATTCGTACTCCTAAAAAATATTTGTTTGAGGATTTGATCAGATTGATAAATGATCACATACCATTCAACCAAACGGGATATATTGTACCACATTTGGTTAACGATGGTGCACTTGTAACCATATCATTTCCAGCTCCACTTTTGAATCGATACCATCCCTCAGATAAAAAATTGTCTGAAATCGCCACGTCATCCGTGGCTAACTGGTAACCAGACGATCTTTTGTACTGGTTTGATTGTAACTTATAGTTCGTGCATTGGCCTAGAGGAAAATATAACGTACATGTAAGATACTTTAAAATATTTTATGCACTGTATAAAAAAATCACAAGAAATGAGATTAATAAAAAAAAATTTATTAATAAGAACAATTTATACAATGAAAAACTTTACTTTTGTAACCATGCAATAAACTTAACAAAAAAAAATTAGTTTTGTTACAGATTATTTACTCTTCATTCTATAGAATACAGATACCTGACGCAAAGGCTACCAGCAAATATGTTTTTAAGAATACACAGATAAGTCTGCAAACCATTTTTGGAGCTGGAAAAGATAAACAAATATTGTGTTTATTATTATTATTACTATTATTTAAAAACATTTATAGAGCACCTTCTACAGTAAACTCTAAGGCGCTGTACAATCATACGTACAACAAATAAAATTTATAAATTAACAGCAGTCATATATGAAATTGTGAAAATAGAAATATAAAATGTCAGTGTCCGAAATATCAATAACATACACAAACTTGTCAAGGGGTCTCATGTAAGCATTTAATTTACAAACTTTATTCTGGAGTAAAAAACAAATCTAAAATATTGCAACGACCATCCCTCTTTTCCTTAAATCTTGCAATCACTCGCGGTTTATAGGGAATGCGACAAAATAGTAATAATGGAATTTGCCAAGTGCATCTTGGAAAAATGAACTAACTTTAATTCAGTTTACAGAGATATTCCACCTGACTGGTGTTCATTTCAATGTCAGCTTTTTTCGCAACCTAGCAAGGCGACTTGTCATGTACATGTAACCATCTGGCTATTGTACCTTGCTATGCCAATTGGTTTTGCAACTTGGTCAAACAAGTTGACACTTGACCACTTGCATGCAACTTGTCACAACACAGTATTGAACCTCATTACTAAATTTCGACCAACTGCAATTTTAAGCAAATCTTACAGAACATATCAATGTATTAAATTTTTCTATGCAACTCTTCTGCATTCAATTTTCCTACACTATGAATCTTTTCTCATAAAAATACAAGTGATATCTTTGTTTTCCCTAACCCGACCCTAAATTTTGAAGTTGGGTAGGTAGGTAAATAATTTTTTTTTCTGCCAGGGCATAATTGAAAAATTTAATATATTATAAATTAAAAAAAAATCTTTAATTAATTACAAAACTAAAAAATATGACCATTTGTAAAACAATTTGTTATACTTGTCCAATGGAATGTAAAACAAATGAAATATCAAATTCACAATTTGATATTGTTTATCTTAAATTTAAACATGTTTGATTCCATTACCAGATGTACATGAATAGATTCATTATCATTTGTATGTTGATGTACATGCATGTTAACCTATACTTAAATATTATTTTAATGATAATGTACATGCTTCGAAGTATCGATGATTAATTTTTCAAAATTAGGTTTCTACAAAATTATTCAAGTACACGATCAAGAACTCAGGGCGACTTTAACTTCTCTTTCGGAGGAAATTGCGGAGAAGTTACCGATCATAAAGCAAGTATTTCACCCATGTTGATGATCAAGGCTAATTAAATGATTGTAAAAAAAAATAGATAATAAAAGGATGAGAGTCTTATAAAAACGAATTAGGACAAAACTAGGTTTCTTAAAAATAATTTCTATTCAATGTGCGGGATTTAAATGGGCCAGTCGCGTTAAGGGAAACATGCATTTTTAAAAAAAAAAAATTGGCTATACCATATCATGCATATAGTGACAACATTTCGTATTTATTCAAACATTTTCGTGCAATACATTAGTGGTTTTGAACAGCTAATTATTACCTTACAATTAACAAGTACATATCGGACTATTTAGAACTACAAAAACAGTACATATTTTTGCTGCTTTGTTTTATATAATAGAATACTTGAATAGCTCTTTATGTTATTCGTCCTCTCAATTAAGCCAAAAACAAGTCCGAATTAGCGAAAATGAGAGTAAGGTGATTTACACGCTTTCATACCACGACAGATTGGTTGTTAACCTCAGACACCAATTTGTAAACATTAATGAACAAGACTTTTGATAGTCAACTCGCCCTTTGGGCTTGATTTTGAAAATGAAAGTATGTTTTGATTAATTTCACAATAATAACATGTCAGTTAAAATTCAATTATACCTTACGGACATCATATCACATGTGTTGAAATACCAAGGGTGAAGGCAGTTACTCTGGTGCATGCATTTTGTATTTCATTTGCAAATGTCTTAATTTATAAGTACAGATATTGCAGCAAAAATCATCTTGGTTTGTGGCCATTTGTTGTTTTTTGGAAGATGAAAATAATGGATGGGCCTTAATACAAATGAGTGATACATGTATGCCTGTTCATACAATGAATAACCTTTTGACATATCACATGACAATATTTTCTATCGAATGTTTTCATCGATCAAGTGAGTAAGGTTTTAAAACATCTCAGACATTCACACCAGGTAAACAACAATTGTTTAAGGGAATAAATTTAGTTTTTGACTGTTGCTTAAGTGACTTTTGCCACAGAGTTCAAACACTGCGAACTGGCTTCCAGACTATCTGGCGATCCTCTGTCCGTCAATCTTTGTTAACTTTCACACATAAGATAACAGCTGTGAAAATGAAATGTATCTCATCCGCATGGTATATTCGTAAGCTTAGCATCTTAAAAAAAACACAACAAATATTCACTTAGTTGTGATTTTTAAAAAAATCATTAATGCTAAGAAAATGAAAATTACACTAAATATTTTTTTTTTTAATTTTTTTATAAATACCAATACACCAAACAAAAATATTACAGGTAAATGGTAACCACTTTTTCAAGTATTTTCATCATATAAACTAGATATGTATGGCATGACCTCTGAGACAAAAAATTAATGAATTAAAATGTTGGCATCCTCTAATTGTGTAGATTTCACATGTACAAATTATGACTAGGGATAATGTTGGCCCACAATGGATGCTGATTCTTAAACTGATAAACATCTTAGGAAATGTATGAAATTTTGTATCTTTAAAGAACTTTCACTGTTCACGTATGTGCAAAAACTGCAAGAAATAATACACCAGTGTTATATATTTTTTATATTTCGCAATATATTTTCACCCCACCCCTCTATAAGATATTGAATCTTACATCGGAAAATATGCTACTTAAACTTGAAAAAAAATTAATTTTACTATTCTTATTCATTTCAAGTGATTTTAGTCAAAGTAGAGTTTGCAATAGTTGCTTAGGTGAGCGATGTGGCCCATGGGCCTCTTGTTTATATTATGGACACGGCATTTTAAATAATTATCCTTTAATGAGTACTTTAATTGGGTCGCCTGAGTCACTCAAGTGACCTATTACAAATGGTGTTTGTCCGTCGACGTGCGTCGGGTCTACCAATTGAACATTTTTAACCTTTTTCCTGAAAACTAAAGGGCCTATTGTTTTTAAATTAAGTATGATGCATCTTTATGGTAAGGAAAACATAACTTCATATTTAATAAGTAATCATTGTAAATACTTTAATTAAGAGGACAAATAATATATTAAGAGCTATACAAGTATTCTATTATATAAAACAAAAGAACAAAAATACGTACAGTTTTTGCAGTTCTAAATAGTCCGATATAGACTTGTTAATTGTAAGGTAATAATTGGGTAGTCAAATTTAAAATCTGAATACTATGTAGAAAAAAAATTTATTTCAGCCTAAACTGATAATTAAAATAGATAACTCTTTTAAATAAATTTCAGTCCAAAATTATAATTTTTGCATAAATTAAAATGGCATGATATTAAATTCAGACACAGATCGTGAATGCAAAGAATGTTTCACAGCAACTCATATTGTTGCATATATCAAACAGAAAAAAACAAAAACATGATCAAATAACACTCTCAAAAATGAAATAAAAAGATGTTTGAGTTATTAGTACAATGTATTGAGAATAAGGTAGACCATTGATTTTGTGGACCTTAAAAAAATTACAAACATATTTGCTCACATGTTTCAATATTTCTGGTAATACTTCTTAAATCCAATCCTTTATTAAGTCCAATAAACTTAATTAGAGTTAAGGATCTGGTTACAGTCCTGGTTACGAAAATACTAAGTTTTATATACATTATCACATACTATGTGTTAACAAAACAAAGTCCTTTCTTTAAGCACCAACGATTCCATATTTTTGTTGACTTTTATTTATCTTTTGAAACAACATGTGACACATGTTTTCCAACATGAAGCACATAGTTTAATTAAAAGTTAATTTAACAGTTTACCATTTTACTCCAATTCATAACTGCTTAGGAAACAGAAATTGTGTTTCTAAGCCTTAAGAAATTTATGTTTATGTACAGGGTTATCAGACTTTTAATACCAACTAGCAAAATTTATTGTCTTCCTATTTTGGATAAAAGCAAGTTAGAAATATCTGTGGTTGAAAGATACAGGAAATGGGAAGTGTGAGTCGGCTATTACGTCGCACCGAAGGTTTCTGATCACAGAGGCTTCAGGTATGCATGTTGAGATCACGCGTCTTATCAGTTCTATAATTCAGCAATAGCTGTAAAACAGATGGGAGTAGCAGGAAAAACTTTGCAGAATTTTTTTACACTCATAATTCAACTTAATTGTCAATTTTGTGATTGTGTCACCTGTCCTTTAAATTTGTTTTACATTCCATAAGACCAAGTATGACAATTTGGGCTTCCGGTCACGTGATGGTGGTAGAGTGAGGGAAATTTGAGTGCTCCGCAAATGTTTTAAATTTTGTCACTTAAAAGCGTTAAATAGCTTCCAAAAAATTTCAAACTGAAGAAGAAGTAGTGTCCTATATGGTTTTATAAAATTCTGTGACCGTACTGTGAGTATTTGTAGAGTTTTTGACTTTGTTTCTTTTGTGAAGTGAAAAATCACCGTGAGTTCTCGCTCACCGAACTGTCGGAAAATGGATGGTAAACAAAAGCAGGATAAGATAGACAAGAAAAGCGAAAAACTTCCAGCTGACCGTATCAGTAAAGTAGCAGTCAAAAGGTTGGTACAACAACATTTGAGTTTAAATTTGCAATCGGCACCGCCGTCCGTGAAAATTTCTCTAGTGTCGGATAGAAGGCCGTTAAAACAACAACGGACGAGCAGCTCAGACACCGAGCCTTCAACACCTACCCTAGGTACAGATATGTCAAATTAACTGAAACTTATACATGCTAGTTTGACCGAAATCCGAGAATCAATGGTGAAAAACGCAGATATTAAAGACATCGTAACCAAAATTGTGTGAAAAATAAAGAGCGAGATCAAGAAGGAAATTGTTGAGGAAGTAAAGGCAACTTTAACACAAGAACTCACAGAAAGCGTAACGGTACAGGTCAAAACTGAATTCGAAAACAAGATCGACAGCAAGACAAAAGAATTCGAATCGCATACAAAAGATATCGCTGATGGCGTGAACATGGATTTAACGGCTTTGCGAGAGAAATTCCACGACCAGCTAAAGGAATTGAGAACATTGAAGGACAGTTTGAAGCGGTACCAGGCCATGACGGAAACTGCCCTCACACTTGCTAACAACAATCAACAGTACTCCCAAAAGAATAACATCAAATTTCTGGGCTGGAAGGAGCAAAGGCAGGAAAACCTACGGGAGGATCTGTGTTCTATTATGCGAGAGGCGGCGGGCGTGACCATCGACCCATCGGATATACTGGAGATACACAGGATCCCGGGTGCACAAGGAAAAACGAGGCCAGTCATCGCTAAATTCAGGACCTTGGAGGTAAAGGTAAAGATAATTAAGAACAGATCAAAGGAAGAGGTGAAAAAAAGATTCCTCATGTTTGACCATATCACGCAAATGAATTCCGAACTTCTGCGCGAATTAAAAAATGACGATCGAATCCAAAGTGCATGGTATTACAATGGAAAAATCTTCGGACTGGACCAGAAAGGAGATCGTCATAAGTTTGACATATTAGACACTGTCGGAAGGAAGTTTTAAAAATCCTAATGTGAAATTCTGCGGGGTGTCCTAAATCGATCGGGATCGAGATTCGAAATATCTTGACTTTGTTGTGACTGGTGGTGATCGGAGTCGAAATACTCTAAAAACAATGAATGAGTGTGTGAATGTAAGATCAGGTGCGTGTGTATTTGGGTTTAACCAGGGGCTGGTAAGTGGTTGCTTGCTTATAGGAAACTATCCATTTGTTTATTACTTTGTTTTATTTTTATGCTGTTTTTGTGTTCGTGTTCACAAGTTTATGCCATCGACTGACAATATTTTAATACAGGTAGCTATAGTGAACTGCCAGAGGTTCACAAAACTTTCGAATATACTCTCAACTCTGTCATTCAGACCAGATAACATAACAATAGCTACTGTGAACTGTCAAGGGCTTGCAACTCTCAGTAAACGTAAAGATGTTATTAATTATTACAAACAAAAACAATATTCAATAATTTGTTTTCAAGATACACATTTTATTCCGGATAATGAACCATTCATTGAATCTCAGTGGGGATATAAATGTTATTTTAATTCTTATATGTCAAATTCAAGGGGTGTTTGTATTTTTTTTAACAACAATTTTGAGTTTAAAATCCATGGTGAAAAGAGGGACAGTGGGGGTAATTTACTTGCTTTAGATTTGTCCATTGAAGATAACAGGGTAACCCTCATAAACATATATGGCCCAAATTCAGATAACCCTCAATTTTATGAAAATATTAGAGATATATTTTTAGAATTCGACAACGAATACTATATATTATGTGATGATTTTAGTTTAGTGTTAAATCCTTTACAGGATTCCCATAATTATTGTAATATAAATAACCCTAAGGCTCGTTGTAAAGTTTTAGAAGTCATGGAGGATTTACAACTCCTTGATTACTATAGAGTTTTGCATCCAGATAAAAAAGCTTATACTTGGCGTAAAAAAAAATCAATTAAAGCAAGGCCGTCTTGATTATTTTTTGATTTCTAATAGCTTGTCCAATTTAGTTGAGAACTGTGTAATAAAGCCAGGGTACAGGTCAGACCATTCTATTGTTTTACTTGAAATTAAATTTAATCCCTTTAAGAGAGGACGTGGTCTTTGGAAATTTAATAATAGTCTTTTGACTGATAAAGAGTATGTGTCAAAGGTCAAAGAAACTATTCATTCTGTAAGTAGTCAATATTTAGAAAACATAGGAAGTTGCGATTTTCAGTGTAAAAATGGTACATGTATTAATGAAAGTTTATTTTGGGAAGTATTAATGATGGAAATAAGGGGGGTTACTATATCTTATTCGGCATATAAGAAAAAGGAAAAAGACAATAGAGAAAAATTATTGCAACAGGAAATTGAGGCTCTGGAGTTAAATAATTCTATTGACATTGAATTGTTGGATGAAAAAAAAAATGCTTTAGAAAATCTTCGCAAAGAAAAATTACAAGGTCATATGATAAGATCACGTGCTCTTTGGTTAGAAGAAGGTGAAAAACCTTCGAAATATTTTTGTAATTTAGAATCCCGTAATTTTTTAAACAAAACTATAAAAAAAATTGAAGTGGATGGTACAGGAATGGTATATGACCAATCAGAAATATTAGATAATGTAAAAAATTATTATGAAAATCTATATTCATGCAATGATGCAAATTTAGTCAATGTAGATTTGGAGAATATTATCTATAACTACAACTCACTTAAGTTAGAAAAGCAGGTGGCCAAAAGTTTAGATAAAGACATTGTGGAAGCAGAGGTACTTACTGTAATAAAACATATGAAAAACAACAAATCTCCTGGAAGCGATGGATATACTGCTGAATTTTTTTGGAAAGATTTAAAACATTTTGTTGTAAGAGCAATTAATTGTATTTTCTTCAAAAAGGAGCTCCCCATCTCACAAAGACTTGGTGTTATTTCATGCTTACCAAAAGGTGATAAGCCTAGACAATTTTTAAAAAATTGGCGACCAATTACTCTTTTAAATGTATTGTATAAAATTATTTCAGGATGTATAAGCTTGAGAATAAAAAAAGTCCTCGACTCGCTGATATCAGATACACAGTCTGGCTTTCTAAAGGGTAGATACATAGGGGAAAACACTAGATTTATCTATGATATAATATCTTATACTGAATTTAAAAATATTCCAGGTCTTTTAGTTCTTATAGATTTTGAAAAAGCCTTTGACTCAATGTCTTGGTCTTTTATATATAAAGTTCTAGAGTTTTTTGGTTTTGGAGACAATATTATACAGTGGATAAAGTTTTTAAACACCAATTTTACGGCCACTATATTACAGAGTGGCTTTTTATCAAAACAATTTGATATACAGAGGGGTTGTAGACAAGGAGACCCTGTTGCTCCATATTTATTAATCCTATGTGCTGAGATCCTTGCAATGCTGATTAAGCAAAACAAGGACATAAAGGGTATTTGTATAAATAACAGAGAACACAAAATATCACAATATGCAGATGACACTTCTCTAGTCCTTGATGGTTCACCTAAATCTCTTTTTGCAGCTTTAGATACAATTGATTTTTATTCCAGTTTTTCTGGCTTGAAGATAAATACTTGTAAGACAAAAATAATTTGGATTGGTTCCAAAAATTTTTCTGATCAAGTCTATCATCATACAAGATGGAAATTGGATTGGGGATCTACAACCTTTAATCTTTTAGGTATTCAGTTTTCAGTTGATCTTAAAGAAATTATAGATATTAATTTTGGGCTTCAAATCCTAAAAATTTCTGCACTCATTGAACAGTGGAAAAGAAGAATTCTTACTCCTATTGGCAGAGTTACTGTTATTAAAAGTTTGCTTATCCCAAAATTAAACCATTTATTTATTTCACTGCCTACTCCAAAAAGGGAGACAATTTTATACCTATATAAATGTATCTTTGAATTTTTGTGGAAATCTAAGGTAGATAAAGTTAAGAGATCAATTATAACACAAGACTATTTTTCAGGGGGTATAAAAATGGTGGATATAAACAACTTTATTACAGCCCTTAAATGTTCATGGATAAAACGGTTAACAAAATCATATAAACCTTGGATGGATATTTTTTACACCATCAATGGACATGATTTTTTACAGAAATTATATGATTTTGGAGACACTTTTGTATTGGAATGTCTACATAAAGAAAACAATGCTTTTTGGAAAGATGTTCTCTATTCTTGGTCATGTTATATAAAAACTATTAATAACCACCCAACCATTAAAGACAACATTTTAAATGTTCCAGTATGGTATAATTCCAATATAAAAGTAGCCAACAAAACAATCTTTTATAAATCCTGGTATAAAAGTGGGGTAAAGGTAGTGCAAGATTTTCTTGATGAGGATTGTAATGTTTTAGCTTTTGATGTATTTAAACGTATATATAACCTCAATGACATATGTATTATGCAATATAATAGCATTACAACATCAATTTTTAAATATTTGAAACTATTATCTATTGACAGGAGTTCTGTAAAAAGAATTCCTAATCCATGTATGCCAGTTTTTTTGCAACCTGTTTTAATATCAGAAAAATGTACCAAAATTATTTACAACTATTTGAATGAGAAAGATGATGTACCAACTGCTATAAATAAATGGAGGACAGAACTAACACCATATGGTGTTGATGATATTTCAGTAAATGATGTTTTTAAGATTTGTTTTAAAACAACTCATGATTCTTCTGTTCAGTGGTTACAGTTTAGAATTTTACACAGAATTCTTCCAGTTGGGTATTACCTTAAAAAAATTAATATCAAGTCTTTATACAGCTGTGGATTTTGTAAGAAAAATGTAGAAACCATAGTCCATGTTTTTTTTCTTGTGATATTATACATACTCTGTGGAGTGAACTGAGTCTTCATATTTACAGAAAGACTTCTGAAAGGATTGGGTTTAATGTATTAAATATCATGTTCGGTAAAGCTCCATTAACATGTCATAACAAAGTTATTAATTATATTATTCTATCTATGAAACAATACTTATTTTCTTGTCTGATGTTGAACAAGGTGCCAACACTAATTGGTTTTCTTGGTCATTTAAAGATAAAATATAATGTTGAAAGATATGCTGCAATTCAAAGTTCTAAAGTGCATAAATTTGAAAAACAGTGGGATAGTTGGAAAGAAATATTTGACTAATAACTTTTCTCTTTGTCTCTTATTTGTTTTATGTTTTGTTTTTTCTTTCTTGTGTATTATGAACTTTGCAACAATTTTTTTCCTTTTCCTTACTTTTTTGTTTTTTGTTGTTATTTGTTATTACTTTTTTTTTCAAGCAAGTAACCACTGCTTATCGCAATTAAAAAAAGTTTATTATTTAAAATATGATGGCGAGTGTGTGAGTTGGTGTGTTTGTGTGTGGTTTTTGAGGGTGTAATTGTGTGTATATATGCTTGTATTTCAAAAAATAAATAAATTATAAAAAAAAAAAAAAAAAAGTATGACAATTTGTTTTACAAATGGTCATATCTTTTAGTTTTGTAATTAGTTACAGAATCGATTGCATTGCTTTTTTCATTTTTAATTCATAATATTGTCTTTTACTAATTAACAATTTTTTAATGTCATTGAGTCCATGACCAATTAATACTCGCTATTGTGAGATGTGTTGAGACGAACCGTAATCTTCCACCAGTGATCTTCCCTTCTTTATGACCAATGGCGCTTCTTATCAAATGATAAGGAGAAGTCCTTTTATAAAGATGAAAAATGAAGATTAATAAGGTTTTACGTCCGTGCGGTTTTATTCAGTATGGAAAAGTTACCGACACGGGGACGCGTACACTGTTTGCCGAAAATGCGATTTTGTGAAAATTGACCAATGAAATTCTTTCTTTAAATTATTCTTTTGTTAAGGGGTGTAAAAGTCACCAGCGCACATGTGTTCATACGAAGCGCGCATGATGATGGCTAATTGATTACATAACAATTTGACAACACATTAGAGGTAATAGAAACTTGAACTATACTTAATCCGCACACAAAGGCTAGCTATCTTTAAGTAATCTAATAAAATCCTTGTTCATTAACTTTTTCACCTATACAGTTCACCTAACAGATCAATTACTTACAAGAGCAATAGATGACAAAACATAAAAGACATAGATTTTAGCAACCCTGACAGAAGGTTGATAATAAATGTCATGTTACATAACACTTACTCTGAGAAGTAAATTGAGACATGCCATCGGATTAAAAGAAGAATTTGATAGCTTTACTTACATGTCATTAAAACAAAATATTCAACAATATAATTTTAGTTAATTTGAAAACAAGTTTTCCTCAAGACAATATATTTTCAATTATGCCCTGGCAGAAAAAATTATTTACCTACCTACCCAACTTCAAAATTTAGGGTTGGGTTAGGGGGAAAAAAGATATCTCTTTTATTATAAGAAAAGATGCCCAGTGTAGGATTATTAAATGCAGGAGAGTTGCATAGAAATATAATACATTGATATGTTCTGTAAGATTTGCTTAACTTAGTAATGAGGTACATTACTGTGTTGTGACAAGTTGCATGAAAGTGTTCAAGTGTCAACTTGTTTGACCAAGTTTCAAAACCAAGTGGCATAGCGGTTACATGACAGGTTGCCTCACTAGGTTGCGAAAAAAGCTGACATTGAAATAAACACCAGGCAGGTTAAATATCTGTTTACTGAATTAAAGTTAGTTCATTTTTCCAAGATGCACTTGCCAAACCCATTATTACCATTTTGTCGCATTTCCTGTAAACCGCGAGTGATTGCAAGATTTAAGGAAGAGAGGGATGGTCGTTACCATATTTTCAATTTGATTTTTTAACTCCAGAATAAAGTTTGAACATTAATTGCTTATTAATTTTTCGTAACTCCCAAAATGGGGGGGGGGGGGGGGGGGAGGGATGAATGCATGGTTATGATGTCCACGAACTCCTCTAACCTAATTGCGATATCCTTAGCCCGCGGGGCGGGGGCTCAGGCCGTGGGAGGGGGAGAGAAGATTGCTATATGGTGTTAAAGCCTGCAAAGTTTAAATCTTCTATACTTTCACACATCTTAAAGAGTAACTGACATCATAAATATGTTAACTAGGACTTCCCCTACTAAAACGTTTTTCACGTCCACTGAATTTAGGCGGGGCCAAAATGGATGTATATTGTTAATGCTTATAATGTTTAAAAAATTTCTTCTCTACTACCAAATAATGTAGCAGGTCAGTGCCGTAAAGGTTTTTATCAGTACTTCGCATTGAGTTTATTTTTGTTTTGAGACTGAATTTGACCTCTACATTAGAAATTTAACTTTACTAATTTACAAATAAGGTATGAAAACAACTTTAGTCTCAATATAGATAAACCAGATATAATAAACCAAACTCAAAGTAATGAAAAGCAAGATTAATAACCCTTTATAAATTTATTATAACAAAATAAAAACAAACAAGTTTACAAGTACTCAAAATCCCCCAACCCTAAAACCTAACTTCAACAGGGACCTCAAATAGACAGACAAGACGGGGACTCAGGAGATATGAAGCTAGCGAAACCATTTGTCTCCCTTTCTCTATCTGGAGAAAAGTAGCTAGCGAAACTAGCTGTCTCCCTCAAAATGTTTTTAGACCAGGAATCCCTCTACCAACGTTTTAAAATTCATGTCCTTCGAGGTAGGGGTTCTAATAGCTGCAATAATGTAGCCACAATTCCACAGGATCTCCGTAATGGTGCAAAATTAATTTTTTAATGCGGCTGACTTCGGTCTGAAAAGATTGATTTTATAATTGACTTCCTTTAGATAAAATGATTTTTTAAATTCAGGTTGAACAAATTAACCGTATATAAATCAAAACCAGATAAAACACATCAGCATGTTGTGTCGTCTTTTTCAGCAGCCATGACATTTCTCGTGTGATTTTATGGGATGTACGGTTGGAGTTTTTATGGGCTTGATAACGTGAATGTCAGTGTAAATAATTGATCTTACTTCGTTATATCACTAAAACATCATTTAAGGAAATGGTATATAATGGAAAATTCATATTTACCGCGTTAATTATGTTTAAAATAGGGGAATTCCTATATTCAGTTCAAGACCCGCTCCTGAATTCTCATTGGCTGTCCCAAAATAAAACCGGTCAAGGTCAGTAAATATGGCGGACAAATTCAACTTTCGTTGTTGACATACACGAAATATAACCGACATATGGCTATACTTGATATTTTTGGATTGATTTATGCCATAGACATCTACAACGTTTGAGTCAAGGTAAGAAATGCAAATGTTATTGTCATTTATAAACGATTTGAGACGAAATCGTTGCGGGAGTGAATTACTCCCGCACTGAATCACTCCCGCACTTGCACCATTACGGAGATCCTGTGGAGTTGTAGCCCTCTCCCCCCCCCAAAAAAAAAAATCGGGAGAGGGCTACATTATTGCAGCTAGGGTTCTGACTCGGGCGGGGCCAAAATATGCATATAGTGTTTATGCATTTAATGTGTTAAATCTTCGTCTTCATTACTTCTGCGGATACTGAATATAAACTGACTGCATATAAAAAAGAAAAGAAAACCCTCTATCAATTTCTTTAATTTTCTCGCAGTGTAGGGATTTGAATCAAGGACAAGGCCAAAACACTCATAAACATGTAATGTATAGGGTAGGGGTTTTTAATGTAGGGTGTGGTCAAAATGTTCATTAAGTGTTAATGTATATGAAATGTTTAAAAAACGTCTACTAACAGAGATTAATCAAAGTACTGAAGTACTGGGAGTTGATTTTATTGATTATTATCAATTTTAAAATCAACGATATGTTATTTTGCCTGACAAGAAGTTTCTAATCAGTATTTTAATTACGCACATTTTTATAATATGAATTCTCGAACTTTTCCGACAAGAATTTCGAGAAAACCCCATATGAATCATGTTGTGTGATATTTAAAGATAGAATTAATTCCATCAAACTGTGTATCAGTAATCGAAATGTTTCTAAAAATTGTACACGTCTGGTTCCAAGCAATATTGAACTCTAGTCTCGTTCAACCAGACGCTCGGCTGTCTCAGTTAATCTCCGACTACCAAGAAAGACTCTCTGCTTGTCGGAGATTTACGGAGACAGCTGAGTGTCTGTTTGAACGAGACTGTATTGAACTCTGGCGTAGGAATACATACAACTACAAAAACAATTAAATTGTTCGTACTATATTAAATCTGACTATTTTCAAGGTATTTATAAATACGTTTCTATGAAAAACAATGGTACAGCATACAGAACACCGAATTTATTATTTTCAAGATCCACGTCTTGTCAGCGGTGAAGATTTGTGCTTAAGGCCAAACCCTCACTTTCGGTTTGCCAGAGTAACTGCATAGGAGAGTTGAAAAAATCAACTCCCAAAAACTGATTGCATATTTAGAAAAAAACATAAAGCTGTCATAATATAATATTATTTATGATAAATAAAATAATATTTATATTATTTATAATAATATTTATGTTAACTACATGTAAGGCAAGGGTTATGGCTAGGAGGGGGTATATTTGCCAATGTTTTTATTCTGCTTAGGAATTTCAATGAAAGAATGGGCTAAATCACATATCTAGAAAAAAAATAAAGCTGTCATTCAAAGTTAAGATATTGTGAAGTCATTTGAAAAGAGTTTAGGATAATGGGTTATAACTAACAGTTCCCTTGGTTCTTTATAATAGAGCTATCTTCCTTTGCTTGTTCATATTTAGTAATCAATCATTGAATATAATGTAATTATAAAGTTGCATGATTAAAAGAGTTATGCAGGGTTTTTATCATATGAAAAAAAAACCCAGTGTTTTTTTTTTTTTTTTTTTTTAGAAACAAATAGATTTGTTAATAGTAAAATAATGATTGGCTTACCAAAATAGTTGATAAGCAGTACATGTAAAGTGAGTTTGATATAAATGCAAGATGGTGATCAAATGTCAACAAAGGTTGAATATTTAAAAGATAGAACAGATGTCAGTTAACTATTTAAAGCTTTTAAAGCTGTTTGTTTATTTGTTCGTAGGGGATGGATGGTCGGAGGTTGTTTTAAATAACACATGTATACTAGCCACTTTGTTTTAGTTTATCTATGAAAACATATAAATAACATATACACACGAAACATATTTTAAGTTATCAAATATGAAAAAAAAATCCATCCGAGTCTTGCACCTTTTCAATATCAGGCCATGCGCTCTATTACAATCTTTAAGTTTTTCTCAAAAATTATACGTTTTATAGTCCTTTCTGAAAAGTTAAGGCAGGGAGGTGGTCGTCATTACATTATTATATTATTTTTATTCCATAATGAAACTTAATCAAATGCATATATGAGACTCCTCAACACGTTAGTGTATGGGCAATGGTACTCAAGTGACTTAACTAAACAACTAAAACAACATTTTTATCATATATTGTATGGTATTACTTTATTAGATTCATTCTAGCTACTACTGTACATAAAATAAAATGTTATTTAGTTTGACACAATATATTCGTTTTTCCTCTAAGACAAATCATCTGATAGAAGGAAGTAAAGGAAATACATTGGTGAACAGTCACCAAAATGCTTTTCACTTCGCAAAATCTGAAATACAATCTTAGGTTGCATAACATTTCTTAGTTTGTTCAGCGGTTAAGGATATTCAAGGACATGCTGTATTGACATAATTAAAAAAGAAACACTGGTATTTGGTTTCGTTAAGGTCTTTTAGTACATTTTTAAAACCTCGTATCAAGTAAAAACCGGTTTTAGAATAATTCAAGCGTTCTAGCGACAATTCTTTTTATAGACTACATTGAATGACACTTTAGATGACTCAAAGAATTTTCCAGAATATTTTCTAATTCAAATTCGTGAACCAAGGTAGCATATTGTTATGAGTATTTTCAACCTTCTAAAATTATGATCTTCAGTGGTCAGAAAAGGATTTTTACTGGGACTGAACATTTAACTAAAATACAAAGTTGTAATGATGAATTTCCGATTTCAATAGAATACATTATTGAAAATTTTATGTAAACAAGCTTATGAAATGGTTTTGTTTTTTAAACAATAACCATCTGGATTAGGAGAAAAGACCAACATAATTCTCACATTTCACACTTAAATGTATGGAGAAAGAGGTTTTTTTTTCATCTAGGCAAGATTAAAACAAAAATGTTGAGACCATTTGTTTAATCAATATTCATCAAAGAATTTCAAGAAGGGTTTTTTAAATTTAACTGAAAAGTAATGAAATCTGGATTAAACAGAACGTTGCAAAGCAATATCATTTGTCAATGATTTTTTTGCCTGTTTCAGCACATCAACGTAAACATGTCCTCTACAACATTTTTTTTTATTTTTGTGACTACTTTCTTATTTTGCAAGGGAAATGTTTTGATAGAAAATGTCCCCTTTTCTGGCATTATGATTTTTTTTACCATTTCAATTTTCGGCCAAAAATAATTTATTTGATGGAATTTACCTGCAAATTAAACCCAATAATATAAAGAAGAGAAAAATATTCTAAAATTTTGATTTTTATTATTTGGGTATATCTGTTTTAAGAAGAGTAATATAATGTAAAGTTGGCAACGCCCATCCAATTCTCTTAATCGCTAAATTGAAAGCATCGGAGCGATACACATTGCATATATAAGGCAGAGAGATTGCAATAGCTTTCGAATTAACATATTAATGCACCTTTCTATAATTAAGAAAAAAAGAAAAAGATAAATAAAGCACGAGCGATTCAATACGTGTATGCATTGGAGTATCACCTCTGCCTTTGCAGAGGTTTACGGTGCGAAAGAAAACACTTTTCATTTCAAGTTTGCTTGCTTATTTTTATGAGATTATGTCTTGATGGAGCTTTGTGAAAAAACCTCCCGTTTAAATCTTATTTTACAAGGTAAACAAAATAATATCAGAACTTGTGTGACACTCTTTACTGATATGTACTAAAATTTAAACATTTACACAAGGTTACTATGACTATTATTTTACTTAATGAATGCAATTTGTTAATGCCTGAACGTAAAAGATAGAAATTTAAAACAAGAAGCACCGCAAGATTTATTCTTTAATATATGCTGTACAGCGTCTTCTTTAAGGTTTAGCTTTTTAGTTGGTGGGAGATATAAATATTGCATCTTTTTATCATCCCTATTTTGACTAGTGTTTACAGATTAAGATATTGTATATTCATTTATTTAACGCATATTGTAAAAACGAAAAGTACAGAAGAAAAAAAAACTATTAAAGCATTACCTGAATGTTGGCGGGCGGCAAACAGATATAACATTATAAAAGTCTCATCAACAGATAGATTGTGCCGTGCAGTGCCCGGACAGGGCTTATTTCAATGGCAGAAAAGGAGGAAGTAATGATTAAAAAATTTATTATGCGACTGGTCCGCACTGACATTGCAGGTTTCTGGATTGTTTGTCATTATAACAAAGCATCCGAAACCGAAACAAATGTAATCAATAAAATGATATCACGCATTTTCTGATGAGCGAAAAGTTGAATGAATTTTTTTAGAAATAGCATTACATAAACAATCTACTCATAGACAAATTGACAAAGTTGTTTTAATCAGCATATAAGTAATAATGCACATACACATTTCAATATATGTGTATAGAATATTAAAGTTAATTTTTTTCAAAAGATTAATGTTTATATAAAATTAGAATAAATCAAATATTTAAACACAACGTTTCTGTTCATAAATCACAAGTTCAAGCTTGTGTCTAGATAGATGAATGTTAATACCAAGACGATAACTTATAAATTACGTAACACAAAAATGAATACTAGTACCCTTTTTAGTTAAATTTGTTTTGTTTTTGAAAATGAATAAAACGCTAAGAAAAATAATTCAATTTCTTTACTAATCCATTTTTTTTTTAAAATAATGATTTCATAATTGGTCTCGTTCAACTACACGTGTTTTAAGCAATGCTGTGGTAGCGTTGACAAAGAGAATGGCTGAGCTAGACTTGCATAATAGCTCCGCAGAAACAAAACAAACCGCCTTCTAGAGGCCTGTCGACGGTAAAAACAAATGCCAGTTTTCAATAGATGGAAAGGATTTTATTAAATGCAGAAATATCACGAGGTATTTAACGCAGTCTTGAGTACTATCAAGTAAAATTATTCATGATCACGTTCAAGACAATTTCTTTCATATAAAGTTGGGTATAAACAAAATTGACTAATTTAAAACCATTGACCATCAACATATTAAATTAACGCAAAAAATCCAAACCTATAGGAAAATACTGTCGAATAGAAAACGTAAGTTACGCGGTGCTGAATTGGATTTCCATTACATAAATGATACATCAAAATCTTTATGCCCCCGCTCTAAAGGAGGGTGGGTTTTGCTGTTTTACGCCTGTGTGACTGTCTGTCTCTCCATTTGTGTGTCCGTATGTCTGTAACAAATGTTCACCACAGATTTCTCAGCAACTATTACATGTAATCGCAGATGCTTAAAATTGTAACATACTCTTTGGATATGCCATATGTTGGGAGTCATTTCATCATGTACCACTCAGATTTCAACTTCCTGTGAAATTACGACTTTGATTATTTTAAGCCTAAGTTTTCGAACAAATTTCACAGCAACTATTAATCGCAGATGCCTGAAATTTTAACATTGTGACCCTATTTGTTCGGATATGTCATATTGTGGGAGTCATTCTTGAACAAATTCGATGTCAATTTTAATGTTTCAATTTCAATTTTAAATGTCGACTTTGCTTATTTGGAATGTTCACATCAGAGCAGGGATATCACATTGGCTACTTGTTGTCTTTATTTTACAGCTGTTCTATAACTTTTAATTTTAAATTGAAATAACCCATAATTTAATTTACTTTTTTCAAGGTAAAAAAATACCAAGCGGACGCCATACATTAATATTGGGGTCGCCAAATAAAATACTTTTCACATCTTGCGCAAAACGGGTGTGTGTACATTGACTTCTCTTACACTTGGAAAATTAAGTGACCACTGAATATGTATGGCATCTAAACTAAATCTTAATCCTTAAGTATATATTTTCAAAGTTATTCTGTGAAGTATGTTTTCTCATTTTTCTTTCATTTTGATGTAAAAAGCAATACCTTGAATTTGGCCCTGTCACCTAAGCATAATGCTCCCCTGGTTTTGATTCATGTGGATTTAATAATTCATATTGTTTGATTGGTCAAAATAAGCTATCACGCTCATAAACAGTATTTAGGCACCAGGCAATATTTATCACCATGATGGGACCGGTGCTAAAAAATATTCATTAAAAAAATGGGCATGTCCCATGGCTTTCACATTGAAAAAAAAATATGTGTCCAATGCCTGTATGCTTAAAAAAAGTCACTGTCCCATGGATTTACATCATATTCATGAGATTTTAGCAACAAAAATTACAAAAAGTAAAATGTAAACAATTATTTTTTTATACTATTAGTACATTCTATGTATATGGAAGGGAGTAACTTCCTATTAATTAATGTACAGAATGAACTCAATTTGAGTAAATTGGCATAGAAAGTAAGAAATGTCTATGCTGATGACAATAAACAGACTAAGTTAATTACTGAGACAAAAATTATAAATACTTTAAAACAGTTTAAAAATGAATTTAATCATTAGATTTATAAATTTGCAGCAATTTTGCTGTCGAATTTAATGAAATGACATTAAAGGGGAATGGTCCCAATTTTGGTCAAAAATCATTTTTTCGATATTTATGTTTACAATGCTTCAGTAAGGCATTTTAAATAGACAACCAATATTTGAGTGTCAGTCGTTAAGTTTACGTTATATGCGAGTTACGAATCCTACAATGTTTGCAATGTATACAAAGCTTTTGTTTACATTTTAAGTTTTAAAGTGTGAACCCAGTTTTAGACTTAAAACGAATTTGCTAAACGTTAGAAATTGTTTACTTATGCTTGAAATAAATAAGAGCATAGTCAAATCAACTTGAAAAAGTTTTATTGGTATTTTGAATCTATGTGAACAAAAACAGGACATAAGCCTTGTTTATATGACAGATAATTGTAAGCGCTATATCTTGCTTATAACTCAACGACTGACTCTCAAATTTCATTTGATCATTAGAAATGCATTCCTAAAGCATTGCAAATAATAAAAACAGAAAAATAGAATTTGACCAAAATCGTGACCATGCCCCTTTTAAGCAACCTGACTAATATAACTCAGTTTTTTAAATAGAATATTCTTATTCAATATATGTATGTGTTTCTCACATGTAGACAAATGCAACTAGATGCTGTCATTAGACAGTAATACCCGCACCAACTGTTTGCCCCTAAATACATGTAACACTGTTTTGTACCAGTTTAATTAAAAAAGAAGGCCACATGCATGCTACGGTAATACAAATGTACATTTAAAAATTATAATTTTCATAACTGAAGGATGAGATCCCTTCCCATATGATAAAACAAATGAGCAGCACTTTATGTGCAATTTGGGGTTGAACATTTCATGTCATAGAAAGTATAATGGTCTATATAATTATTACAAACAAAATTAAAAATTAAATTATGCCCCCTCCCCGTGGCGGTTGCCGATTTTAGATTTGCTTCTGTGTGCCTACATGTACATCATCGTGTGGACAGATTTAGAGAAGGGGTTGGATAAGGGGTCAAGACCCCCCCCCCCCCAAGGAAAATAATTTATATCAATAGTAAAATTACCAAAAAATACACCTTGGATCCCAATGCTCTTACAGACATGTAAACGCTCTAACCCATTGCGCTTCAATGTTAGGTAACATTATTTTGGGGGTAAATATTTAATTAATATTTATACTTAATTGTTTATCTCAATAGGAAGTATACATCACAATATGCAGGTGTCCTGCACCACCTTAAAGCTGTTATTTACCTAATTAAATAGTGTAAGGGGTTTTGAAGAATAGGTCATAAAAATACATGCATGTTACAAATAACTGATATTTGTCTGAAGTTACGTACACAACACAGGTCTGCAGATCGCATTAGCGGGTAGTAGATTTACCCAGCTCTTCGATTAAATGGTTTCAAGTGTATACATACATGCATGTGTTTTCCGTATGCAGAAAAGGATTAGTTAAGATCAGCTAAAGGAATTGATTATTGTGTTTTAATTGGATTATCATTATGATGTTGACCAATATAGGTAAGCATAATATATGTAGTAGCAGAAGCACAATACATAAGTTTTACTTTCACTTTCTAAATGTGATCTCCCTTTGACAGCATACTGTATCATCATCTTTTAATATTTAAATATTAAGCTTATCATCGTTACCTATCCTATCGCATTTTTTTCTCTCATTTTAATTGCAAAAGTTATTTTTATCATTTGTCAGACTTACACTATTGAGTTTACCCCATATTGACCCTGTATAAACAATTTCGTATTAAATTTGTGTATTACATGTAAGTAAGTGTAGACACCTATCATTTTTATATTTCTTTCTTAATTATTATAATGCATCAAATATAGTGTAGGTCATGACCTGATGGGACTGTTCTGATTCCACGAAACAGGAAAATGCAAAATATCTTCTAATGTCATTATGATGCATCAAATGATGTAAAGTACATTAATGACCCCCAGGTGTTGTCTTTAACCCCCCCCCAACCTTTATCAAATAGGAAATGATGATACACTGTATATTTTGTTAACTTCTGAAATTCTCATCCCTAAACCATATACAGTAAAACACGGTTACAGCGAACACGCTTACAATGAATTGACTCTTACAGCGAAGTAATTTTCCTTCCCCATGACTATAAAATATGTTGTAAACTTGACGGATATAACGAATTTTGCTTATAACGAAGTAAAATCACCCGTCCCTGGCACTTCGTTATAAGCGAGTTTTACTGTAATTTATTCTTGCTCTTTGTGTCATTGCTCGTCAAATTGTATATAGGTAATGCCCCCTTGGAGACATCTGACATTCTAGAACTAGAAATAATAAAGTATTTTATCTTATTCATATGTAGTGTTTGATCCATGTGGGTAATTCCTAGCCTAATGATGACACTGCTTTGTTTAGGAGACTTTACAATTGCCCCAAATAGGCGAATACACATGCATATAACATTTTGTTTATAAATCTTGAATTGAATTAAGCAATGTCCAAAATGTTAATGTGCATCAGGAGAGAAAAAGCAATTAATTAATAATTTAAAATTTGCTACTGCACACATGTGAGAATGTATTCAGAAGACTGAATCTTCACAATAGTACCAGGTTAAATTGGGGGGGTGGGCTGAATGTGGAGTATAAACATTTATAATTTGAATCATTTAGTGTTATTAATTTTAACTTGTCAATGAATATTAGTTATTGATCCAAAGGTAGAAATATTACCTCTGATCATATGTCAATAGATCATTTGTCAATTATGCAAGGTGTAATGTATTTTTTTTAAGAATTACATTTTTTACCAGTTTGTAAAAGTTTTTAGACACCCAAATTATATTTTGATTTTAATAGATTGTTCGACAATTAAGGGGAGGGGAGAACAGTTTATATATGAGTTTGTTTGGGGGTGGGGGTTCCAAGTCATGTATTTGACAATTTTTTAATGTAATTTAAAATAAGACTAAGCCATACTACAGTCATGAACATGAATAGTATAGTCTGAGAACAAAACACAAACTAATACATGTACATGTATATATACATAGGAAGTATTACAACACATAGATGATTGATCTATATCTGGGTTCTTAAATTGAATCATATATCATGTACATATTATATTATTGTTTCTTTGTTCAAGGCACTTCAGATTGTATGTAGGTCATGATCCCAAGTGCTCCTCCTGAAATTATCAAATATCATAAAAACCAGTGAGATCCCCACTTTAATCCAAAGATATTATTCCTCCTTAGGTCATGGCGCATCAGATCATTATGGCATGTAAGTCATGTCCCTAAGGGGTCATCCTGACCCCCTTAGAATCAGAAATTGACAATTATCTTTAAATTATTGATGTCTGATGATCCTATCTCTATTTAATCTTTATTATTAAATCTCCGGAATGAAATTTGGAGACTTATTGTTTTTGTACGATTCTTAATACATGTATTATTATTCTTTGTCTTCTTTTTTTTCTTCTTTCCCGCTCTGAACTTGTTTCTCAGAGATGGCTGAACAGAATTGTGTAAATAGATAGCCATGCTATGACCTTGAATTGCTAGTATTACATAATGGTCACTATGATATTTATGTGTACCTAGGTGCTGCGCACTGAATAGTGTTAATGATAATTGACAGAATGAACTCTGTGACTCTTGTAGCAATGCGTAGTATTCCTAAATGATGTTATGAAAACAGGTGCATAATACGGGCATAATAATATCCAAATTGAGAGTTTAACAACAAGTGACATATTTGGCGATTCTGTGTCTGCAACGATAGCTCTAGTACTTTATATTGAGTCATGTATTGTGTATTCTATATATTAACCTTTGTAACCTTTTATGCCGTGTATGAATGAACGTATTGTGAGTAAGTGATGCCTCATACTAGGTGGGGGACTCCGAGACCCAGGACTCGGAGACCCACATCCTGCATCCAGACTCTTTGATTGGCAGTTTTGACGGTTTTGTTACTTTATTTAGAAATAAAATATTAATCTTAATTTTGAACACTAAATGTTCACTCATGATCGTCGTATATGGGCCGAACTAGTCAAAACTGTCCATCATAAGTAAAACCTTATATATACCCATATGAAATGAGATTGTGCAGACTCCTGATTTGGGCTGCTATTAGCTGATGTAATTGTAACTATACGATCACGCTTAATAAAACCGCTTGAGAAAGAAATACTGGACTTGTCATCACTAAGTTTGAGCTGACCCTCAATTGGATCCGTAAGACAGAAGGCTTACATGAACTTTCTTGGTGCCGTGACCAGGATTGAGCGAAGTTCAATACAGAGTAAGGTAAGAACCATTTCTATATGTCTCTTATAGCTATCTCGAAGTAAACAACTTTGTCTAAGCAACCAATATGGCGACAGGTGATGGGTTTGATAAAAAAGAATTTAAAAATCAAATGGAGCAATTAGAAAAACAATTCGCGGGGTTGGGTCAGAACGAGGAAAATAAAGGGCAAGAAACAGGTCAAAAGCCCCCAGAAAAAGAGCAGATTAAACAAAATACTTTTGAAACATATCATGATGCTAGGCCGTATGAAACTCGTGAAACTCGACACCGAGTCCCAGATCAGGATGATGAAAAAGATTATTTTATTGGTCAAGTAAAAGCTATAACAGCCGCACTCTCAGTGCCCCTATCTTCTGTGATAACTCCTTTTGAGGGAGATGCTCAAAAATTTAAACAGTGGATAAAGGAAGTTGAAAAGTACAGTGTTATGTCTGGGAAACAAGGTCATGAGATCCCCATGCTTGCATACATAACGAGTAAGGGTTCAGTTGGGGATTATATTAAAAGGTATTTAGATGAAACAGATGCGTCTGAAGAAATCCCATCTTGGAACGATCTTAAGGAATCCCTTAAAAATAGATTTGCAGAAATAACAGATCCCCAACACGCGTTAGCATTAATGCGTAAGACTCGACAAAATTCAAATGAAAGTGTTCAGTTGTTCGCCGAGAGACTATTGCAAATCGCGGAAGACGCCTACAGTAATGACAGACTAAAAGACCCTTTGATACAACAACAGTTAGTAGATATCTTTTGTGACGGGTTGATATTCGACTATCTCAGAATGAAAATTTTGCGAGAAAACCCTAAAGACTTAGAATCCGCAATTCAAATAGCAATGCGAGAACAAAATCTGAGACAGAGACTAGCGATAAGAGGGTCAAATATGACAGAAATTGTACAAAGTAATGACAACAGACGAACTCTTTCAAATTGTGATACTACTCTTCCCTTATTAAAGGATAGAGCAGATAATCTTACCACAGTAGAAACAAGGCATGTAGAACCAATGGAAATTGACCATGCGCGTAACAGTAGGTGTTTTAAATGCAAACAGACGGGTCATAGGGCTCGATTTTGTACTCTAAACAAACCCCAAGTCAGGTCTCAGCCTCAAATGAATAAACGACCCAGTCAAAACAAACCCGTCCATAATGTAGAGCAGAAACCCCGTTCGCCTGTGGAATGTTGGAATTGTGGTAAAGTAGGTCATGTGCGTGCAGATTGTTGGGGCTCGCATATGTATCAAAGAGCGCAGCAAAATCGGGGCAGACCATCAAATCGTCAAGGCCGAACATATGAATCTAGCGACCAAGTAAATAGGGGATCGTCTCAAAATTTCAAATCGCGTTCTTATTTTGACAAACAAAAACAGGAAAACTAAGACGTTCTTCCTTCGTTCAAGCCCGAAGAAAGAACTTTAAACAAAGACCTACATATGAAATTAATTTTACTAACAACCCCAGTAGCTGTTTATTAAAAGTAGAAAAAAATAAATTTAGAGCTTTGGTAGATACAGGTGCAGCCGTATCTCTAATTAGTAAGAAAATGTATGATAATCTATTTCCCCGCCCCAAGTTGTTTAACAATGACATCCCCTCTTTACAAGCAGCAAATGGCAATTCTTTAATTGCGATAGGGTATGTAAATATTTCCTTTAAGATTTCAGGGTTAACTTTAGACCACAGACTTTATGTGACAAAGGGACTCAACCGAAACATGATTCTCGGTCGTGATTGGCTCAAGAAAAACAATGTTCGTTTATACTTTGATCTTGGACTCATGCGTATTGATGGCAAAGTATACGCGGAACTTAAAGAAGATTTACACATCTCAACTATTGTAAGAACTCCTAAGAAACTTATTATGAGACCAAACACGGTGACTGTATTCTATGGAAAAATAAATAACAATTTTCCTCTGGAAAAAAATGACTTGGTTGAGGTGAACAGCATAGACAATAACTGCATTATGGAAGACCCAGGACTATATTTAAAAGACGCCGTTTGTATAGTTCGGAAAGATAAGAAAGTTCCAATGATCTTCGTTAACCAAACTAACAAAAAGTATAAAATTCCAAGAGGCTACATAGTAGGATGAATTACCGCATTAAAACAGAAGGAAATCTCAGAAATACAGACTACTCAAGACACAAAAGAAGAAATTGATGTACCTAAAAGATTTGAACACTCAGTCAAAAGACTTGTGAGCAAAAACAATGATTTATTTGCAAAGAAAGACAGTGATCTTGGAGTGACTGATACTGTTAAAATGAAGATAGAAACTGGAGATCACCACCCAATAAAGAACAGACCCTACCGTGTACCCTTAAATAAAAGACAGATAATTGACAAGGCCATACTGGAAATGATGGACGCAAAGATAATTGAGAGATCACAATCGCCTTGGTCATTTCCCTTAGTAGTGGTGAAGAAAAAGGACGGATCAGACCGGATGTGCGTTGACTTTAGAAGCTTGAATAAGATAGTGAAACCAGTACCATTCCCGCTACCGTTGATTGATGACATCCTATGTTTACTAGGTAAGGCAAAATATTTCACTGCACTAGACTTAAAGAGTGGATATTGGCAAGTGAAATTAGAAGATTCAAGTAAAGAAAAAACGGCCTTTGCATGTCACAAAGGACTATTCCAATTCAACCGGATGCCATTTGGGTTGAGTAATGCACCGACAGTCTTTCAAGAGCTGATGAACATAGTTCTTCAAGGACAAGAGGAGTTTGCCATCGCATACCTGGATGACATTCTTATATTCTCAGAGACACCGGAAGATCATCTTCGGCATATTAAGACGTTTTCAACCGCCTAAGGAAGCATGGACTTAAAATGAAGCTAAAGAAATGTAGTTTCTTCAAGGAACAGACAGAATATCTTGGTTTCATCATTGATGAACATGGCGTTACACCTGATCCAAAGAAAGTCGAAGCTATAAGAAAGTTACCAGTGCCCACTACAGTCCGAGAAGTTCGTGGCTTTATAGGTATGTGTAGTTATTACAGGAGATTCATACCGAACTTCTCTAAGATTGCGGAACCATTGATTGACTTAACCAGAAAATATGCAAGGTTCAAATGGACACCATGTTGCCAAAAAGCGTTTGACTTTATTAAAGAAAGTTTAACGGTAGTGCCTTTACTAGCATATCCAGATACTAATAAGCCGTACATCCTGTACACCGATGCCAGCGACAATTGTATTGGAGCGTGCCTTACTCAAAAGACAGAGGAGGGAGAAAATAAGCCAATATATTACTTATCCCACAAGCTGAGTAAAACTCAAGAAAAGTGGTCAACCATAGAAAAGGAGGCATTTGCAATCCATTACGCCCTTCAAAAGTTAGACCATTATTTACACGGTGCTCAGTTTACTATAAGAACAGACCATAAGCCGCTCAAGTATATCTAAGAATCTCCAATGCAAAATAAGAAAATTCAACTATGGGCATTAAGTATTGCAGGATATAACTGTAAGGTAGAGTACATAGAAGGAAGATTTAACTGCTGTGCAGATCTCTTATCCCGATTACCGACAGTCAACCTCGAGTGTGAAGAGGAAGAACAATCAGAGCATGATGAACCAGATGTTAAGGACAATTTCTTTGAAGTGAACGTACTTAACTCCAATGCCTTTTCGCCTAAGAGATCAGCCAGATGTGAAGTTAAACAACACGACGAATTGGTCAAACCCTTTATTGATCTACCAGAAGAAATCAACATCAAAGAAAGTCAACAACACGATGAGCAGATTAAGAAACTGAAGAATCGGTTAAATAAAGGAACAGCAACGGCAACCGAAGAGAAGAAGTTTTTGGAAATTGATGGTTTAATGTACTATCTTTCAGATGGAGACTCAGAAGGCCCAAAACTTCGCCTGTATGTACCACGTGAGTTAGAACTTTTAGTAGTGCAGCAGTATCATGACGGACTTGGACATATGGGAGTGGACAAAACATATGACGTAATCAGACAAAAGTACTACATACCAAATTTGTACAAAAGGTTATACTCTTATATAGAAGGATGTGTAGTATGCCAAACGAGGAGCAATAAGAAAAATCAACCTCCACTTCAAGAGACAGATATACCACCTTTTCCAATGGCTAAAGTAGGACTTGATCTATCAGGACCATATCCAACATCCTTGTCGGGAAACAAGTACATAGTTTCTTTTATTGACATTTACTCTGGTTGGCCAGAAGCTTTTCCCGTTCCTGATAAGTCAGCTGACAACATAGTACATCTTATCTTAGAAGAAATATATCCAAGATATGGCTGTCCTCTTCAAATCCTCACAGACAACGGAACAGAAAATGTGAATAAGAAAGTGGAAGAAACTTTAAAAGAATTGAATATCAACCATATCAAAACATCTTATTACAGTCCTCAAGGTAATGGTAAAGTAGAACGATTTCATAGAACTCTACATGACGTGATGGCTAAGAAAACAACAGACAACGCTCAAACATGGGATATTCATCTTAATCAGACGTTGGCAGCCATTCGTTTCCATCCGAACGATTCGTCAAAGTTTTCCCCATATTACCTTATGTACAACAGAAATGTCGTATTACCTCTTGATACGTTGATGAAACCTCGAAGGAGATACGCGGGAGAAGATCAACACAAGATCGCCCTTCAAGAACAGCATAAAGCTTTCCTGCTAGTACATCGTAATATGAAGGAAGCCAAGAAGAAACAGAAA
Organism: Magallana angulata; assembly: GCF_025612915.1. Taxonomy (NCBI): domain Eukaryota; kingdom Metazoa; phylum Mollusca; class Bivalvia; order Ostreida; family Ostreidae; genus Magallana; species Magallana angulata. The sequence goes on along the minus strand of NC_069113.1, from coordinate 26,081,505 downwards.
GCTCAGGCCGATAAGAGAAGCAAGGATGAAAATTTTCAGGTAGGTGACCCTGTCTACCTTAAGAACAACAGAAGACAAAATAAGTTAGATAAAAAGTGGCTACCGTATTATCGAATCATAGAGCAGAAAGGACCAGTTAGTTTCGTGGTGAGAGATCAATTGACTGGATTAACCACCAAATGCCATGCACGACAATTAAGACTGGCAGATATTTCGCACTGGCCCCTTTCACAAACTACTGAAGATGGTGGAAGAACTCTAAGAAAAACTAACTATGTGGTGCCACCGGAAGATGAATCGTCGTCAGAAAATGAAGACATACAACCAGAACCATTGGAAAGAGCTATACAGTCCAAACAATGGGAAAGAGAAGGATCTTCAGACGAAGAGGATATTCCCCTAGCAGAACTTCAAAGACGTATAAGAGCTAAAAAGATCATGGATGATCAGCAGTATAAACACGAGAATGATCAGACCGTAGATTCAGAATCGGATGAGACTCATGAGACAAAACAATGTGATGAAAATGGTGGTCAAGACTATGAAATACCCTTAGATAACCCTAATGTACCCTTAGATGAAAATATGGAAATAGATGAAATAGTCCCTAAATTAGGTCTATGCTTCAAACCAATCGCTAAACCGCGTAAACCAATCCCTAAACCCCGTAAGAAAAATAGCAAACAAAAGTATGCTGAAGATTGTTTGGCTATTTTGAAGCAATTAACCAAAGTACTGGAATAAATAAGATATTTCAGTGTAGATGTAAATGATCTTGAATAAGCTTAGCTTTGTATATATCGCACGCTTTTAAAAAGGTATGACAGGATGACCCATGTGACATTAAAACATGTATTGAGATATACCGACTAGCAAACGCGGACTCAGCACCTCGGTTATATGTATGTATATGCGGAGTTAAAAAGATTTAACATATACTCGAAATACATGACACAGCCACTAAGTAAGAAATGTTTAAAGTGTGATTTTTGTATGTGATTCAAGATTATTGGTAAAAACAATCAAAATATTACTATCGACATCTTGAATATGGGACAAGGTTGCTCGAGTTTTCATGGTTCATTTTCATTAACCCCTGTTATAAACATGAAAGTAATTTCAAGTCACTGATTTTTCAGTACTTCACACAAAATAACTAGATATTAGAAAAATAGAATTCCTGAAAAACTAAACATACTTAAGTTTTCCATATGAATTCACTTATGGCGGAATTGCCAGTAATTAATTTGCAACCCATGAAATCCTCATCTTGGGTGGGAAGCCCCTGGTTTTATGTGTGTTTAACTTTGGCAGTAACAATAACGATAGGACTTTGTATTAAGAAACGTAAAACTATTAAAAAGTGGGGTGGTATATGTTGTGGTGGTTGCTGGACAGGTTGTCGAAAAAGGGGTAGTGACGGAGATAAGAAAGGTTCTCCCAAAGACACTGTATTTTGTTGTGTGAATCCAGAGAAATGGACCACTAGTGACATTATTGAACTTGAACCAATCCCAAAAACACTAGGATCCAAGAGAAACCCCGACAGAGCGGAAGACTCGAAACTCGCAAATTGACCAGTAACACGGGGACAATTTCGACCAAACTAGCACAACAATTACTTGGAGAGGAGAAAAATGAAGAATCGCCATGGACCAAATACTATCGACCGGACCCAGAGCTGGCACGTAAGTACCTGGAAGAGAAGGCCGCGATGTCTACGCAACAGAGGAACGCAGGAGACGCTCCGCGAGAAGTCGCCTCGCCATCCGCGCCGACCCTCTATCCACGGGTGCCGATGATGGATGAATAATTAAGCTACAGCCGCGAAGAAGTTGTGTATTCCTTATGAAAGGATTGTGAAATTTAGCGAAAATTAAAAGATGTGAAATGTGTTAAAGTAGATATGTGCGTTATCTTGTGCTAATGTAAATCTTGTATTTGTTGATTCACTCTGGAGAAATTCAGGAAGAAACCGATGGACTCCGAACTTATGACGCTAACCTCGCCCCTAGGAAGGAAGATATATTTATGTGAACTTATACGCATGCACTGACTTTGTATATATATGTGACATCAAGCTTAACCATACTTAGTATTACTTTGATGATGAATTACGATTATATTCAACTATGGTTATTCCATCTTGGTCATTATTATCATACTGTATTCATTATTGTTTTCATGATTGTAATGCGATATAATCAAGCTATATGATTTTATGAACATGTATACATCCTGGGTATAGATTTGTTTTTATAGATGAATGGTGTTCCAAGCCGGAGGTGGAAACATGTCACTTGTTACTATCTCTTAACATAGATGTTCTGACTGGTATGTCACTAGGAAGTTCGTCTGATCAAGGGTAGATCAAGGACGCTTTCCTATTCCGGGCGCCAGGCATGAGAAATCTCCCTTAGGGATATTTCTTTTGTTTGGGGGACGTATGTAAATAGATAGCCATGCTATGACCTTGAATTGCTAGTATTACATAATGGTCACTATGATATTTATGTGTACCTAGGTGCTGCGCACTGAATAGTGTTAATGATAATTGACAGAATGAACTCTGTGACTCTTGTAGCAATGCGTAGTATTCCTAAATGATGTTATGAAAACAGGTGCATAATACGGGCATAATAATATCCAAATTGAGAGTTTAACAACAAGTGACATATTTGGCGATTCTGTGTCTGCAACGATAGCTCTAGTACTTTATATTGAGTCATGTATTGTGTATTCTATATATTAACCTTTGTAACCTTTTATGCCGTGTATGAATGAACGTATTGTGAGTAAGTGATGCCTCATACTAGGTGGGGGACTCCGAGACCCAGGACTCGGAGACCCACATCCTGCATCCAGACTCTTTGATTGGCAGTTTTGACGGTTTTGTTACTTTATTTAGAAATAAAATATTAATCTTAATTTTGAACACTAAATGTTCACTCATGATCGTCGTATATGGGCCGAACTAGTCAAAACTGTCCATCATAAGTAAAAACCTTATATATACCCATATGAAATGAGATTGTGCAGACTCCTGATTTGGGCTGCTATTAGCTGATGTAATTGTAACTATACGATCACGCTTAATAAAACCGCTTGAGAAAGAAATACTGGACTTGTCATCACTAAGTTTGAGCTGACCCTCAATTGGATCCGTAAGACAGAAGGCTTACAATTGTACAAAACTCTAGGATATGATAGGCCTGCATATCTAGTTGTGCACCCTGGTTTGATTTTTCCCATTTTGGGTTAAACAACCTCATTTCGGGGGGGGGGGGGTCAAAAGGGTGTGGGGTCTAACATTGAACCTTGTAGGAAGAATCGTAGACTCTGTTGTAAATGGTAACTTGAAAATGGACAAAGATAATAATAACTTGTACAAAGGGTTTTCATAATCATATATTGACTGTTACTGGCATAATATAAAGAGTTTATTAGATCTGACCCCTGGGGTCATCCCCATCCCCCAGTCAATATATTTATTCAAATCCGTTATGCACTTCTATGGAACACTTCCTATCATATCCCGAGATATGATGCGTCTATCCGTTAAATCATAAAAGGAGTTCTAGGATCTATGTTTTTGGAGTGATAAACGTCAATTTTCTGCTACTTTTTGACCCCTTGGATAAAATTTGAATGTTTAAAACCTTACTGCACATCTACAGAACAGTCCCTATCATATCCCAGGATATGATGTGTCTATCCATTAAATCATAAGAGGAGTTCTAGGATCTATTGGGTTTTGTTTTAGTGATAAACGTCAATTTTCTGCTACTATTTGACTCCCTGGATGAAATTTAAATTTTTAAAACCTAATTGCACATCTATAGGACAGCCCAAATTATATCCCAAGAGATGACGTAGCTACTCCAAAAGTTGTAAGAGGAGTTCTGGGAACCATACTTTTTTTTGCAAAAAAACGTCATTTGTTGTTGCCCACTGATCCCCTTAAAAAAAAAAAATTCTGGAACCTGATCACACTTCAATATGACACCCCCAATCATATTCTAGAAGATCATTTGGCTACTGCCAAAAAAATATAACGTTTTTGAAACCAGTTTTTTGGTTAAAAAAAAACACCACGTCATTTTTCAGCCATTAAATTACCCCCGGGACAAAATTGAAAATTCCGAAACCTTATTGCGCATCTATAGGATACCCTAAAACATATTCCAAGAGATGATTTGTCTACTGTTAAAAATGTAGGAGGAGTTCGAGGAAGAAGTTTTTTTGTGAAAAAACGTCATTTTTTACCAATTATTTGACCCCCAGGACTAACAGAGAATTTTTGAAACCTTTTTACAAAACAACATGATACCCCAAATCAAAGTCCAAGAGTTCAGTTTGCTGGTTTATAAGATGTAAGAGCAGTTTGAGAAAGTAAAACGTGACAGACGGACGGACGGACGGACATACGGACTTTAGAAAGTGCGGGTATAATTAATAAATGTACCATATAATGCAAAATCTCTAGATATCCAAGTTTAAAAGTGATATTTTTGATGCATTTACATACCTGTAGTTGAAAAATACCAAAATACCCCCCCCCCCCCTTTCCAATTGTCTCCATTATCACTATATAATTGATGTGTAAATGTATACATTTGACCTTCAAATAAAATCTGCTGTGGTTACTAATTTTGAAATGAACAAGGATCAACATTTTTTTTACCTTTTTATTGTATACTAGTCTATGAATCGACAATCTATACTTATGAATCAAGGCATTTTGCAAATAAACTACAAAACGCCTGCACCAGAGTACTTGCTTACACCTTTGGTATTTCAACACGAGTGAGATGATGTTCGTAAGGTTTTCGGGATTTTCATAACCTGGAGTTATCGTTCGTAACACGAGTTATCTCTCCATTAGAGCAGGTATAGCGCTATGTAACCAGTATAAACAAATGGTTGAAACAAACGTTTTTTGTCTTGTTTAATCGGTTATGTGTGTAAATTGTCAATATAGGAAGACGACTGTGCAATTAAAAGATGCTGTTATACTAAAATACTAAAAAAATAAGTAGAGAGACTTGACGAGCGCGCCTAATTGTACCATATCCAGGCACATACCATGGTTTTTGAACGTGGATTGGGACGGGGGGGGGGGGGGGGCTCATAAAAAAACTACTTAACAAACCAGAAAATTTAAAAAAAGAAAAAGAAAACTAGACACGATCTCGTTGCGAGCAACGAGGAGGTCTTCCGTCCGATTTTTAGAAGAGGAAATGACCTTGCCTTTTATCCTCATCAACGAAACATATCAGGAAATGCAGATGTGATCTAAAAGAGCGATGGATGAAAGATTATCCACCCTGTAGGATCCTTAATTTTAAGGACCAGTCCCATTTTATTTCATTTTAAATAAGAGGTCTTTTGACTTAATAACAGGTCTAATAACCTGTAATAAAAAGAAACCGAAGAAAAAAAAAGAGGGTCTTCCTTTGTAAACGGAAAACCTTAATAACAATAAGAATAGAAGGGTCTTCCGCTGAAGACAGAAGACCCTAATAATAAAAGACTGTTTTTGTCTAAATCTTAATTGAAGAGTGTTTTTCAACGTGTACAATAATTAGTATAATCTGTACCATAATTAATTAGAATTAGTACAGTAATCTAGAATGGTACTTAGTTGAAATTAAAGGCCCAAGATCAAAGATCAAGTAAAATCGGACCGGAAAAACTAAATGATTTTATGAATTGGGGGGGGGGGGGGTTGGTCGGTGACTTCTATATTAAACGTAAAATATTAAATTCTAAATATCACATATTACACAATTTCTAAACAAAATACATATGTTAGAACAATGTATAAGCGCTGTATAAGCCACTGTACCATTGATTTGAAGTTTAAAAATCTCAAAATCTTAATGATGATTTTTTCTTTGATATTTACTTTTATTGTAATATATGTATAGCATTAACATTAGGTACATGGAGATGAATGCAACAGGTCAAAACGTTTGAAATGGGCGGGAACAAATTGACGCGGACGCCTGATATATGAAGCGTATTTTCAATCCACCTCAGCATTTTTAATTTTCCATATATAAGTTAATAGAAAAACATTTTATTTCATCAATAATAGTGATTTTATTTCATCAATAGTAATCGGATCCCCATCCGAGATAGATTATACGCAGGGCAAAGCATATTGTCCGATGACTCGTCAAAAGTCTGAAACCAAGTGAGGGCGATTTTTGAAACGGGATTTATTCCCAGGGGAGAATAATTAATTCAAATTCCGATTTAATAAATTAATACATATATTATAACAATATAAAAATGTTCGCTTGGCTAATTTATACGGATATGCACATTCATTGTGTATCTAGCTATAATGAGAGAGAGAGAGAGAGAGAGAGAGAGAGAGAGAGAGAGAGAGAGAGAGAGAGAGAGAATTACTGACCCCGCTGCTTAATCACTAATCCCGCTTTTGGGCGAACATGTACATGTTTATAGACTTTTGTAAATAAATCTAAACTTTATAAGACTGATTGTAAATGATTATAATCCCAATCCACCCTGCCGTAATGATTTTTATAAATCAAAAGTGAATAATCAGACTCTTTGTTTCAACAGTGTATATCAACGATCAGTGTTTACATCTGTTAATACATAGGCCCAAACACAGATACAAGGGTGGTCAGTTTTCACACCGTATCGCAGTCACCCGGTTGTCAGGGTGAGAGAGAGAGAGAGAGAGAGAGAGAGAGAGAGAGAGAGAGAGATTTCATAGTGTTTTATAGTGTTCAGGAAATCAATATATAAGCAACCTATGTCAATAAACGCATGTATTCATGCATGCGTTTATCTATATAATTATGTAAATAAATACTAATCAGTCCTCAAATTAAAGCCATGTAGAATAACGTTTGTGCATTGCTAAGTAAATGTTGTGTGCATACAGTCATGGAGATGGCGGCATTTCTTTGATGCCGGCAAAGCGACCCAGTGAACTCTAATGTAGTCGTACTGCAAGGGAGCTTCGGCGGCATGTCTTTGATGCTGGCGATGCGACGAGCGTCTGAATTAAGCCAACTGCTGACAGAGACGAGCTCTATATTTGTACTAAAAAAGCTGTTATTATCTTTATTTATTATAAAAATAAAACGGAAAACAATAAAAACCATCATTTTAAAGGTAAAATCGTTAAACAAAACAAAATTAGGGAAGAAATAATAATCGGCACTCGGGGATGGAACCCAGGTCGCCTGGGCACAAGTCCAACACTCTAACGACTGAGCTACGCGGACTCTCGCTTCAGAACTTTTGATCTCAAAATCTCGGGAATGTCTGGATCGATTTAAACACGAATTTCATATTCTGAAGTGTTTTAAGCGTCTCTATCGAATAAAAACATAAATAAAATTCAAATCTAAAAATTTGAAAAATTAAGGTTTTTCATTTCCTTCCGGTGACGACCGGAAGTGACGGCGGACGTTCGGATATGCGAAGGGCACTGCGGCCGTTCATTCTCTACCTTCTCTGAAAATTTGAAGGTTCTATCGTAAATACTTTTTGAGAAAAATCGTGAACAAGCAAAAACGTAAAATCTTCAATTTCTCGGTACCGGAAGTGGCGACCAAAAAATACCCGTGTACTTTTCTTACAAATTTTGTCATGAACAAGATCTGAAAATTTCATGAAAATTGGCTGAAGCATTTTTGAGAAAACGTGACAGAAAAAAAAACAATAAAAATAACAAAGCAACTAGACACGATCTCGTTGCGAGCAACGAGGAGGTCTTCCGTCTGATTTTTAGAAGAGGAAATGACCTTTCCTTTTATCTTCATCAACGAAACATATCAGGAAATGCAGATGTCATATTAAAGAGCGATGGATGAAGAATTATACACCCCCTTGGATCCCTAATTTAAAGGACCAGCCCCATTTTATTTCATATTAAATAAGAGGTCTTTTGACCTAATAACACGTCTAATAACCTGTAATAAAAAGAAACCGAAGAAAAAAAAGAGGGTCTCCCTTTGTAAACGGAAGACCCTAATAACAATAAGAATAGAAGGGTCTTCCGCTGAAGACGGAAGATCCTAATTATAAAAGACTGTTTTTGTCTAAATCTTAATTGAAGAGTGTTTTTCAACTTGAACTTTATTTAGTCCAACAACCCTTTTATATTGAATATTTTAGTTAGAAAATTAAATAAAAAGGAAAGACAGAAATAGAGAGAAAGAACAAATCTTGGCTCTGGCGAGATTAGAACACACAGCCTTTGCAGATGTCTCAAAACATGGCTGACGCAAAATAATTCCCGAATTTGTCTTTGAATTTGGGAATTTTGAGGTGTGGATCTTGGATTCGGTCATTACATGTAGTACAGTAATCTAGAATTGAACTAGGTTGAAAATAAAGGTTCAAGATGAAAGATCCAGTAAAATCAGGCCAGAAAAACTAAATTATTTTGTGAATAGGAGGAGGGGGGGGGTCGGTGCGTGTACTGTGTAAATTTAATTTCCCAGTATAGGCAATAAGCACCGTTTAATCTCAGGAAATTCATCTTGATTGTTCAATCCGCTGCATATTTGGCAGAAAATAAGAATGGTGTCCGAGGTTCATTTTCACGAATTTTCATTAGGATTGAATGAAGGGCTTTGGAGTTATGATTTTTTTTTTGCAGTACATGTCAATCACGACAATTGAAACTCAAATGCCAAAAACTTCATAACTCTGTTAATAATGAACGAATTGGTCTGGTAATTAGTACAGTAATCTAGAATGGTACTTAGTTGATATTAAAGGCCCAAGATCAAAGATCAAGGAAAATCGGGCCAGAAAAACTAAATGATTTTATGAATTGGGAGGGGGGTCGGTCGGTGACTTCTATATTAAACGTAGAATATTAAATTCTAAATATCACATATTACACAATTTCTTAATAAAATACATATGTAAGAACAATGTATAAGCGTTGTTTGAAAGATGTAACCATTGATTTTTTTTTTTACATCTATTTATTCATAGGCTCAAACACTCATTAACGGGTGGTCAGTTTTTTAACCTTGTCGCAGTCACCCGTTCGTTTGTATAGTTATGTGTATAAACTTCGGAGGTTTTTCTTAATCCCGACAGGCAACAGATTTGTATCAGTATATAGACATGCACAAAAAAAGGAAAAAATACACCATCTGTAATAAAAATGACTTTTTAGCGTTGCCTTCCAATCAGTAAGAAGACAATCATTAAACAATGCATTTAAAATTATTTGAATCCATAATCATTATCCCGTAACTTGATATAAAATATGTATAATTTTTGGACGCCAATGTTCATTTAGCTTCTATCCACTTTACTCCATGTTACCTGTACTAGTTCTTATTCAAATGCTAAAACATTTGTACTTGAGAGAGAGAGAGAGAGAGAGAGAGAGAGAGAGAGAGAGAGAGAGAGATTACATAGCGTTTTATAATGTTCAGGAAATCAATATATAAGCAACCTTTGTCAATAAACGCATGTATACATGCATGTGTGTATCTATATATGGGATTAAATACTAAGCAGTCCTCCTTTTTAAGCCGAGTAGAATAACGTGGGTGCATTGCTAAATGTTGTGTGCATACAGTCATTGAGATGGCGGCATTTCTTTGATGCCGGCAAAGCGACCCAGCGAACTCTAATGCGGTCGAACTGCAGGGGCACTTCGGCGGCATGTCTTTGATGTCGGCGATGCGACGAGCGTCGAGAGCTGCTGACAGAAAAGAGCTCTATATTTGTACTAAAAAAAGCCGCTATCTTTTTTTATTTATGACAAAAATAAAACGGCAAACATTGAAATCCATCATTTTAAAGATAAACCCATTAATCAAAACACAAATGAGAGAGAAAAAAAATTCGGCACTCATGGACTGAACCCGGGTCGCCTGGGCACAAGTCCACCACTCTAACGACTGAGCTACGCGGACCCTCGCTTCAGAACTTTGGAGTCTAAAATCTCGAGAATGCGTGGATTGATTTTAAAACGAATTTCATATTCTGAAGTTTTGAGAGCGTCTCTATCGAATGAAAAACTAAAAAAAAATCAAATTCAAAATATTAAAAAATTAAGGTTTTTCATTTCCTTCCGGTGACGACCGAAAGTGACGGCGGACGTTCGGATATGCAAAGGGCACTGCGGCCGTTCACTCTGTACCTTCTCTGAAAATTTGAAAGTCCTATCTTGAATACTTTTTGAGAAAAATTGTGAACAAGCAAAAACATAAAATCTTTAATATCTCGGTACCGGAAGTGACGACCAAAAAAATCTCGTGTAATTTTCTTACAAATTTTGTCATGAATAAGATCTGAAAGTTTCACGAAAATCTGCTAAAGCGTTTTTGAGAAAACGTGACAGAAAAAAAAAAAAATAATAATAATAATAATAGAGGAAAAGAAACAAAGCAAAAACAATAAGGTCTTCCGTTTCCAACGGAAGACCTTAATAACAAGAAGGTCTTCCGTTGGAAACGGAAGACCTTAACTAGACACGATCTCGTTGCGAGCAACGAGGAGGTCTTCCGTCCGATGAGGAAATGACCTTGCCTTTTATCTTCATCAACGAAACATATCAGGAAATGCAGATGTGATCTAAAAGAGCCACTGATGAAGGATTATCCACCCTGTAGGATCCTTAATTTTAAGGACCAGTCCCATTTTATTTCATATTACGCGGGTATGATAAGGCAACTCTCAGAGTTAAAATTCCTCTGATCGATATGACGTCACAATAAGCAGCATGATGTCATATTTTAATCAGAAACATGTCAATTTTTACTTTACCTCTGGTTTTAATTATAAAAACGACCGGCGTAAGATGTCACTAGATACTCTTCTAACTGAATATATCTTCGATTTCTCTGTATTACGTATAATTATCATTGAGGACGTCACATGCATGTTTATTAGATAAGATCAATGTCGAGAGACAAATCATCGGAATGCATGTAAACAATGCCGAAATAAGACTTATTTTATACTGATACAAAAGATTTAGATGAATGCCAGTTTGGATATAATCAGGATAACACGGGCATGGATATTTTGTTTTACTAGCGAGTGTTATAAGGTAAGCAGATAGACATTTATGTGGCTTGACCGGCCTTTCCTCTGTCAGTATGTACAAAAAAAGCAAATGTGTAACACTACCCCGAATATTATGAGTGTTGACTTTGGCAAATATCAAAAGCATATGACCTAAACTTTTTAAAAAGTGCTGCTAGAATCCTGTGCTTTGTGGTTGTAAATAAGAAATACGTAGTATTTTAAATGAAATTGAAGAAGTCGAAAGGGTTTCCGATAAATAATGACAATATTTATTTTATGCGATTAGCGATAGGATTCTAGCAGTAATACTAATAAACATGAACAAATTGCCGATCGAATTATTGTATAATACATACAAATGAACTTCGGGGTAGTGTTACACTTTTTGATTTTTTATTAAGGTAAAAAAGTGATCTATTTTTAACTGTCACGTGATACCATGGCACGGCAGCTTCAAAGATTGACTTGCTTCCGATGTAGAAAAATAATATCATTGCAAACACATTCACTTGATAATAATATTCGGCACTATTTTCATAAAATTAAACAATTTTTAAATTAGTCATAATATCGACGGTTATTATGCTCGGAGTTGCCTTAACCTACCCGCGTAGATAAGAGGTCTTTTGACTTAATACATGTAACAGGTCTAATAACCTGTAATAAAAAGAAACCGAAGAAAAAAAAGATGGTCTGCCTTTGTAAACGGAAGACCCTAATAACAATAAGAATAGAAGGGTCTTCCGCTGAAGACGGAAGACCCTAATAATAAAAGACTGTTTTTGTCTAAATCTTAATTGAAGAGTGTTTTTCAACTTGTACTATAGTTCAACAACCCTTTTATGTTGATTATTTTAGTTAGAAAATTAAATAAAAAGAAGAGAAAGAAATAGAGAGAAAGAACAAATCTTGGCACCGGCGAGATTAGAACACACAGCCTTTGCAGGTGTCTCAAAACACGGCTGACGCGAAATAATTCCCGAATTTGTTTTTGAATATGGGGCGTTTCCGCCCAGGAGAGGAGCTGAGTTTTTGTATGAGATGAAAAACAAAGTGTAAGATGTCTGACTATTTAGGTTTGGTAACAGTGTGAGGTCATTTGAAATATTGATGCGTATTTGTGTCTGGAGGGGGGTGAAAAGACCCGAGCTTGATTTTCGTCGTAAATAAATCGAAAATAGAATTTTGAGGTGTGGATATCGGATTCGGTTAACAACAATTTGGGGAAGTCCTAAAACAATGACTGATGCATTTTACCCATGTATTTCAGTGTTGAGAATTTTTTTTTGTGTCGTTTACCTTTATGTTTGACTGTTTTTATTTAGCAGGATTAATAAAATCTTTATAAATGTAGAAATAACGAAATCAGTAACACGTAAAAATTTGAAGACAGTAATTTCCAAAGTTCTAACATTCATAAGTAGTTCACACACAATCGTAGATACAGACTTAACGGCAAACGAGAAATATACATACAACAGAAATATTACGCGGCTGCTTACATCCCTTGTACTTTGTAATTTTAAGTCCCCGTACAGGCTATACTCGCCGTTTGATCTCAGGAATTTCTTCTTAATTGTTCAATCCGCTGCATATTTATTTGGCAGACAATAAGAATGGGGTCCGAGGTACATTTACATAGAATTTCTTTAGTATTGATTGAGGGGCTCGGGAGTTAGAATTTTTTTCTACAGTACATGTCAAGCACGCCAATCGAAACTCAAATGCCCAAAAATTCATAACTCTCTTAAAAATGAACGAATAGGTCTGGTCATTAGTACAGTAATCTAGAATTGAATTAGGTTGAAAATTAAGGTTCAAGATGAAAGATCCAGTAAAATCAGGCCAGAAAAACTAAATGATTTTGTGAATAGGAAGGGGGGGGGGGGTCGGTGCGTGTACTGTATAAATTTCATTTCCCGTTTAGGCAATAAGCGCCGTTTAATCTCAGGAATTTCCTCTTAATTGTTCAATCCGCTGCATATTTGACAGACAATAAGAATGGGGTCCGAGGTTCATTTCCACGAATTTTAGGATTGAGTGAAGGGCTTGGGAGTTAGAATTTTTTTCACAGTGCATGTCAAACACGACAATTGAAACTCAAATGCCAAAAACTTCTTAACTCTGTTAAATAATAATGAACGAATTGGTCTTGTAATTAGTACAGTAATCTAGAATAGTACTTAGTTGAAATTAAAGGCCCAAGATCAAAGATCAAGTAAAATCGGGGCAGAAAAACTAAATGATTTTATGAATTGGGGGGGGGGGGGTTGGCCGGTGACTTCTATATTAAACGTAGAATATTAAATTCTAAATATCACATATTACACAATTTCTTAACAAAATACATATGTTAGAACAATGTATAAGCGCTGTATAAGCCACTGTACCATTGATTTGAAATTTTAAAATCTCAAAATCTTAATAATGATTTTTTCTTTGATAGTTACTTTTATTGTAATATATGTATAGCATTAACATTAGGTACATGGAGATGAATGCAACAGGTCAACACGTTTGAAATGGGCGGGAACAAATTGACGCGGACGTCTGAGAAAACACTGGATTGAAACTGTTGTTATATGAAGCGTATTTTCAATCCACCTCAGCATTTTTAATTTGCTATATAAGTTAATAGAAAAACATTTTATTTCATCAATAATAGTGATTTTATTCCATCAATAATAATCGGATCCCCATCCGAGATAGATTATACGCAGGGCAAAGCATATTGTCCGATGACTCGTCAAAAGTCTGAAACCAAGTGAGGGCGATTTTGAAACGGGGTTTATTCCCAGGGGAGAATAATTAATTCAAATTCCGATTTAATAAATTAATACATATATTATACCCATATAAAAATGTTCGCTAGGCTAATTTAAACAGATATGCACATTCATTGTTTATCCAGCTATAATGAGAGAGAGAGAGAGAGAGAGAGAGAGAGAGAGAGAGAGAGAGAAAGAGAGAATTATTGACCCTGCTGCTTAATCACTAATCCCGCTTTTGGGCGAACATGTACATGTTTATTGACTTTTGTAAATAAATATAAACTTTATAAGACTGGTTGTAAATGATTATAATCCCAATCCACCCTGCCGTAATGATTTTTATAAATCAAAAGTGAATAATCAGACTCTTTGTTTCAACAGTGTATTTCAACGATCAGTGTTTACATCTGTTAATACATAGGCCCAAACACAGATACAAGGGTGGTCAGTTTTCACACCGTATCGCAGTCACCCGGTTGTCAGAGAGAGAGAGAGAGAGAGAGAGAGAGAGAGAGAGAGAGAGAGAGAGAGAGAGAGAGAGAGAGAGATTTGATAGTGTTTTATAGTGTTCAGGAAATCAATATATAAGCAACATACAATGTATGTCAATAAACGCATGTATACATGCATGCGTGTATCTATATAATTATGTGAATAAATACTAATCAGTCCTCCTTTTAAAGCCATGTAGAATATCGTTGGTGCATTGCTAAATGTTTTGTGCATACAATCATGGAGATTGCGGCATTTCTTTGATGCCGGTAAAGCGACCCAGTGAACTCTAATGCGGTCGTACTGCAGGGGCGCTTCGGCGGCATGTCTTTGATGCCGGCGATGCGACGAGCGTCTGAATTAAGCCAACTGCTGACAGAAACGAGAACTATATTTGTACTAAAAAAGCTGTTATTGCGTGGACCCTGAGGTCCACGCAGAAAATATATAAGCGAGGTTAAACCGGAGGCTATGGGGAAAATTTAGCCTGCGCATGAGCTAGTCTGGTTCCTGTGCGTAATGGGTTGCTCAGGGAACCAGGCTATTACATGAATCAGGATCAGGATTCTATGCTATATGCACACATACGTTCAAAGGCGCTGTAATTGTAAAGTTGTCGGTAAACAGTAAAGAAACAAAGAATTCCTTTTAAAGAAATGATCGGCATATATGAACTGTCAGTATTATGAAATAAGTTAATGTTATGCCGAAACTACAACAGGCATCAAATAGCATAATTTGCAGTGTTTTGTTGTTTTCCGAAAACTTCCCGATTAAAAATTTTTAAGCATTTAAGTATGATTGAATAATTATGTGACTGTATATAATAGATGACTGAATAATTCTGTCACTGTATAAAAGTTAAAATCTCAAGAAAATTACATCAAAATATGAAATTAATTTACACATATAGCTGTCACTGCATAGTTAACAAAGTAGTGCAAAGCGTAATGTTTGCGCAAATAGTAGAATTCGCCGAATGCCTGATACTATACATGCAGTCTTCATTAATAAAGATCATAATTATTTTAGAGGTATGAACCTAAACTCTGAGATAAAAAGTCAGGGCTATACTTATATAATACAACATACATACAAATTTAGTGGCTAAAAGTAGGCGGCTAGAGTCGGAGGAATCTCAGATAATCTTAAGACTTTCACGTTTTCGTTGGAAACACATGCATATGGTCCACGTATTGCAGTCTTTTTTTAAAGGACAGCAACTTGTTATTTTTATTTATGATAAAAATAAAACGGAAAACAATAAAAACCACCATTTTAAAGATAAAATCGTTAAAGAAAACAAAATTAGGGAAGAAAAAATATAATCGGCACTCGGGGACGGAACCTGGGTCGCCTGGGCACAAGTCCAACACTCTAACGACTGAGCTACGCGGACTCTCGCTTCAGAACTTTTGAGCTCAAAATCTCAGGAATGCTTTGATCGATTTTAAAACGAATTTTATATTCTGAAGTGTTTTAGACATCTCTTGCGAATAAAAACATAAATAAAATTCAAAGTTAAAAAATTGAAAAATTAAGGTTTTTCATTTCCTTCCGGTGACAACCGGAAGTGACGGAGGACGTTCGGATGTGCGAAGGGCACTGCGACCGTTCACTCTCTACCATCTCTGAAAACTTGAAGGTTCTATCTTAAATACTTTTTGAAAAAAGTTGTGAACAAGTAAAAACGTAAAATCTTTAATATATCGGTACCGGAAGTGACCAAAAAAAAACTCTCGTAATTTTCTTACAAATTTTGTCATGAATAAGATCTGAAAGTTTCATGAAAATCGGCTAAAGCATTTTTGAGAAAACGTGACAGAAAAAAAAACAATAAAAATAATAGTGAAAAAGAAACAAAGCAATAACAAGAAGGTCTTCCGTTGGAAACGGAAGACCTTAATAATAGAGGAAAAGAAACAAAGCAAAAACAATAAGGTCTTCCGTTGAAAACGGAAGACCTTAATTACAACCTCTTAAATCGTGAAAATCCTAATCGGGGGGGGGGGGGGGGGGTAATAATGTACTTTACTGTACTGCAAACCTTAAATCATGAATCATTTCATTCTTTTCACAGATTCACTATTTATCTTTTTGCTCCGAAAAAGGTAAGGGGGGGGTAACTTTATATTCACTTTTTTTTAATATGTAATTTTATGAAAAAAATCTGTTGCAAGAAGAGGTGAGGGTAGCCCCCCCTTTGCATTGATGCCACGCGCCTGCCATTTACCAATAAATAATGCAGTTGCTGGCGGTGAAGTGCGTGGTTTTAGGAGAGCGTGGCTGATACATGTACATTGTATTATGCAGAGAAGTGGACATGCAAAGCAATCCTAAAGACATGGATGGTTTTGTCTGTCCACCTCTCAAAAGAAAATATTTCAATTTATCAGTATGTCGAAGTACAAAAATAGGAATTATACCTATGTATGTTTGTATCTGCACTGAACATTGGTGGACCTTATTATACTTACTCTTGATGGATTTCATTTAGATAAATGAATGACTAATTTCAATTCCATCATCATGGGAATTTAAGAGATAATGGATAAAAACATCTGCAACCTAGCTTTTGCGCAATTTTTCGCATACACCGCTTGCAATCATGTTTTCATTTAAAGTTGCGTTCCGATTTTGATTGACACATTCACGTTTATATTTTTATATATAGTTCATTCCATTCTAAATTGTTCATGAAAAGTTTATTCCTAAAATGGTGTTTGCTATAGATGGTACTTGAATAACGTACAGTTCAATTATTTGAAGGGCATTGAGATAAATGATAAAAGTAATAAAGGTACAAATAGTAAAACAAACAAACTACAAAAAATTGTTTAAGCTGTCTCCTAAAAGACTTAAAAGAAAAGGGATCTCTTATTTTAAACCAAAGACAAATTCAAATTTCGATGAAATCTATATTTAAAAGCACTGAGCTCTATTTTCAATGCTGTCATTCCTCTTAACCCTATAATACCGGAATCTATTTTATACAACAAATCTGTTTTGTTGAGAAATTCAAATGATTGTCATCGATTAAACATCCTGCATGACAGGTACAGCTGCCTGAATTGATTACCGTCGGTGCCTGGTACCGTAAGATACCAATAGCCACTGCGTGTACATACATATTTTTTTTTAGGTCACCTGAGTCACTCAGGTGACCTATTGCAATTGGTCTTCGTCCGTCGTCGTGCGTCTGTGCGTCGTGCGTTAACAATTTTACATTTTTAACTTCTTCTTGAAAACTACCAGGCCAATCGTTACCATTTTTGGTGTGAGCATCTTTATGGTAAGAAGAATCTAAATTGTGAAATTCATGGCTCTACCACCCTTGGGGTGCCATGGGCGGGGCCAAGTATGCAAAAAAATCCAAATTTTCAAAAATCTTCTTCTCTACTCCCACGCATGTGAGGAAAAACCAGTTGCATGCTTATGATGTCCATGAAGCCCTCTACCAAAATTGTGAAATTTATGGCCCCAGGGTCAGGGGTTCTGGCTCTAGGGTGGGGCCAATATGGCCATATAGTTAAAAAGTATGAAATCTTAGAAAATCTTCTTCTTTACTACCATATATGGTTATGATGTCCATGAGGGCCTCTACTAAAATTGTGAAATTCATGACCCTTTTTTGGGTGTTCAGGCTCTAGGGTGGGGCCAATATGGCCATATAGTAAAACGGTTTTAAATCTTAAAAAATCTTCTCTACTCCCACACATGTGGGCAAAAACTGAATACATGGTTATGACATCCACAATCTCCTTTACCTAAATTGTGAAATTCATGGCCCCTTGGTCAGGGGTTCAGGACATGAAGGGGGGGGGATATGGCAATATAGTGTTAATGCATATAATTTTCTTCTCTATTCTCACACATCTGTATTAAAAAACTGACTAATAATTATGTTTAGCAGGAAGTCCTCTACTGAATTTTCATGTCCCCTCAAGGATGGGTTTTGACTCTAGGACAGGGCCAAAATGGATGTATAGATGTTAATGCATATAAAGTTAAAAAAGTATCTTCTTTACTCCCACACACCTGAAAGGAAAACTGAATTCATGATTTTGTAGACCAGATCTTAGTTTTTCACCAAAATTATAGGTTTCACAGTTCTTTTTGAAATGTGGTCGTCATTACAAATTTATAATTTTTCTACTCCAGTATGAAACCTAATTAATAAGATGCATATATGAGGCTTCGTGACAAGTTTGTGTATGGGATATATGCTACTCAGGTGACCGTTAAGGCCAATTGGCCTCTTGTTTCATGAAAGCATGGCATTTGGAACGAATGTATCTCAACAGGCTAGCGCAAACATCGTATTTTGAAAGAATGTGCGGGGGTTAGAAGAGCAAACTGACCAACCGAAAATCAAGACGAAAAACAATTAATAAACTAAAACAATAATTTCACACATTTTCAAAATCCCAGTCTGTGCGGAGCGGGGGTATCTTGTATATATATGTATCTTTGAATTTAATCAGAATTATATAAAAGCATACTTTTTTTCTAGGTCTATATTGTTTTTGCGTTGTCCTTAGAAGAAAAAAAGGGACTGTTCGTTAAGAATTTATATTTCTATATTTGATTTCTAAAGAAGAAAGTTGATTTTCAACTCCTGCCTCTCTAATATTTATAACATCTTTTATTTCTGTGTAAGGGGGGGGGGCGTTTTATCAGAGAAACCACAATACCATCATCCATCCGTTAGCACACAAAAGGAGTAATTGTCACCCCCAAAAAAGAATCGCAATGTCTTTCACTGGCAAGGTTTGCCGAATAAGCAAAACTATGTACATCATGTTATACATTGTAATCAAACGCATTCTTTGCATTCATTTTAATTTTTTTAGATAACTTTTGATGTTTTGTTTGGTAATTTAAATATCAAATGTTTTTGCTGTAAGAAAAGTCGTTATTAATTGACGTCGTATATGTAAACTCCTGCACTGCTTACTCATCTTCGAATAACCGGAAGTACTGCATACCTGCTATGAGGGGAAGATAACTCTTTCAGTAACGATAACTCTAGTTAATGGGAAGACCGAATAATTTAATTCTAACTGATTAGTTATTGTGAAATTAATCAAAAACCTACTTTCATTTCCGATAGACAAGCCGAAATTGCAAAAATAGCAAAAATGAGAGTACGGCGGTGGACACGCTTTGGTGGATCATGTTGATCAAAATATATACTTGCAATGAAATAATATTAAATGATTACGTAAAGAGGGAATATATTTACTGTTAGCCTAATTAGAGAATACATAGAAGTTAAGATTTGACAATTGTTGTATAAATAAAATGAGTCGATTCGTTTCTTTAGTGGGCGATTTTAGTTTTGATACACATGCATTCGCTTGAAAACTTTCCGAACGAGTTCATCATGCATCGCGGGCAGATACATTGGATCGGACTTATTTTATTACACAAATGCAAACTTAAAAAATAAAATGGAACAATTAATGCGATTTTAGTGTTAATGGAAAGAACTTTCCAGAACGGGGTGCCCAGAAACGGGTTGACTAATTGACATCATAGCGGAAAGTGGAGGGAGAGTTAACCATCGGCACGATACTTTGAACTTTGGTTTAAAATATGCATGCAAATGGATTATAATGCGTAACCTAACGTGTTTTAATTTGATACTTTTTATACCACGACAGATTGGTTGTAACCCTTACCCATTAATTTGTAAACATTTATGAACAGATTATTGTATTCTACGTCTGTAAGTTTCAACGGGATGCCCCCCTCCAGATTGTTTTTCAAAACAGTTATTTATCTGAAATTCTTATTTGGGATAGAAACCCAGGTAGCACAAAACGTTTTCATAACATTTTATTCTGGTTGTAAGGTTGATTTCCAAGAACGTTTTCATAAAAACATTTTCAGAACGTTTTAAAAACATTTTATTTTTGTTGTAAGGATGTTATAAGAAAACATTTTCATTACAACATTTAAAAAACTTTTTCGTTTAGTTTTAACAACGTTGTAAAAACATTATGAAAAATGTTATGGTTATTTAGCATAAAAACATTTCTAAAATAATGTTATTAAAATGTTTTATTTGTGATTTTTATAACACTGTCAATTAGAAATGCCTGACCAAAATTGCTTTCATTGTATTGGTATTTCATAGGTATATTTCTTTATCGTCAGAAAACTGCTTATCATACAGAATTAAAATGTTACAAGACATCATAATAAAAACATTACCCGGCAATGTTTGCAGAACGTTTTTAAAACATCTAAATAATAGAATTGTTTTTCCTCTTTTAAATGCTAAAAACTGGCATACCTCAGTTATGCAATTGCTACGGACAAAATAAAAGTTAAGCTATAATTACATTTTAGAACACTGTATATTGAATATCACTATAAAAAACCCAGATTAATTGATATTCATATTTTCATACTGTTTGTTGTATTTTTTTAAATTTGAATATTAAAAAGACATACTAGTAGCATGATAAACATGCAGTTTGATTAAACATGCATCTAACCGTGGAAAATATATGAAAATACTAGAGTGCAGGGCATTGGGTTTTCCCTTTTAATGTGTTTACTGCGAGTTAATTGAATGTCACAGCGGGATGCCATGGCCAGGGTGAAAGCAGCCGATCCCAGCTATACAGTTTCCGCGCTATTTGTTATCTAAATGGGTCAGAATTTTTTAAAAACCCACGCCATTTTACAGAGAGCAAGGATTTAGAATGGGGGATATTTTCGGTAAATGTAAGTATTTTTTATCTTTTAATGCAGAATAATAATTTGGATAGTGTGCACATGTAAATTTAACTGCTTTGCGCCAAGCCATATCATATCTGTATACTGCTTGTGTTATTTAATATTGGCAATACATGTGTACATTCTGTATGCTAGCAATATGCAACTCAATTGTGGTAATTTCAATACCATGTTTTTTCAACTTTTAAATACAGTTATTATATTTTACCAATTACTGGAGGCTGCTCTCAGAGCCTGACTACAGTGTACCATTCCAGAGTGAGAAGTTTCGTTTCATTGTGTTGATGTTCGTCGAAGAGATGACTTTCATGGAGTATCAAGCATATAGGTACATGTATTTGAAATTTATTCCCCGGCATTATATATGTATTTTTATATTAACTACATGCAATTGTTGATTGAACTTGCTCAATACATCACAGGAGAAACAATTTTAATGATTCAATTCCACTGAACAGATGTTTTATTTATTTTTTTTTTTTTTGGTTTCAGGGCTAAGAAATTCAGTGAAACACATCTGTTGCAACTATAAAAATCGAAATGTGTGAAAATTTTTCAGACAATTGTGAAACTGTGACCATTGGGATTCTGTGAAGTCTGGATATCTAATGACAATGGATTATACTGTGGATTTATATCGTTCATTTTGTGAAGTATAGTTCTGTGATAATACAGTTGGAAAATTTTGAATGATGTTGTTTTGTTATGTTTGAAAATGTTTAAGGCTCATGTCTTTAACATTTAAAACTATTGTATTAAAAACCATTATAGGTTTTAAAAGGAGAAAGAAAGTTTCATAAGGACATGAAATGATTAAAAAACGTCCCCTAAATGATAACGAAAATGTTTCTTTCAAACGTTTTGTAAACATTTCTTAGAAATGTTTTTATAAAATGTTATCATTACGTAAAAAAAACCACACAGATTTACGTTGTAATAACGTTTTTAAAAAATGTTTTGTAAACATTTCTTAGAAATGGTTTTAGAAAATGTTATTATAACGTAAAAAACCCCACACAGATTCACGTTGTTATAACGTTTTTAAAAATGTTTTGGTAACATTTCTACAACGTTTTTAAAACGTTGTGAAAACGTTGTTGTGTTAACTGGGAATACAAATTATATTGAAAATTGACCTAAAGAACCAAACTTAGCGAGAGATACACTAAATACCCATTCACTGATTAGAAATAAATACAATGAAAAAGTTTATTATTTTTAGTCAGCTGCAACAAACAGGATTAAGGCCACTAACATGTATATATTATCAATTTCAGTTTAGATTTTTCATCCCTGCACACTCCTCTTAATATCCAACAATGCAGTTTGCTTTCAATTTTAATGAATGAGATAAGGAAAACTCGGAAAAAGTATTTACAAATATGAACAAAAATATGGTTCAACATATTATAAGCACTTTATGATAATATGCAAATAAAGCCCTTTCATGAGGTCGATACATATAGATATATCGACTTCACAGAAAAGCACGAAGTGCGAGGTCGATATGCTTTTCTGTGAAGTCGATATATCTATGGATCGACCGAGCGAAAGGGCTACATTCGTTATATTATTTTCGAAGTCTTTTTTTTTTTTTTTTTACATATCTCCATCCTTCGTTCTAGCTTCCATGTAAAATTTAGCTAGCTTTTCGCACTCGAAATTTACGAAGTCTCCGCTCTCGCGTTTCGACTCGAGATATTCCCGAAAAAGCTTAACGGCTGTTGCAGTTACCCTGTAATTGTGTTCCTGGCATAAACATTTTCCATTATAACTTTCATTTCCGCGTCATTAATTGTCGCAAAACGACCTTTCACTTTAACGTCTGCAACTTCCATCTTTGTTGTTTGTTTACGCGGAGAGAATTTTGATTGGTTGGGGTGAATCACGCCAGCCAATCAAATTCATTTTAACATTAGAGCAAAATTTCCCTTATCTATATTTAGAAAGTACAGGTCAATCCGAGTTTTTAAAGCTTATTTTTAGAAAGTACATGTCAATCCGCATTTTTATACTTCGACACGTGATATCAAAAGAACCAATGATAAAATTCGTTATAATGCATGAAAATAATATTAATGTGTAAAGTGTTAATGCCTGCGCTTGCGCGAGATATCATGTTGTAAAACATATACTTATCAAATATTGAAATGATGATAGTGTCTTTGTAAATAATTAATTTTCAAAAAGCTAACTATTAACAAATTGAAATAATTTTTTGTCATTTGATGAATATATCCTTCAGACACATAAAAGAATATGACACTTGATAACAATTTTGTTATTGCAAATTTTTTAGCATTTCCCCAAAATATAATATTTCGTACTCTGTTGACAAATCATCTGAAAAAGCCGCTCGATGTTAAACGATGTATTTTAATAAATGTGACATAACAAATTAAGGTATTCAATCTATAATGAAGGGATATTGAACAATTTGGAATCGTTCTAAACTAGTTAAATATGTATTGCTAGATAACTATGAATGTGAAATGAATCAAATTCACATGACAGACAACATATAAGGAGCTGGTCATTTCGCACTTAAAAAATTTTTAAAGAGTTATTTCCCCTTGATGAAAAAAAGAAAATTCTAATTTCGTCAAAATATCTGCGGTAAATGAATCATTTTATTTCATATTTCAATAAAAAAAATAGTTTATGCATGTATTAAAGAAGAGAGTTTAACGAATTTCAAGTTACTTTTTACAATTTTGGTGGAGTATTTTAATTTGATAACACCTTCAAAATGATATCATGATTAAGAATATCGGACCATCCATTTATAAGGTACAAAATGTGGTCGTTATACATTGAATACCTTAAATGAAAATCAAAATCATTGCAAATAAACACAAAAAATTGAAATTTTATTTGGTATGAAAGTTCCTCAGGTAAGAGTTATCTTCTTAAGTACCCATAAAATCGGGTATCGTTGTCGTGAATATTGCGGACCAAAGAAATCAAATAAAACAGAGCTCACTGAACCTTTAAAAGCAATAAGCAGGAACGTACGTGTATATACTAACGGCAACTTCTACATTCGCCATGTTTACTTCCCAAGCTATCACGCGAGCCTTGACAAGTTTGTAGAACTATGTGTCTCAACTTGTTAAAAGCACTGAATGTTTTACCAAAGATCACACGTGTTTTCTTTTAAAGTTTTTATTTACAAGCACTGCGATTGGATCAGCTACTCGCAGCTGCAGCCAATCATAAAACTGAGCTTGTCACCGAGTTTTCGTAATGAAATCCGCCAAGGGTTTATGGGGAGCAAAGTGGACCGAAAACCCTTGGCTAGTGAAGATGTATACCACCTTTTATGAAGAATCTTTTTTCCAATTCCAATCAAATAAATTTTTCTTATTAAAATAAGTTCATTTTAACAAAAGCAGTCCCCATAAAATTCGCCTCAGTGTAAGGTGGTATGGGACACTTCCATGTTGTGACTTATTGTTTATCGAAATAAACAATAAAACCAAGTGTAATTATAGATAAGTTTCTTTCTCTATTTTGTCACCTATCAGCGTAGCACAGTGGTTTACTACGAATCTGTAAGTCATTAGTTCGAATTCCGCTGGGGATTTTACAATTTTCGCCTATTTTTAAAGGCTATATTTGGTTCAATATTGTAAAGTTTGAAAATTCTAAACCGATGAAAGTATTTCAATTATAATGTACTTTGATCCATAATAATACCATACAACCTTAAATCAGCCGGTATCGGATGTACATGCTTCCAGATTTACTTTTTTGCGTACTGCGTCATCAAAAAGTGGTGTATCGATCCACCTCAACACTAACATTTTGATTTAAAGAGTACAATTGTAACGGTTTAAAATAGGTTTTCTTCATTATTATCATTCTTTATTAATTAATTGTCTACAAATTATATAAACAGGCTATAAATCGTTTTTCCGTATCTTAATCGCCCCTCTAATCCCCCCCCCCCCACCCCACCCCACCCGCTGACTCCATACTGACCATTAACTGTGCACAGTGTATTGACTCCTGATCGTCAGGATCGTATTTTATATATATAAAGCGCGACAGAATTTTAGCAGTTAATTACTAACTCTTGCTTACTTACTTATGGCCTTTTTTTGCTGGTACTAAAATTAATAACTTCGCCTATGTTTTGGGTTTACGTGTCTTTGTGATTGTGTTTACTTGGATTTTATACTGTGAATTATTTATTTCGTGTTATTATATTCTATTTTGTCATAATCACTTCCGGAATTATGTGACATACATGTAGTAGTACGTACGTGCAACCTTAGTGTAGTACAAGTTACGAAAAGGGATGGACTTAAGTTTGTTCTTCCGTGTGCAACCAAAAGCTGTGTCAAAGTTAACGTGGTTCACTTAATTTGTACATTACTCGGAATTTCTACAAGTATTAATTTAAACACGGTAATAATTGAACAAAACTCGAGGAGTTTTGTATTTATTTTTCAACTACCGTAACCCAGTGTTTACGACTTCTTTGGCATGTTCGAAAATTTGGCGGAACAAATCATACAAAAGAAACAGTTACCGACTAACAAACATTTGGAAGAAGACTTAGATATGGAGAAACGAAAAGTTGAATTCAGCAGAGGTAACGAAGTTACCGAAAAGAGTTTAAAACTTGATGTTCAAGCGACGAAGACAAAAATAGTAGTACGGTAAGAATGAAAGCGTTTCGAAAAAAAATCAATAAAATTGTGGTAGAGGTCCACAACGAAAGAAATGCTACAGAAAATGCAATAAAGGTTAAATCATGACAATATTGAGTACAAAACTAAACCGTCTTTTAATACGTCTATAAAATGAAAAAGTGATAAGACAGAGACACAAACTGTTCAGGGAAACCAGAGTAGGTTTTTGAATTTAAGTAAAAGATTTTAAAGCAGAGGAATTTGTGATGTAAAAATATATGAACCTCTAGGTTCTCTGTTATTAAATCCTTCATTATTCTTGCTAAAGTGGCTGGCAAATGCGCAGTGTTAGAAAAGGAGGCGAATGATTCACAAAAGTAGAAATTAGAAAAGACCGTGGATGAGTGTAACGATAACCTAGCGCTGCTTGGCCATGCAAACAGACAAATGAATATGACAAGAAGAGACCTCATAAAACCAGAACTAAGATATGAATTCTTGTATTTGTGTGCACAGTGTGTACCTTTAAGCGTATACAGCATGGTTATTTGGTGACGATATTTTAAAAAAAAATAGAAGACTATAGAAAAATCGATCACAAGTTACAATACAATCACAGAAGATGCACATTTAGAGGACGAATGAGAGGTAGATTCAGAGGGCGCAGACCAAGAGGTTGCGTAACTACAGCAATTCTGAATACAATCCAAGTTATGGATATTCAAACAGAAGTGGTGGAATTTGACAATCATATCCCCCCAAAAAAACCTCCAGAAAGAGCATTAACCCACAGAATCCTTTGCAGAAAAGCAAGACACAATTAAAAATGAGGTAAGTGAAAGTAGTTTAGAATTTCATGCAGGTAGATTGAAATATTTTTCCGATAATTGGGAAAAATTTACATCAGACAAAAATATTTTAGAAATAGTGAACAAGAGGCCCATCGGGCGACATCGCTCACCCGATCAACAATGACTTTAAATTGGCGTTCAAAAGATATTGTGCCATAGAGGTCCTAGGTAGAATGAAAAAAAGATATTGTAAAGTATTCGAATGTTACACTCATTTTGCATACACGTAATCTGTGACATTGTACTTTTATGGAATACTATTTTTACCGAGAATAAGAGAATCCTACGCAAGATATAAAACTAAACATTTGGTAGGGGTACACTGTTAACTTACAATTCCCTATATTTTCGCCCCCCCCCCCCCTCTCCCCCCACTTTATAAACCGATCAAAATATATGAGAGCATATAAGTTTAAGTACATTTTCTTTCTCAACTTCTTACTAGTTTAAATATATATTATAATAGTTATTGTATTGTTTAAAAACAATTTCTATAGATGTGAAGAAGAAAATTGTACCTCAATGCGCTCAATTCCTCAATTTAAAAACATTCAAATATTTAATTTGTCTTCCTCATTATAAATAAACGACTGTTGTTTACCTGGCGTAAACTCGTGTGACTTTTATAACCTTACTCACACTTGATTGATGAATACATGTACACTGGAATGAAAAATGTTGTCACGTGACATGTTGAAGAGCTATAAAACTCAATGTATTGACAGACACAACACTCCATTTACTAAGGCCCATCCATTATTTTCCTCTTTATTTAAAAATAACAAATGGCTACAAACCAGGATAATTTTCCGCTGTAATATTTTCTTAGCAATAGCGATAATGCCTTTATCCCAGTAACAGAAATGTGTCAGAACTATGGAAACTGTTTTAAAGGTGTTGTTTTTAAATACTCTTATCTGAAAAACTATCAAAATTGATGCAGATTTTATATTGTTCATTGTAAAAAGAGGGGGCCACAGAGAGTAGTTAAAGCATATCATCCCTTAAATTTTTTTTACACACAAGTATTTAACGTTAAGCGAGACATTTCTAATGATCAACCACAATTTCATTGTTCAAATTACATTGAACAAATGTAAACAAAAACATGGCAAGAGCCTTGTTTACATCACAAAGAATTGTAAGTTCTGTATCTTGCTTATACCTTCACTAATGACTCTCAAATTTGATTTGGTCATTGAAAATGCATTCCTAAAGCATTGTAAATGATAAAAACAGAAATTGACCAATATCGTGACCATCCCCTTCTAACAAATCACCTTGTTTAGATGGTCTAACTAATGAATTCTATCTAGACTGACCAGTCTCATCAACATGTACTCTAACGTAAGAGTTTGCCTGGCGAATTTGATAGGTTCCAAAAGTTAATTGTCTAACATCTTCTTCCGACAGAATGGGAAAATTAACTGCAGCATCATGTGCATCGATTCTCTTCCAGAATTTAGAGTTAGCACGATATTTGTAATCCGTATCACAAAGATTTTTCAAGACATTTTCATTTTTCTTTGCCATCATTAACATTTGGAAACCATTACCAAGATCGTTTGGATCATCTGATTTTAAGGGTGGTCTGTATTTATTGATCAAAGAACATACGATTCCAACATAGTCACCTATGGAAGGAATGTGCGAATTACACACCACATTGTCCAAAAATCGCCATTTTTTAAGTAGACCGTTTGCTGCCTCCACTACCCATCGGATTTTAGTAACCAATCGTGATGAATTTGCATCGGATGTAGAATGTTGTTTGCAGGACTTTGGTAAAAAGACTGGCATTTGTGTTTTGAACCCGCATTCATTTAGAAAATCAATGGAGTCACGAAAACCTCTATCAATTACCAGAACATCGTTTTCATTGAGAAAATTAAAAATATTGCATCTATTTGTCTCAGTTATATTTTTTATTATAGAAGCGTCATTGTGTCTACCATTTGCTAAGTTAGGCCCAAAAACTTCTAAAATGTACCCGGTTGTTGTTGTCACCAAAAATGGTTTCACCAAAGGCCATCCTTTGTGCATAGAATAAGAAAGTCTTTGGAATTTATACATTGAGCTTTTTTTGTATGTTTATGTACGTACCGTCTAGAACTAATATGACAGTGTCTGATATGGGATCTGAAAACAGCTGTTTTGATATATGTGTCGTATGATTATCTATGACATTTTGTCTAGTAATATGGTCAAAACCAAGGTTGTGTGGAACAAAATCTTTCATAATCGCATTTCGAGCACTTTCAACGATTTCGTCTACTTGTCGCCTACATCGAAATCCTCAAAGAGTAGCCAGCAACCCATTCGATAAACCGGACTTCAACTTGAAAAGAAGAATACCAACAGTGTTTCTAACTGTTCGATTTTGTGTATTTCTCATTGACGTTACATGTAAAACTAGATCGTCGAAATTGAGTTGGAGATTCCCAGTAAAGAATTGTAATCTTCATCTTTGATAAGTTTATCAAAACTTAGGTTGTAAGTGTTACAAGAACCTATTGCTCTTAAGCGAACGTGTTCGAGTAAATCTTGTATTTCTTTAGATGACAGTACAGAATTGTGTTAAACTTTCTTATATTTATCAAAGTCAACATGTAAATGATCAGTATTAAGCCGTTTTCCAAGTAAATGCTTGCGACAAGATTTGCACCCAACTGGTACAAGCAATTGAAAGTGAATGAATGCATCCATTCGTGCCTCTTTTGGTACAACTACTATGTTATTTCTTTCGCAACAAAACACGCATTTGTTATGTGACTTTCCTGCCGATACAATTGGAAGTGAAATACATGGCGAGTTATTTGTTGAATTTCCTTTAGGCGCACACTGTACCTTTGATTTGGCTTGTATTCTGCATTTCGTGCATATGTGACTGCTTTTTTCTAGTGTATGTCCCTGTTGTGTTAACAAGGCTTTCAAGGATTGAGGGATGGAACGTTTTATCTTGCCTCATAATTGTTTGTTGCATACACAACAACCATATCGTGAAGGTCGGCCCATGTCTGTATACAGTGTGAAATCTTGCAGTCTCAAAGAGAAAAGCATATATTTTATACTTAACAAAAGGTAGTAGAAAACGAATATCAAATATTTTCAATTTTAATTATTATTAGCAAATTTTTTTATGAAGTAAAAAGGAAAAAAAATAACGTTCGAATTTTAACGATGTAAACAAAACATATTCCCTCCCCCTTCCCCCTGTAAACAGATGACAATTCGGTGACCTTGATTAGTACTGTTAAATGAACATGTAAGTTGTATATGCAAACTGCACAATTATTAATCTGTCAATAACTATGTTGGAAAGTCCTTGGGAAATTATATTTTGGAAATTAATTGCGCAGCAGCATGATCTCACACGTCCAGATGTGGGACAGTAATGCTATATATGTCATATTTACAGACTCTATGGAGTCCTGATATTGCAAGCTTGTCACAGAGTACATGTTTTCTGTTAACCTTTAACCTATACTCATTTTTTGTACTGATGCGGAAGATTGTAAGCCCGCATCCCCCGACGCTGTGATGGACAGTTTGACAGTTTTGATACTGTATTTAAAATTAAAATATTGTTTAGGAATTTGATCACTAAATCTACACTCATGACCAGCGCAGGTGGTCATGAGTAACTGAAATTGTCTGTCCCAGCCGATAGGGTATATATATGCATGTCAAATTGTTAGTAAATCAGAACTGAACTAGATAAGAACGGAACGGAATGAGACCAGCTTTGATACCACTATACGATCCAATAAACTTGTGAAGCTTTTTATCGGACATTTGACGCTGTCAATAACAAGTACAGACGGGAAGACTTTCTGCGGTAGAATTCTTTCATCTGTCTTAGTTATTTTGGTGCCGTGACCAGGATAAGATGAAGTACAAGAAAAGACGAGGAAAACTCTTCAGGAAGACTTCTTAAGGTAAGAATCCTTTTGCATAGCACTATCGTCTCTATTTTTAGTGGTAATTTGATCAGCGACTAACATGGCAACTGTTTATGATAGGGAAGAGCATAGAAAACAAATGGAACAGTTAGAACAAAGTATGGCAGGGTTAGGCCAAGATAAAGGGGAACAGGGTAAAGGTCCTTCAGATAAATCACCATCAAGTAGTCAAGAATCTTTTTATGATACTAAGGCATATCAGTTCCGTGAACCCAGACATCCGAAGCTGGATGACGAAAAAGATTTTTTATGAGTCAAATGAGGGCAGTAACAGCCGCTCTATCAGTACCCTTGTCCTCAGTAATCACTCCGTTTGAAGGGGACCCCAGAAAATTTTAACAGTGGCTTAAAGAGGTAGAGAAATATGCATTAATGTCAGGAAAACCAGAGCATGAAATCCCGATGTTAGCTTATGTAACTAGTAAAGGGTCCGTGGGAGATTTTATAAAAAGATATCTAGATGAAACGGCAGCAGCCGAGGAAGTGCCATTATGGCATGATCTTAGGGCCTCGTTACAAAATAGATTTGCTGAGATAACAAACCCACAACATGCATTAGCAGTTATGCGCAGGACAAGACAAAACTCTAACGAGAGCGTGCAATTATTTTCCGAAAGATTATTACAAATCGCGGAAGACGCGTATAGCAAAGATAGAATTAAAGACCCTTTAGTGCAGCAACAATTGGTTGAAATTTTCTGTGACGGACTAACGTTCGATTATCTAAGAATGAAGATTCTCCGAGAGAATCCAAAAGACTTAGAATCAGCGATTCAAGTTACTGTGAGAAAACAAAATTTAAGACAGAGATTGGCCATTCGAGGGTCAGATATAACCGAAAGACAGAACATAAGTAATGGCTTAATTGCCCCTACTTTAGATACTACCTTTCCTTTCTTTAGAGATCGCTTAGACAATCCCACGCCGATAGATAATAGGCATGAAGAGCCCATGGAAATTGACCATGCGCGAAATAATAGATGTTTTAAATGTAAAAAGACAGGCCACCGAGCCAGATTCTGTAAACAAAACAAACCTCAGGTTAGGTCCCACCCCCAAATAAATAAACCAATCAATCAAAACAAGCCTGTACATACTGTTGAACGAAGCCCCCGCTCACCTGTGGAATGTTGGAACTGCGGAAAAGTAGGTCATGTGCGTGCTGACTGTTGGAGCTCGCGTAGCTATCAGAGAACGGGAGAATGATAGGTCGTCAGAATAGGTCACGCGAGACTCAGAATGAAAACAATGAGAGATCAACTTCAGGATACACCCCTCGCTCTTTTAATGAACAACATCAGGAAAACTAAGATGTTCTTCCTTCGTTGAAGCCCCAAGAAAGAACTTTAAACAAAGACCTAGATAGGAAATTAATTTTACCAATAATCCCAGTAGTTGTTTATTGAAGATCGGTAAAAATAAAATTAGAGCTTTAGTAGATACCGGTGCTGCTGTATCTTTAATCAGCAAGAAAATGTTTGATAACTTATTCCCTCGCCCTAAATTATGTAAAAAAGACATCCCCACTCTTCAAGCAGCAAACGGTAATTCCTTAATTGCGATAGGATACGTAAATATTTCTTTCAAGATTTCAGGTTTAGCGTTAGAACATAAGCTTTATGTGACAAAGGGACTTAATCGGAATCTGATTCTTGGTCGCGATTGGCTCAAGAAGAACAACATTCGATTATATTTTGACTTAGGACTCATGCGTATAAATGGTAAAACTTATGCAGAACTCAAAGAAGACTTACATATCTCAACAATTGTGAGAACCCCAAAGAAACTATTTGTGAAACCAAATACTGTAATTGTGTTTTATGGGAAAGTGAATAACAAACTCCCTTCTCAAGAAAGTGACTTGGTTGAAGTGAATTGTATAGACAATGACTGTATAATGGAGGAACTAGGACTTTATTTAAAAGACTCTGTTTGTGAAGTTCGCAAGGACGGAAAAATTCCCTTGATCATCGTAAACCAATCAAATAAAGGCTACACGATTCCAAGCGGGTATATCGTGGGCCGTATTACCAGCGTAAAACCGAAGGAAATCTCAGAAATATCCTCCGGACAAGACACCACCGAAAAGATTGACGCACCAACAAGATTTGAACAATCTGTACAAAGACTAGTAAACAAGAACAAAGACTTATTCGCCAAAAAGGATAGTGATCTAGGAGTTACGGAGACAGTGAAGATGAAGATAGACACAAAAGGTCATCACCCGAGAAAGAATCGACCTTACCGAGCTCCCTTAAATAAGAGACAAATCATAGATAAGGCGATAGCGGAGATGATGGAAGCCAAGAAAATAGAAAGATCCCAATCACCTTGGTCATTTCCTTTAGTGGTAGTGAAAAAGAAAGATGGGTCAGATCGGATGTGTGTTGACTTTAGAAGCTTAAATAAGATTGTGAAGCCAGTGTCATTTCCATTACCATTAATAGACGACATCTTATGCTTGCTAGGAAAGACCAAGTATTTTTCAGCCTTAGATCTTAAAAGTGGATATTGGCAAGTAAAACTAGAAGACTTTAGTAAGGAAAAGACATCCTTTGAATGCCACAAATTATTGTTCCAGTTCAATCTGATGCCATTCGGGTTAAGTAACGCGCCGGCAGTCTTTGAAGAACTGATGAACATAGTTCTTCAGGGACAGGAGGTGTTTGCCATTGCATACCTGGACGACATCTTGATATTTTCTGAAACACCACAAGACCACCTACGCCATATCCAAGACGTTTTCCATCGCTTAAGACAACACGGGTTGACATTAAAATTAAAAAAGTGCAGTTTCTTAAAAGAACAAACAGAATATCTCGGTTTTATTATCAATGAACATGGAGTTAAACCCGATCCGAAGAAAGAAGAAGCTAAACAGAATTTACCTGCACCTACTACTGTCAGAGAGGTTCGTGGTTTCATAGGAATGTGCAGCTATTATCGAAGATTCATCCCTAACTTCTCGAAAAAAGCGGAACCTTTGATTGACCGTACAAGAAAATACGCCAAATGGACGCCTGTCAGGAAGCGTTTGATTTCCTTAAAGAAAGCCTAACAGTAGTACCATTATTGGCATACCCTGGCACAAATAAACCTTACATCTTATATACCGATGCTAGTGACAACTGCATAGGAGCCTGTCTCACGCAGAAGACTGATGAAGGAGAAGACAAACCAATATACTATCTGTCTCATAAGTTGAGCAAACCTCAAGAGAAATGGTCACCTATTGAAAAAGAGGCTTTTGCCATACACTATGCCTTACAGAAGTTAGATCACTATCTTCACAGCGCTCAGTTTACCATAAGGACAGATCATAAACCATTGAAGTATATCCTAGAATCACCGATGCAGAGTAAAAAGATTCAATTATGGGCACTAAGTATTGCTGGGTACAACTGTAAAGTGGAATACATCGAAGGCAGATTCAACTGTTGTGCAGATCTCTTGTCGAGAGTACCATCTGAAAGTAAAGACGGTGAAACGGAAGATCAATCTGATTGTGATGAACCAGATATGAAAGATAATTTCTTTGAAATCAATGTGCTAAATTCAAACGCCTTCTCACATAAGAGTCTAGCCAAATGTGAAGTAACGCAGCCCGATGAATTACTTAAGCCGTTTATCGACCTTCCAGAAGACATCGACGTTAGAGAAGGTCAAATGAACGATGAACAATTAAAGAAATTGAAAGATAGACTCAGGAAAGGAACAGCGACAGCAACCGAAGAAAGGAAATTTCTAGAAATCGACGGATTGATGTATTATCTGTCAGACGGAGACGCAGAATGCAAGAAACGGATATACCACCTTTCCCTATGGCTAAAATGGGACTTGACTTGTCTGGACCATACCCAACATCTTTATCAGGAAATAAATACAAAGTGTCACTCATCGACATCTATTCTGGATGGCCAGAAGCTTTTCCTGTACCCGACTAGTCAGCAGACAATATAGTACACTTGATACTAGAAGAAATATATCCAAGATATGGTTGCCCTCTACAAATCCTCACGGATAATGGAACGGAAAATATCAACAAGAAAGTAGAAGAAACGTTAAAGGAACTTAACATCAACCGTATAACTACGTCCTATTACAGTCCCAAAGGAAATGGCAAAGTGGAAAGATTCCACAGAACTTTACATGATGTCATGGCTAAAAAGTTGGTAGACAGTGCAGAAACTTGGGATATTCATCTTAACCAAACGCTAGCCGCAATCCGATTCCACCGCAATGATTCTTCAAAATTCTCTCCGTACTATCTTATGTATAACAGAGACGTGGTACTACCTTTGGAAACCTTGGTGAAACCTAGAAGAAGATATATAGGAGAGGACCAACATAAGATTGCGTTACAAGAACATAAAGCCTTCATGTTGGTACATAAAAAAATGAAAGAAGCCAAGAAAAATCAGAAAGATCAAGCAGATAAGAAGAGTAAAAACGAAGAATTCCAAGTAGGAGATCCAGTCTACTTAAAGAATAATATGAAGCAGAATAAATTAGATAAGAAATGACTTCCGTATTACAGATTCATCGACCGAAAAGGACCAGTTAGTTTCGTCATAAAGGACCAATTGACCGGAGCAAATACCAAGTGTCATGCACGACAATTAAGGTTGGCTGACATCTCGCATTGGCCCACTTTGTTTTCGCAAGGAAGTGCTGAAAATGGTCGAACCTTAAGAAGAAATATTTATGTGGTACACCTGAAAAAGAATCCGATTCTTCCGAAGAGGAAGATACACAACCAGAACCACTGGAAAGAGCAATTCAATTTAAGAAACGTGAAAGAGAAGAATCTTTCGATGAAGAAGATATCCCTTTAGCAGAACTTCAACAACGAATAATAGCCAAAAAGATCATGGATGATCAACAACATAATACTGAATCGACAGAAGAGACAATTGAGGACTATGAGTCACAAAGTCCCTTAGATAATTTTAGAGTTTCCTTGAATGAGGACATGGAAGTAGATGAAGTTAAAATAGGTCTAGGCTTCACCCCAAACCCCAATCAACGAAACCCAATCCCTAAACCTCGTAAACTTAATAAACAAGATAAATTTAAAGAGGATTGTTTAGCTGTCTTAAAGCAGTTAGTAATAGGATAGATAAAGTATCCTTTATTTTCAGATGTCAGAATCTGAGTTATTGGAATTGAGATTGACGCCCCCTAATGAACTTTATATCAAAATAAGGTTTGGAAGAAATACATTAACAGCAACCTTGGATATACTCAATCATGATTTGAGTGATACAGAACCGTATTCCGATGTGGTTACGATAAGAATTAGAGGAGAAATTACCTCTACTAGTGTTGTAAGGGAGGGCGCCACTCGTGACTGTAGATGTAAATAATTTTGAAGATGCTTAGCTTTGTATATATTATGCTTTGCATATTATATTGCGTGTTTTTGCTTTTAATCGCTCGTTTGTGGACTGTCACGACTCTTGCAAATTTCTTGCAGAAATGGCAGGTACGGAGTCAGAGAGTTCGCCTATGAGCTTGTGTGAACCCATGGAAGTGTTAAGTAAAATAAAAGAGCGATCATTAAGAATTGACTCTTTGTACACCCCTGGCAATATATACCCAGAATTTTTACCGGTAGTGGTCTTAGATAAAATTAAAAAATACGTGAAATTCGTTTTATGCACCGTAGAAGATCAAGAGCAATAATACCAATTGTAGGGAGAGTACTTTCTTTTCTGTTCGGTACTCTAGACGAAACAGACTTAGACACTATTAAGACTAATGTTAGACATCTGGCAAATAATCAGCAACAAATAAAGCATGTATTGACGGAGAGTATGACCTTTATAAAGGATAATCAACAGAATATAAACGAAAACCGTAGGACAATAAATAGCATCATCACTAGTCTAAAAGCCTCGATGGCAGAGCAGCTACTACTGAACAAACACATGCATGACATGCAAAGATCTAACGACATTTATATTCGCTTTGACAGAAC
Source organism: Magallana angulata (assembly GCF_025612915.1). Lineage (NCBI taxonomy): Eukaryota > Metazoa > Mollusca > Bivalvia > Ostreida > Ostreidae > Magallana > Magallana angulata. The sequence continues at coordinate 26,045,010 of NC_069113.1, read as the reverse complement.
CTTAAGTAATATATCAGAAATTGTTTGGATAACTAGGAATCATTTTCAACAGCTCAGACTAAGACTAAACATGCTCTCGTTGGGACATTTGTCTCCGACAGTCGTTTCGCCAGCGAATCTCAGACAACTTTTATCAGAAATTGAGAATCAATTACCCCCGAATCTTAAACTACCATATGATCCGGATACTGATCTTTGGTCTTACTATCGATTCCTACCATGTACAATGTTAGTGGGATCTGAAAATCTTATAATTCCGCTAACTGTACCTCTTCTAGACACGAACAAACATTTTGAAGTCTTCAAAATCCATTATCTCCCAGTCCCGAATCTCAAAACAAACCAATCAACTTTGTTAGCTAGGTATAAAATTGAAGAAAAGACAGTCGTCATAGACGATGTCCGAAGTACATATACGACACTATCTGAAATCGAGTTTGCCTCATATCTAAAACAACACGGACATTTTTGTTCAATAGATAAATTTTTCTTTCCTGTGAATCCAGGCAACTTACGTGTGATAAGAATTTTCTTAAACGATCTTCCAGGAATCGCAAAACCATGTTCAGTCTCTGTAGAAAAACAATGTAGTCGATCCAAACGCAGTCAATTTACGCGAAGGAAAATGGTTGATTACTTCTTCTAAACCATTGAACCTTAACGTTAAGTGTGGGGAGAAAACAATATGAAAAAGAGTTAAGAGTCCGATAGACATCGTGAAATTACATGTAGGTCAGGGATGTTCTGGTTTTCATGGATCTTTATTACTCCCCCCCCCCCCCCCCATTCTACAATAGGGAGAATCATTTCAATATGACTGATTTCTTTCAAAATTTTATCGACGAAATTGACACATGCACTCTTTGGGAACCTCTAAATTCAAAATATCCAGAAATAGGATACATTAGTATACCTGACAAACTAAAAGACATAAAAGAATTTCCATTGAGTGCACTTATGGCGGAATTGCCAATAAATAATTTGCAACCCATGAAATCCTCGTCTTGGGTGGGAAGCCCCCGGTTTTATGTGTGTTTAACTTTGGCAGTAACAGTAACGATAGGACTTTGTATTAAGAAACGTAAAACTGTCAGGAAACTGGGTACATGTAGTTGCTGTGGTGGTGGTTGGACACGTTGCCACGGGAGACGTAGTGACGGAGTTGAAAAGGATTCTCCTAGAAGTACATCATATAGTTGTGTCGATCCTGAAGCACGGACTTCCAAACAAAATATCGAACTAAGGGACATTTCAAACCCCAAGAAGCCCCGTCGTTGCGAAAAGTTGGAAGCTCGGAAGACCGTTCACAGTACAGGGACAATCTCAAAAAGTCTTGCACAACGATAAAGAGAACAGAAGGAAGACTTGGAGTCTCCTTGGAGCAAATATTACCAACCGGACTCCGAACTCGCGAAAAGATAGCTTGAGGAAAAGGCCGCTATGTCTGAAAATCAGAGGAACGTAGGAAACGTTCCGCGAGAGGCCGTCTCGCCATCCGCGCCAAACCTATACCCAATGATATCCCCTATGGTGTACGAATAATGAAATCCGGTGAAAACTGTGAAAGGTGTATTGTGTTATGTGCTTAAATAAATATATGTGAATTCATTTCTGGAAGAAATTCTACTCCGATGCCAACGAACAAGACAAAAACTACAGCAACTCTGTCAACTGAAGTACATGTGGTGATTTAACAATTTTGACTGTATATTGTAATATTGTCATGAGACTGTATTTCTTTGCTCTTATATTTCAAGAATCCTAGTCATTGAATCTTGAACCTTTCTGACCACTATGAACTGTGTAATACTCAAGATGTTGAACTATGAAATATGTGACTATGATTGTTTAGAGATGTATTATGTAACAGTTTATGTTACTGATTGAATTATGTGTATTATCCTGAGCACCTATATGTATCCTAGTCACCTCTAATACGGTTAACATTCTGGTCACCTTTAATAAGTTATATATCCTGGTCACCTTTACTAAGTTTTACATCCTGGTCATCGTGATTAATTGTTTGTACTTAATTGTTTTGTTTGTTGTCCCTAGCCAGAAAAGGAAGTACGTCACATGATACTACCTCTTAAAGAGATGTTCCGACCGGTATGTCACTGGAAAGCTCATCCGAGTTAGGGGAGATCAAGGACATTCTCCTGCTCTGGGCACTAGGCAGAAGAAATCTCCCTCCGGGATATTTCTTTTGTTTGGGGGACGTATGTAAACAGATGACAGTTCGGTGAGCATGATTAGTACTGTTAAATAAACACGTAAGTTGTATATGCAAACTGCACAATTATTAATCTGTCAATAACTATGTTGGAAAGTCCTTGGGAAATTATATTTTGGAAATTAATTGCGCAGCAGCATGATCTCACACGTCCAGGTGTAGGACAGTAATGCTATATTTGTCATATTTACAGACTCTATGGAGTCCTGATATTGCAAGCTTATCACAGAGTTCATGTTTTCTGTTAACCTTTAACCTATACTCATGTTTTGTACTGATGCGGGAGATTGTAAGCCCGCATCCCCCGACGCTGTGATGGACAGCTTGACAGTTTTAATACTGTATTTAGAATTAAGATATTGTTTAGGAATTTGGTCACTAAATCGACACTCATGACCAGCGCAGGTGGTCATGAGTAACCGAAATTGTCTGTCCCAGCCGATAGGGTATATATATGCATGTCAAATTGTTAGTATATCAGAACTGAATTAGATGAGAACGGAACGGAATTTTAGGCCAGCTTTGATACCACTATACGATCCAATAAACTTGTGAAGCTTTTTACCGGACTTTTGACGTTGTCAATAACAAGTACAGACGGGAAAACTTTCTGCGGTAGAATTCTTAAATTACCCCCCCCCCCCGAAAAAACCACACGATCACGCGTACGATTCGAACACCTGCTTTCACATAGTTACATTTGTTCAAAGACTCCCCGCTTACCACTACACCACCGATTCGCTTATTTAAAAGCTACAAAATGGTGTATTGTATTGTTATCGGTATTACGCGAACAACTGGACTTAGCTATTTTAAGACCGATCTTAAAAAATTAAAAAAGAAAACTTACTTTTTACCATAGAGTGGGTTTTCGTACCATTTTTTCGAAAGTCGAAAAAGATAAACGTTTACATGTGCTATCAATATTTGTATTTTAAAAAGTGGTACGATGACCCACTCTATGGAAATATAGTTTGAATACCCGATTTCTTTACTATTTTGTTGCTAAATAAGCATATAAATATTTTGATGTCTTAATATCAATTAAATGTGAAGTTACTTTTTGTGTGTTTTGGTAATACTGAATGTATATGATTACCTATATTTGATAAATGTAACTAAAGTGAAATTTGTAAGAAAAATAATTTTTGTTTTTTCTATGGACCTACGTGGTTTTTTGCCACGTCTTATTCCCCCAGATTCTTTATTGAAGAAAATACAATGAAAAGCTTATTTACAATTAAGTTTAAAACAAAATACAGGGACCAGTGCTGAAGGTCAATATAACGGCGGTACACTTAAATATGTTTTTTTTCTTTCTGCAATTTGAAACTGCATGAGTTAATGCTGATGAAAACTACCAGGCCAATCGTTACCATTTTTGGTGTGAAGCATCTCTATGGTAAGAAGAATCTAAATTGTGAAATTTATGGCTCTGCCACCCCTGGATTGCCACGGGCGGGGCCAAATATGCAAAAAAAGCCAAATTTTCAAAAATCTTCTTCTCTACTCCCACGCATGTGAGGAAAAACCAGTTGCATGGTTATGATGTCCATGAAGCCCTCTACCTTAATTGTGAAATTCATGACCCCTTTGTTAGGTGTTCAGGCTCTAGGGCGGGGCCAATATGGCCATATAGTAAAAATGTTTTAAATCTTAAAAAATCTTCTTCTCTACCCCCACACATGTAGGCAAAAAACTGAATACATGGTTATGATATCCACAATCTCCTTTACCTAAATTGTGAAATTCATGGCCCCTGGGTCAGGGGCTCAGGACATGGAGGGGGGGGGGCAATATGGCAATTAAGTGTTAATGCATATGATGTTTAAAAATCTTCTTCCCTATTCTCAGACATCTATATAAAAAAAACGACTAATAATTATGTTGACCAGGCAGTCCTCTACTGAAATTAATTTTCATGTCCCCTGGGGTATGGGTTTTGACTCTAGGGCATGGCCAAAATGGATGTATAGATGTTAATGTATATACCGTTAAAAAATTATCTTCTTTACTCCCACACACTTGAAAGGAAAACTGAATTCATTATTTTGTAGACCAGATCTTTTAGTTTTTCACCAAAATTATAGGTTTCACAGTTCTTTTTTAATTAGATGTGGTTGTCATTACAAATTTATAATTTTTCTACTCCAGTATGAAACCTAATTAATTAGATGCATATATGAGACTCCATGACAAGTTTGTGTATGGGATATATGCTACTCAGGTGACCGTTAAGGCCAATTGGCCTCTTGTTGAAAAATACTAAAGAAAAACACTTTAAGACTTTTGATCGCAGGATCCAACGTCCTTAAAAGGCTCACGAAGATCGGACTGACACAGGTAAAAATTTTGACTGCTGAAACTAAGCAGTGTTTTAATGTTCATTAATTAAATGAAAAAAGAATATGGATTTCTAAAAAAATATTTTTATAAATTAATTATTTCTTATGAATGCCGTAACATAACGTCTATTCATTTACATTTCATTTTTCTAGTGATATGCATATGTCTTTTGAGAATTGTTATAAGTGATAAACCACTCGGATATGTCTTGAGAATTAAGATTTCAGAGAGAGAGAGAGAGAGAGAGAGAGAGAGAGAGAGAATGTGGATTCGCTATTTGGAAGCAAAAATATGTCACAATGAACATTTTTATAAATTATTTGATTTTTCGAAGCCAAGCAGTAGCACATGCATAATGTCGTAAAATTGTCTTGAAAAGCCGAATTCATAGCAAGCATGTAGAATTTGTGTTATGTTATATAGATTTGTAATGAACTCGGCCGTAAATCGATTGATTTTTAAAAGTGTGTGTGGGGGTGGGGGGGGGTGTTAATAGAAACAAATACCATTTGAAATTCATCACTTTTTTAGGAAAGGGCCCGGGAATCTGAATCTTTCTTATATGCCATACGAGACAAACTTTAATTAGATTAAGTAATTAAGCCTGAAATAATGGAAGTAAATTTCAATCGAGAATTTAATAAGCAAAAGTCACCGATGTACCCACATTTAAGGTGAATTTTTATTTTATTAGACGAATTATCAACATATACATCACTAGTAGGATTACACTTCTATATAGTGCGCATGCTGATAATATATTCTAAGCTGTGTATACAAAAGTCGTCTTCATCGATACGGACACAATCAATCTTTGAAACAAGGATTGTAAATGCAAGTAACGGTTCACAGGAAATACATTGACCACGCGACGAATCATAATGTAAAGACGAATGCAGTGGCAAGATTTTTTTTATGTAAGGGACAATGTCTTAATATTCAATTACAGCTGTACTTGGGAATTAAATAATCAAGTTTTTTTGACGGAATAAGTTAAATTTATCATACATGTACATGTTTACACGTGATATCGACGGCCACTTTCTCCCGCGGTATTCAAAAACACTTGTGTAACAAACTTTAAAAAAAAATCTCTTGCATCTTTCCTTTCGTTTAATACATTTAACTGTTTTAAGCAAAAATTCTCCACAACTAGCTATCGCTTATTCTACATAAAGGTATAGGAATATTACTTATTTATCGCCATCAACGTACGTACAATGTTATACTTTGCAATTTAATATATAAAATACAAGAGAATATTTTTGCTTTTTAATCAGTATTGTACAATTAAAAACAAGAAATGTAACCTTTTTTTATGATATATTATTATGTAAAAAAAATGGAACCTCCAAAATACCATCGTATTTACAAAGAAATGTACAATATATTTCCTGAAAATCGGAGATCCATATATATTCAAATAATCAAAGAAGAGGGGGGAATAAGATGGCGCAAATGCCCATTCAGTTTAGTAGTGAAATACAATTTTAAATTTATTTTTCCCAAATTAAATCTATTCAAATATATTATAATACAAATTTGCAAAAGCAAAATTTTTCACTATAGTCAGTTTTTAATATATTTAACAAAAAATAAGAAAAAAAATATTGTCGGAAATTTTGGTGGTATCGATAAAAGGTTAGCTTATGCCAGGTATTCTAACCACTGATCCATTTCAGACACAACAAAGTGGGCTTTTTAAATATTATGTATTGTATTATTTTTTCAATACGTTCAGTTGTTTGGATACAAAATGATATTTTTAATGTATAGTGGGTCATCTCTCCACGTTTTTGTTGATAGAAATCGGTTTGTTTTCCAATAGACCTTAATTAGACTATGAGAAAAATATGGAGCACAGACCAACTCTATAAAAGAAAATGAAGTTCTAAAAAATGACAATATTTGCAGGTTTTGATACGTATACGCCTGTTTGAGTCAACACATTCCAAGTATTGAACATACCTATAGGCTACAAATCAATGATTCGTACAATATATATTGTTTTAAATGATTTTAAAAGAAACCATCAGATTTATTGATACTTTAATATTTCAATAGCCTGTCCGACCGCGTATGTACGAAAGCCAAGAAGGATCATTCGAGATTCGAGATTCAAAATACGAGATTCGAAATACGAGATTCGAGATTCGAAATTCGAGATTCAATATCTAAATTAACCAATCAAATCATGGATCTGAAACCTGTATCCTAGCAACATCAAACTGTTCTAATTAAAGATCATTCGTACATGCTCTTTCCTACAAATAAATGTCTTAATAGCTCTTATGTAATGGTTATAAAATGGTTAAATTAACATTAATGAATTAACCCCACACAATATAAACAATTAAATGAGTGATAACACTGTTGGCTTTGCGAATCTATGTGATTTTGTTTGTCCTGTATGTATTTTCCCCCCGAACCATTTTAACCCGTAGTGTATTCGCCCCAACTGTGTAAAAATCGGCTCGCGAAAAAAGATCTGTTTGATCTAAATAATTAAAACTGAGTGTGGTTTTAGCTATGAAACGAAATTCAATGAAATAATCGACATGTCAAAATATAGGTTATGATAAAGTTTTAAACCATAGGAGATATAATGATTTACAACCTCAACGACAACAATCCAGATAGGAATAGTGTATTGTAGGGTATCAATGTCATTGTCGATATGAGAGAGAGAGAGAGAGAGAGAGAGAGAGAGAGAGAGTTTTGTAGTGTCATATTCAATTTTGATTTAGAATTTGAAATTGTTTGATTTGATACAAGCATAAACAGACAGTTAAGCCACTCAAAGGAGAAAATAGAGGAGGTAGCTAGGATAGGGCAGACCAACTAGCAAGCTTTAATTTGAACGGTGTTAACGTTTACATCGACTCTCTGACTCTCTCTCTCTCTCTCTCTCTCTCTCTCTCTCTCTTTCTCTCTCTCTCTCTCTCTCTCTCTCTCTCTCTCTCTCTCTCTGGGGTAATTGTGATTTCTTACATTAGCTAGCAAAAATGATAAAAAAAAACATGGAATTTTCTTTAAATTGTGTGCGGATGTTGTACTCAATAATCTGTTTTCAGTATATAAATTTCGGGGGGGGGGGGGGGCTATTTTGTCCTAATTTAATTTGTCAGTTATTCTGTTCCCACTTCGTTCTCTCTTCGTTTTCCAGGCTTTTTTTTTATTTGGCTCGGCAAAATATATCCGTACTTAATTAAATTTGACTCTTATAATCGGATTTAATGTTCCAATAAATATAGGGTAGGAAAGAGTAGACGGGACTTTTTTGCGCATATCCTACTGTACCATTCATTCAACACAGGTATTAGCACTCATCGAGTTCGACTTTCATTTTTTTATCCACTGGTTTTAAAGCTATTAATTTTTGAAAATATTTCGAATTTATGACCTGATTATTTTTAAATTAGAGCTGCGCTGGTGCATCTATTTACCCAAATGGACCAAAATATAACTAAATGAATCTAAAAAATTTGACAAAATTAGTTTTAAACGACTCATTTTTCAATTATAATCGGGTATGTCCTTTTGAAGAATCTTGAACCACACACATGTTTAGCAAATAAAACGACAATTGTTTCATTTTTTTTATGGGGAGGGGGTGGTGCCGGTAAAAGACATGTATTGTTTGTGGCAGTTGGGCTATACTCTCATTTGTTATAATAGGTATTACTACATATTGATATAAAATGAAAGTTTCCAATTACACTGTACATAGCTTCTATCATGCATTTTGACCCGCGCGATACTTTAAGACAATTTTTAAAGCATTTAATGTAATTCAACCGATCATTTTTGGAAGAAAAAAATTCTGGATCCCCGCCTGATACGTCCGCCTCCATGTACATTAGAATTACATGTACGTTGACCATAATATGTAAACATTAACTTAATCGGCTATGTTATCATTGTTATGTGACGATAACATTTTTTATCAATGTATTTGCAGGATAGGTAACAAATAAGAGCCTATTTGTTGATTTTCGCACTGGTTATTTGAGATAATTTGCCGCCATCTTCTATGCATTCCCCACACCACACACAGTTTCTTTATTTGGTGTTCTGTGTGTATGGCGACAAATTGGTAAATTTGCACTTCTCGCCCCTTGTAGCTATCACCCTGATTACATTTTATCTGGCTAAGTGTAATGTAGTAGTATATTAAGTACACACATCTTTGCAGTGCTTATTTACATCTTTAGAGTGTTACTTACATACAAAGTAAACTTTTGTATGATTTGTATGCAATTATTGTCAATTTTGATGCGTTGAATGGGGGGGGGGGGGGGGGTAGGAAACTACAGAGACACTCAACTTGGGTGTGATACATATGCCTGTCTATACCTTCTATTCTTTCTTGTTGATATATCAATGAATGAATTATAACAAACTACAACAATAGATTTTAAAAAATTCATGCACAATCAAATTTTTAAAATTTTACTGTTCTCTGCACAAGAAATCGGCAATGTGAACAAATTGGCACCCTATTATCCCTACCTTTAATTGTTCAGAATATGTATCCTTCTATATTGAAAACAATTCCAAAAGTAAGACTCATAAGAGGTTGTTTACTCAAGAAAAGGGAAAAAAATTGTATATATTAATAATTCCGTATGATGTGATAATATTTCAATGATTAGTTTATTATATAATATAATAATCATAGTACTAGTGTATGCCTGTATACATAAAAACGATAAGTAATACTTATATTTATTGGTAAAACCTGGACTGATTATTTATATTTAGATTAAAACGTATTTTAGATACTAATCTTCATGCGCGGAGGAGGTCTATAAAGGAGGGGGTCAGGGGGTCTGGACTTTCCTCGGGAAAATTGAAGCTTAATATACATAGTAAAATTATTGAAAATTGGCCTGGGACCCCCCTACCGAAAAAAAATTGGCTCCGCTTATGAAGCTCTCTACCATAACCGCATTTGTACACAAAAAGGGTGAATAAAGCCGGGGTTTAAACTATTGGTGGTGAAATACCCCAGGGTTCAAACGCATCAGGTGGAAATGCACAAGGGCAAACAAAATCACATAGATCTGCGAAACACACTGCATTATTACTATTCTACTTGAATATTCTGTGTAAAAAAAAATACAAACAATTATTTAGTTAGCTAGGGAGAAGTGAACATAGCATTTATTTGTATATAAGAGCATGTACTAATAATCTTTATTTAGAACAGTTTGATGTCGCTAGGATACGTGTTTTCAGATCCTTGATTTGATTGGTTAATTAGATATTGAATCTCGAATTTCGAATCTCGAATCTCGTATTTCGAATCTCGTGTTTCGAATCTCGTATCTCGAATGATCCTTCTCGGCTTTCGTAGGTATGGGCATTTTACACGCCTTATCCACCCATCTTCTTTGCTTTAGATAAAAATATTGCTGAATTCAATTACAACTTGTAACATAACATGTTGTGCTGTAAGAAAATCATGTTTAAGTGGAAAAAAGATACATGTAACCTATGCACTTTGTGTTCTGAAATTAAAGATATTCAACATCTTCTATTCAAGAGTCAGTGAGAATGTACGGAGCATTTGTAATATATTATCTTTTGTTATGAAAGTGAAAATTCAATGGAAAGATGTTATTTTTGGATTCTATTTTGAATGTAACAAAAAGACGCGCTTATTCAACAAACGCATTTCTTTCGTTGCTTTAAAAATATACAAATACAAAATGTTTTGCAGAATAAAAAATCTTGATAAAACAGAATATAATCTAAGAAATCATGTTAAAAAGTGTACTATTTTCTTTTTTTTTTTTAGTTTTCTGATATATATTTATATGATTTAGATATACATAGAAACTACATGTACGAAATTGAATAAAACGATCTAAAAAATAATGCAGTCGTACTGGGTACTACAGAAGTCATTGAATGTAAGTCGATTAAAATTTCTAGTAAACGTCAGTCTATGTATACTAAGTTAATTTTCCAGAATACCAGTAGATTTTGAAAATATAAGTGTTTGCTTTGCGTGTCAGTTGTCTTGTAAATCCATCATGGCCTTTTCAGAATCACTGGTTTGTTCCGGGTCGCTCTCTGACTAAATATGAAAGTCAATTGATTGGACCTTGGATGTTAACCCGCCATTGAATACTAAGTAGTACTCATTTAAAAAATTAGCTAATTTGGTATTTGTAAACCTCATTTCCTTTGAATGTCAGATAATTTATCTCACGACCACTGACTGACCATCTATATTTATACAGGATAGAGGCAACTCCATGGTGACCATCTCTTTTTAAAGTCTTTAGTAGTAAATAGTTTCATTTCAATATTGTATTAAGTTTGTAAATAGGACATTAACATTTCAAAACACATCGTTATTTCTTCTCTCGACCTTTGAAAAATATATTCCTTTACCAATATAATAATCAAATTACCTACATTATCCATATCTGGATTACCCAATAGTACACTCTGGGTATCACATGGTATTCTCTTGCCAGATCCAGTTCCAACATACATATTGCACATAAGTAATTGTTTTTTATCTTAGAAAGATATATACAAAAATTTATTTATACCTAAAATTCTATGAATGATTCTGCAATCAAACCATACCAGTTCTGTATCTTTTGTGATTAACTTAGAGTTGCGATATATGGGGTTCAAATTAAAGTCAGGTTCAAGATTAATAAAAGTCAATAACCCATTAGCAAATTCACGTATTGGCCTATGCTGTTGTTTAGAAATAAAACAGTAATATTATGTTCTTGAGCCTTTTTATATCTTTACACAGAATTTTTATACATTCTAACTGATATGGTTTCACTACTAATTCATGTGAAAATTGCCTGATACTAGGCCATGATCTTAATACTGCCTTTTTTTAGCCTTCATATTTAGTAAATGGTAGCTTACATGTAACTAGGTAATCATTGGTTATTTGTTCATCATAACTAATAAAGTTTCCCTGCTTATCCAGCAGATCATATAAAATATAAAAACCATTTTCATGTTAAGACTTGTAAAAAATTTAATTATTTTGCACACTGATCTTCTCGTTAAACCACAAAGGTTCTAATAAAATATCATGTTCACAATTTAGCTCTACTAAAGTCCAAGAATTCAGTAAGTAATTCAAAGTAAAGTAGAGTTTCTTTCCAAAATAGATTTGACGTTGAATTAGGTTTTCGTTTAGAATACTGGGATCCAAATTGTATGAGACGTTACAATTAACTACTTCATTGAAAAACAAGGACCATTCCGAATTAGAGTGAGGAAGCCTTCTTATCCAAGTAGGTATTTATCAATATGAATCATTCTACATCCACCTTTCTCATAGTCCAACTGTAAAGTTTTTCTAGATACTTTATCAATTGTATTACCCCAGATATATATCTATAGAAAGCTTGCTCTAATTTTTCACTCCACTGAGAGTTTGGTTTAGGTAACACTGTAAATAAATAGGTAAACCTGGATAAGAATAAGCTTTTCACAACTGTAATTTTGCCAAGAGGAGAGATGTTTCTCTTTGACCATTGTTTTATTTCTTTTTTGTTTCGACTTACAGGAATTTTTTTAATATGACCACGCAAACTATAAATGTAAGTAAGTTTATTACGGTAACCCCAATTCCATTTTAATGTCATCTGGTCTGTTCCAGTACCACTCCCTGAACAAAGATGTTCGAAAGTTAAATAAAAAAAAGAATCCATCCAGATGTTAGTAAGGTTCTTAAATAGTTCACCTTTATTACCAAATTTCGTGATATTTGTCTTTTTTAAGAATTGAAAATTTGTATATAATGATGACCTGATTTCTGACCTAATCAATACCTGTCTCTTGTTTGAACATAGATAATTGTTGTTGTTGTATTCTTTAAATGTACGTGCACGCGGCGCCTTCCCTGTCTCAATTTGTGCAATAATGATGCTATTTTTTTGCAGAAATGATGGTTATATCAATCAAATACTTACGATGATTATATATAAATAATTCATACAAAACATAAAATTTGAATACAGTTATTGAGCCCCCCCCCCCCCTCCGAGAAATTCTTAACTAGAGACTAAATGAACAAGTTTTGTTGAACAGAACATTTATAAAACAAATTTTTACATCATATTAAATTGTTACTTTATTATTTAAATTATTAGCAAGCGCAACTCGCCGGCGCGTAACGCCGGCGCGAAGCGAGCTCTACCGGCAAGGCGTGTGTGAATAGAAAATTCGGACTAGTTGCACATTCACTAAACGGATTTTTTTGGCGTCAGTAAATCGGACCAGTAATGCATTGTTTTAATCGTCCAAGTAGTTCCCTGTTATCATGGCAATTTTTATCACTTCACACTCTCACGAGACAATATAAAAACAATAACGATGTATACGGCATACAGTCTCTGTTACCTCTAAAGTTCACCTCAGTACACTCTCAATCAAAAATAATCGAGTGACGTCACAATGGTTTACACTTTAGTCCGATAAATTTTTTCGACGTCAGTAAGTTTTGACCCACAAATCATTTAATATTTATTCGTTTGATGAGATATCGGCGCTTCTGATTGGTCGAAAAAAATTTCTTTGATACCTGCATCAATAAAATTTTCGCCGGATCTACTTTTCTCAACTGTTCTGATCTAACACTATTTATAGAACGGGAATTTCCAAAATAAACACTGTCAACAAAGTGTAAAGTTGTGTCTGTTTTATTGTCAGCAAACAAAATACAACTTTATAAACATAAAAACTTGAAAGTCTAACCTTCAAAAATAAACAAAACACAATATCTTATTCACGAAATAGAAAATTAAGCGTCTTCTCACGATTTCGTCTGCTTGAATAGATCAATCAACATTACTGCGAGGCTGGCTGTTCCTTTTCCAGAATAATCATAACGAACATATAGGCCCATACACTTTCACGGTAACACTGCTGTTCAAATTGGGTAACGATGATTTTTAAACTGACACAGTACCCTACATGATCAGTCATCAGAAATTCAGAATAAGCATCGTTTTGAGTACAATGCATCAACTCCCTCGGCGCATTCCAAGCGGCAGATACTATAGTATACCATTTAAGTACATCACTGGCTATATAGGTACCACAATGTTTACAAAAGTCGCTCATACATACTATTCTTTGTCGACATATCAACTATTTTCGTCCACGATCGCCTCTCCTTGGATGGTTACGTCCAGTTGCATTTTCCATCGATCTCACATGAAAACTAGTGTTATTACGAATTTTTCTGTACAGTGAATAATATCACAAGCTATCGCATGTATTTTCCTTTCGTTTTCAATTCAACCGGTTCAGATTTTAACTCACTATTTGTATTTAATCCATTAAATTCAGTTCAATAGCTCTGCATCAGCTGAAGGCGCATCCATTTTGAATATTGTTGCTGTTGTTATTTTGTATTCATACGCGCCGCTTCATTTACATTATTTACATTTTTGATCAATGACACTTCACATTTTTTGATTTGAAAATGTTTTATTAAATGATAAGAAATGAAGATAATAATTTTTCTATTGATCGACGTATCAAAGAAAAAATTGACCGGAAAACTTTTTCATCAATGCGCTACGCGCATTGATGAAGTTTTCCGGTCAATTTTTTCTTTGATACGTCGATCAATAGAAAAATTATTATTTTCATTTCTTAATTCATAGTACCAAAGGTTTCCAACCTCACGTTCTCGCGATAATGAAAGTAAAAATTTTGAGAAGCATATAAGATGTGTGATTTTAATAACATCATGCTTTTTAAGTAAATAAAACAGTATACTTCGCGTACTTTTATTTCTCAGGGGAGTTTTAAAGAGTCAGACGACACTTAACCGTGAACTTTGACGTCACAATAAGGGAAATTACTCTAACAGAAGTTAATATTGTAAATCTATCAAAATTTTGCAAAGCCAAAGAATGAGGACATTTCTTCTGATTCCGATACAGGAAACAGTTGTAACTTGCACTCATTTGGATAAATGCTCACATTTATTTTATTCACTATAATAACGGTAATTTCTGGAACGTCCACGTAGCATCGCCTTTTTAAAATGGGGTGGGTGGGTGGATGGCAGCCTCATCCAAAAAATTTCTACAAGCAAAACGAAAAAATTCATGAACATTTTTAATCTTTCAGGTTTCTTTATTTTCACTTCCATTCATTACATGCTCAAAATCCCAAAGGGGGGGGGGGGGGGGGCAATTCCATGTTCTTTTAATATGATAAGCAAATATTTTTGCTTATAAAAGCGTAAATTAAAAAAAAATTAAACATTAATTTTTTTTTAAAAGTGCACGGGGCAAATCCATGATAAGTCAATTTTCTATGTGTAAATTGAAAAAAAAAATTAAATATTATTTTTTTTAACATGGGGGGGGGATGCTCTATAATGATTCAATTTTTATATGTAAGTTTAAGAAAACATGTCTTCTGCAAAAAAGGGGTTGAACCGACGTAACAATCACTTTAAAATAGGAGATACAGAGCAATGAACATCTTTATAATTCAACAACATTGAATCTGGGATTAAACTATTGTTTTACTTATAAATGAATAAATTATAACAAAACTAATCTTATAAACTATGAATAATGTAAATTTACTGAAAAATAGGTATGTTTTATTTTATTTTGCAATCAAATTCATTTACGTTGTTAATTTTTTTTTATTTATCATAATTCATTGTTTGAGCACATGCTGTGCTTGCCCCAACGGTCGCACCGTAAAACATATTACATTTATTATTTTTATAATTTATCATTTTATCATAATGTAAAAATTTCAACTTCACAGAGACTTAACACATTTGTCTCTCCTGGCTTGGATTGGATCATTAAATTTACAGAACTCCCCCTAGCGTTCGGTGGACATTGAAACAGCACAATGTCTCCAGTGTTTGGCAACTGACCAGGAAAAAACCCACAGCTGTTGGTCTGGCCGTTACCACCGTACGTGATATAAAAATTCACCAAACGGTCCGCTGCAAAACAAAAGTTTTCAATACAATTGCGTTTCTTGCACATATTATAATATAAAACAACTTCGTTTTCAAGAACAATCACGGGTATTGTACAAATAAAGCTGAGTCACGTCTTGTCATTCAAGCTTTGTAAATGCAGGAGTTACCTTACCACAACAATCCTGTCTTGTGTGAACGATTATTCTCCATATCGTTATAACTCTTTAAAGATTTATCTCCAGCCATGGATCAGCTTTAAATATCGAGCTGAAAATATACGTCGGGTCCGGACAACTGGTTAGACCATCTACAGCTTTAGAGGATGACAAAGGTGTAGAATAGAATATGTCTATGGAGCTCGCTGTTGTGGATGCGTGCAATGCCACTGATTGGAAGAAAGAAACTTCCTTTAAGTTTCAACAATTGATAAGACCGCAGAACATTAACTGGCAAGATTGGAAATATACAGCTTACGTCAGTTTCACTTGTTACAGTCAAAACATTTGAAATGGACACATCCTCCTCTGATTCAGCATTTCTAACTTGCATACTAATATAAGGCGATCGAAAAAAATTTTTAAAATTAGTATCAGAAAAGCGGTTGAAAAACTTTTTATATCATCAATAAGTATATAATCAGCAAATATGAAAAGATAACAATTCGGAGATATCATACGCAGGGCAAAGCATTGTCCGATGATTTCTTATATGAAAAATTTTATATATTCTATTATTGGATATAATTTTAATATTATGGGAACTTTGATTGTTCTTCTCTGTGAATAAATCCCACTTGATATCAGACTTGTGACGACTGATTCTCTGAAGTCATCGGACAATGCCTTGCCTTGCGTATTATCTCTCCCGAATTGAGATCTTCTCATATTTGCCGATTATATACTTATTGGTAAAATAAAAAAAATTTCAATCACTTTGCTGATACTAAATATAATGTTTTTCGATCGCTTTAATTAGCATGTATATAGCAAGTTAGAACTGCCGAGGTGGACTGAAAATACATTTCCTATAACTACATGTACAGTTTCAATTCAATGTTTTCTCAGACGTCCGTGTCAATTTGTTCCCGCCCATTTCAAATAGTTTGACTGCAACAAGTGAAATTGACATACGCTGTAGATGTCTAATTTTGCCAGTTAATGTTCTGCGGTCTTACAATTGTACTTAAACATGTGCATTATAGTATACATGTTCAAAAATACTGTCAAAATATAAGGACTACCACCAAATTCGTTCTCTATAAACCTTATTCGAATTGTTATATAACATGTACACATGCTACTCAACTTGTAGAATGGTTGCAAACGGTAAAATATTAATTGCATTACATGTAAAAGAGAAACTGAAGTATTTGTGGCGATAAAAGGAATTGGTTACATTTAACGAAGTGATTTATTTTTCGATGAGATTGGCCAAAAAGCGATTTTTATAGGCTAATTTGGAATTTTTTTCTGTAGAATTTTGAAATTTTTATAGTGTTTCTTCATTCTGATTCAACAATTTGTATTATCTTTCTTTGTTATGTATAACGATTATCGAAACTGTGTAGTTAAATCAATCTACAAAGGATAAACATAATTATATTTACCATTAGATCCATTTTCGGCAGTATAAATTTTGTTGTCCTATTGGAATGAAATGAAAAGCAAGGATTACATTTGCGATTATTATAAAACATTTGTCATAGTATAAAATTTTATATCTTCATTCATTTATTGTTTTAGTAAACATGTTCATTTTTGAACAATTTAGTGCTCTGAAGCAATTCGTGATCCGTCTATTGCGTTTACTCTGCATTGTGACGTTATGTCACAAGACTCTTTTACTCAAATACACTGGCTCATATAATATTTTTGATTCTGACGTCAAATACTCTAAGTGTGTCGAATTTAATGAGACAAATCGATAAAACAAAGCAATGTGGGTAAATATACCTTAAATCTGTACCAAGATATACATGTATATGCAACAAATTTTGACGATTTTAAAAAATATCAGACATGTGAAAATGTGCAATTGAAAAAGATGAAAGGGAAAATATCCAAGATAATTTCATTCACACATTATCATTTTTCACGCGGAAAATTCACAGTAACAAAAACTGATTTCTTACGAATATTTGACATCTTTTCTCCATTTGGAAGTCACTCCGAAAACATCGCACAGTTTTTAACGTTATCATGCGGGTCTGTTGCCATAAAAAAAATCCCCATAGACATAACATTTTTAGCCGTGTATTGAAACCTGATAAGCTAGAGGGAGCGTTTCTTAAGAGAAATCTCTGAAATTTTTCATAATTTTTAAAGAGCATCGTTTGAACTCTAAGGTATTTACAAATATTGAATAACGAAGCAAAATGTGAATTGAGAATATCTTGAAATAGAGAATAAAATACGTTTAATTAAAATGTTGAATCATGACAGTCAAATTGGAAAGTCCTCGAATAAGTTTAAAAGACTTCCACGATTTTATAGTATTAATTAGGAGTAATTTTTTAAAGAAATTAAACGGGCTATTTTAGGGATATAAATTAAAAAAAAAAAGAAGTTGCAGAGCAAATAATTAAAAATTTTTTATTCAGGGACACAAGTCTACACATACCAGCTCAATATATCTGCATACTTCGGATGTTTTCAAAGCCGGCACTCCTTCGTGGGGATTAACAAACCATTCACAACATCCTCTGCATTGAGAATTGCCAGGTCGTATTCTACAAAGCTCTATCCCAACGCACCGCTCGTCTTTTTCGCATCTCGAAAAACAGTGATGCAACGCAGCACCATATGTTTCATAGTCGTTAGTCCATAATGGATACGCTCTTTCCTCAATTAGTTCCACACTGGCTTTGATATTTAAGTTCAATGTTGTACATTGTTGTAGCTCAATTTCTTTTAAGTACGTCGATCCTATATACCAATTAAGCGTAAACAAAAACATAAGCCGCATATTTCACAAAATGTTCACCGAATTTACTAGTTTTGCCGTCGTCTGTAATGTTGTGAAATACAGTAACCACACGTTCATAAGTTTTAAGGAGACAATGTAACCCATCTTTAAATGATGCATAGACATATATTTTCATTATCCTTTCTTTGAAATATGCCATTATCCTACGATAATGAATATTTTCAAATTACCAGTTAATTATGAGAATGTTTTCTTTTCCCATGAGAACCTGCACAATACTCTGTTTGTGCTTCTTGGATAAAGAATTACCCAATATGATAATTAAATTGTAATCAGAAACAATGCATGACAAGTAAAGCTATTTAAAATTGAAAAATTAAAAATTAAATTCAGTGCAACTAAGTTGATTCTGTTACCTTAAACTGTGTGCACTTCCATTTCGTTTATTCGATCTGAATTTTTAATAACCTCTAATTATGTTGCCTGTTGACAATTCCTTTCTCTGTCGTTTGGATGTTTTAGTAAATCACAATTGTATGTTAAACTTTCAATATTAAAACATTATTATATCGTTAAATTCATGATTGTATATTTTTAAAAATAAGTTCTTAATTAATGGTCTACCAAATTATCTCATATACTATTAGCTTTACATAACTCCAAAAGATTTTACTGATAAACGAACATGTATCAAATTTTGTAATAACACTTATAGCGAGCGAAGCGAGCTCAAAGAACCAGTGCGCGCGGGAAAAAGAACAAGCTAAACCTACAGATTCATCAACAAATTTTTTTGTCTACGTTACATTATGCTCTAATGCTCTCTCTATGATGTTTTCACCCGTAGTGCTATGCCAAAATGACGAACATTTAAGGGGGATGTGTGGCCATCTTGTACAATTGAGAATAAGAATGTAAACATTTTTTGAACTGGCTTGTTCCAGCCCAAAACTGGCCAAAAATGTTGCCAAAAAATATATAAGCAATAAATATTAAGTCCTACATGTCATTTTGTTTGAAAAGTATGCCTACAAGAACAGGACAATGCCTTTTTAATCACCCAGTACAGCTGTGGAACTGCGCAGCTCAGACATATTTTGAAGATTTAAAAATCTGAAAAATTATGAAGGGGGTTCATTTGTGTCTCCTCTACAACCATTTGTTGAGAAAAAGTTTGAATTTTGCTCATTTTAAAAGTTGTAACTTTGCCTCAAAACAGGATGCCCTGTTTTTATCAGTTAGCATAGGATCTATTTTTAGAACAAGAAAATCCAGTCTATACTTAGAGCTCTTGTGTCTATGGAGAGACATTGGCGTTATATTTTCATAGAAACAAATAATTTATATGTAAATGTCAATTCAAAACAATCCGTTTTGAATTTGATATATATCTCTATACCTGTTCCATGTTTGTTTAATGGACTTATTTTTAGTTCTATAAGTATAAATTAAGGTAAATTCTTTTTAGAAGGGGGATATGGGTCTAAAAAAGTGATTATCTTAAATTAAAAAAGTATGCATTTTCAATAAAAATATTTCTGCGATGTACCTCCATAGACACAGACAAATATATCTTGTGGTTTTTTGAGACCAATTTTAACAGGTCGAGACCACTATATTTTGTGACGTCGGCATAAATTTGCATACGTAATTAGCCATCTGTTTACTTTTATCGACTAACCAATCAATTGAATGAGTTGCAAGGCATTGTGGGCTACTGCAAGTTTCAGTGTATGCAAATCATATTGAAAATATATACCATTTTGAATTTTCCTGTGGAAACTCATTTTGAATGATTTTTCAGAATTTATGAAATTAATATGAATAGTTATGTCTGAACTTCAATTTCTATGCTCACATTTAAAAAATATTGCATATGTGGACTTATATCAACCTATTTAAATACCCCATTGTTAATGTTCAAAAGAGAGGTACGTCCTATTGAATTAGAAGCAGTGAGTACCATTTTGTCACGTGATACCCATATTTGGGACAACATTAGTAGAATGCAAGTTGATATTTTCTTCAGGGACATTCATCAGAATGCTTAACGGACAAAATACTATATGCTGCATAGCTTGCGCTTCTGAGTTTGACGTATATTTGTGCATTTCTACTAACGTGGCTATTCACGTATGTTAAAAAATATACAGTTAGTTGTATTTATTTCTAGTGCACAATTATAAAGCCACCAATACACAATTTTGCTGTTTTTTTCTTATCAAAATCTGTTTGTACTTGTATGCGTATGTTTGTCAGTCGTTTGATATGATCATTTTTGAAGCAACAATTGATTATTGAAAACAACAGTATTTTTCAATGTGAGCATGGAACAAAGTTAATGGTGCGTAATCTTTCCTTTTTTGCCTTCTAAAGTAAAAATCAAGATGTGCAAACATTCCGGCAAGCAATTAAATATTGTGAATAAAACAGACAAAAACCACGTATGTTTGTTGAATCGTAAACACATTGTAGACCGTCATGCATTGCAACTCATTCACTGGATTGAAGAATGTGTTTGCCGAAAATACTGTCACGTGTTAAATAATGCTATCCATATAAGGTAGTGTACCCGACCTGTTTAAGAATAAGGTACCTTACTTTGAGACAAAGTTACAACTTAAATAAACAAGCTTGGATTTTTTCTCAACAAATGGTTGTAGAGAGGGAGGACACCAATGAAGCCCCATCATATTTTGTCAGATTTTTAAATCTTCAAAATTAGTCTGTAGCTGCGCAGTTCGACAGCTGCTCTGAGTGACTAAAAAAGCACTGCCCTGTTCTTGTATGCATAGTTTTCAAACAAAATGACAGTTTAAATTACATGTACATTACATTACATATTTTGTAAACAACTATAAGACTCGAGCTTTGTTTACATAACAACAAACTCTTACCTCTGTATCTCGCTTTGAACTTAACTTAAACTTTCAATATTTTGATCAATCAATTAAAATGCACCAGTAAACTATTTTATACATAAAAAATAAAAATAAAATTTTTAATCTCAAATCATGTCATTTCATATCAATACATGTATATTCATTTAATACTCTGATCATCTAGATGAGCCGCAAAACATATAATTATTATGTTAAAATAAAGTATATAAAGACATGTTTACAAAATACAGAACTACATTTATACACATACAGTGGGGCCTCAGATATCCGGACGCCAGATAACCGGACCCTTCAGTTACGGACGATTTTATTTGGGAACATATTTTTTCGTACGTTATTTTGTCTCATTTATCCGGAATTCCGCGGTCCGGATCCGGACAGTCTTTTTCTTAACACAAAACACTGATCAGATTTACTACTAATCTTGTTTCATTTAACCGGACGGTAAAATTTGATGATATCCTTCTCATTACAAAAGATAACCCCTGTCAATTAAGTTTCACACCTTTTTTTACGTGCTAGACCCTCATAAGTAGCTTGTATAAACACACTGACTTGCCAAATCACTTTCAAAAATTGGAAAATTGCGAACAACAGTGTATCACACACATATAACACTAGCTAGATTCGATTATCATTGTTGTCCGGTTAATATTTCATGACAAAATAATAAAATAAAGCAGAGTTCTTTATATCTAAAAGCGTTCATATCAACAGACAACTCTAGCATGTGTTGCTATATGGTATAAAAGGCAAGAAAAAACTAGTATCAACACTGGGAGCCATTGTATACAAATACATTATCATTCATGACAACAGTAGACACATTTCAGATATCCGGACGCTTCATATGTCCAGACGATTGGACTTGGGAACGAAAGCGTCCGGATAACTGAGACTCCATTGTACACGGAAAGGATATTTTATTTTATTTTTGCACTGCACAAAAAGAAACATATAACTTAAGAAAACACAACTTGCAACATAATGTTATTGATTCCCTGAATATAGAGAACCCGAAAGTACCATGTCACTATCGTATTATTGGAATAGTGACTTTGTGAAGCTTCGTATTTTGCTCTTATCTTAATGAACAGTTTATTTTAATTTGAGAAATACTGTGATTTATAGAATTTAGATTGCACTAGTTAAAACCAAAACAATTTACGTCTTCTAACAGTGTCGTAGAAAGTATCGAATCGTGCTTACGAGACACTAACTCTTATTATATCAAACTATAGTGGTGCGAACGAGATAATGATGTTTGCCGTGTTACCGTTTAAAGGAAAAAATCCAATTTTTACTTTCAAATGGCCTCTAGAGAGTTTTGAAAACATGAATTCTGTATACTAAGATTCATTCGCCCACGTTTTTTTTTTCGTTCCTGTTGGCCTTGTTGCCAGCGGACAAATTTAAGACATGGCGAATTCCAATCTCTCATATGATCTTTCTTTAAACACAACTGTCATAGCGAATTCAAGACGAAACAAAACTGTTTGCAAGTGAAGATGGGCGAAAAATTACATGGGGCGATAATAACCCTGTATACAGTAGTAAGATCCGTCATTTTATTATAACCCCGATCTGACAAGCGGGGTTATACTGTTGTACTCTTGTTTGTCTGTTTCTCTGTCAAATTTCTGTTGCATTTGTCTCAGCACTTGTTCATACTTAAAAGTTTAACACATTCTTTGTTTCAGCGTGTTATATGGTGGGATTCATTTTTGTACCAATCAGACAGCAAGGTCCTGTTGAATAACGACTTCGGTTTTTTAGCTTAACTTAAATTTTCAACATATACAATATGGTGAAACAAATACTGAAAAACATGTATTTATATTTGACTTAATAAAAAGGTTTTAATCAGAATCAGCTGTTTTGATTATAGTAATGCGTAATGTTGATCAAAATGTGAAGAGGCTTGATTTGATCCGAACGTTTCCACATTCTACACAATTTGTCGTGATTGCAACGGCAATAGTGTTTTTAAAATATTGTTTATGATATGAAGTACAATATGTTATAAAGAAAAGCGGGACCCATCATGCCATGCTATTTGTTGGTACTTTGACATCAACAAGAACCAGTATGCAACAATCTTTATGATATCGATTTAAGATTTCAAAAGTAAACAACGAATCATTCTCATCCCCCTTTGTTTAAAAAGTCATGACTGCAAATACTTCATAAGAACTATTTGACTAGATGTTTATTTAAACAATAAAAAATTTTCTTTGGTGATTCATGTGGAATATAAAGATCGCGATATTGCAGAAAAAACAAATACTGTAAACCAACTATTATCAAAGATGAAAGTTAAAATAAGGGAGTGCCAGTATACCCAATAAATAATAAAAAAGGAAGAATTAGCTAGTTCATACTGAATTCTTTTTATTGGCTGAATGGGCCATGGCCGTTTAAGTGAGGGAGCCGAGGCATCAATATATAGCCTTGTATGGCATCCCTAAAAATGCAAAAATGGTGAACCCTGGGAACAGATGTTCACAATTACATACTGTCAAGATAAGCACATATTAGTTATAACCAAGTCCAATGATACTACTGGTAAGCCTAAAAGCTGCCACGAGACTATGCCAAATGCTATGGCATAGTCTGCGCCACCAGTAGTAAAAAAATAAATAAATAAATAAGCGCCCCCATCGCCACAGAAAAATGAAATTTAGATAAAAATAAAAAGGTAATCAGCAAAAGGTTAACTAGTGATCAAATATTGATCACTTTCAGATACATAACAGAAGTGCATCATAGGCAAGATCATTGTCTGCCAATATCAAACTGACTGGGTATATAAGTGCAAATAAGTCAGGAGCAATAATATAATCAATGCAGCCACTACAAATTTGTGACTGAGACTATGACCCGTTAACTAGTCATAGCACAGCCATGGCCCAAACTCTCCCAATTTTGGTGACACTTTTTCAGTGGGTTTTGTAATAAAAGTCTGCAAAGCTTGTTGGAGGCGGTACAAGAAAAATTGGTTACCAAGTTCAGAGAGATGAACTCCGTCAGGGGCAAACAAGTGCGGACAATCAATCTGAATTTCTGGATATCGAATATATTTCCCCCCTGTGCGGATTAAGGCGGTTGCAACAAAACTGTTTAACCGTTTTTTGACCATATCCATTGCTTCTTGGTCAACACCGCCTCGCCAGTGCTGGCGGGGGAGTATCTGTGACCAAACCAAAACAGTGTCGGGCAACAGCTTGGCCAAACTGACCAAGGTGTTGTTGATTTTTAGTCTTAAATCAACAGACTTCTCACCTTTATCACCCGGTATGTTATTGCCCCCACAGTGCAATACGAGGAAATTGGGTGGGTCCTCTACTTTTAGTAAACACTTGATTTTCGGCAGAATTTCCCCCCATTTCATTCCACCCTTACCCTGCCAGAAAATTGTTGCCCGATGCCTTTCTAGCTCGAGGTGAGTTTGAAATATTGAATGCCTTGTCTGACAAAAGGCTCTCTTAATAATGGACGAACCCACAATCCAAATTCTAGTATCTACAAATACAAAATTAATTGAACGGGAAATATATACACACATATTACGTATTCCACAATAGTATGTTAGTTTATGTCTAGATATGACATACAGAGCTACCATTGTAACCCTGTTGTGAAATAAATAAAAACAGGGCAGCGTGACAATAACAAACTAAATTGTATAACACCTTAAATGCACAATATAAATGCTAGCAAAATGCTTAGCTTCTGATGTACCTATACATGCAACGAGATTTCCAACGCCCATTGCCCGCAATATCCATTTGACTCATTCCACTAGCCCATGCGTTGGAAGCTGCACCGATGCGGAATGAATGGGTCTTATACATTTTGGTGTCCAAACCTAGCATTCTAATAGCCTTGTTAAATACCGATTCTGCTTGATATCTGGTCACTGGATAGCCAGACAAATGAATGAAAAAGGCTCCGGGGGAATTTGGTCTTAAAGTTGCATATTTATTTAGATGTTGGATAGGGCAGATTGGGCTAGCGGGCACTAAAGTGATTGTGGCACCCTTTCCCTCTTGATCAGTTTTGGAGTGTCTTAAGGTTATAATGACTGAATTGCTGGTTGATAACCGAACATCGCCTACTTGTATTGCATGACCTGGTTTTACTTTTGAATCCTGTACTAGCTCCCCTATTCTAAAATATCCAAAAAATGCTGTGCAAAAAAGTGCACTGAATAAAATAGATTCATAGTTTGATAGGCAAACCTGAGGAAGAATAGAAATTAGACCTTGAAGGATGCTGATGGTTATTGGTTTGCGATTGTCAACTCTTGTGTTCATACGACTAAATCCGACCAATACCTTTTGTAATATAAATGATTTTGTTGTATCCAGAAAACCCCGGATTCTGCAAAAATATGATATTCCTGCAATATATGCTTTGACTGTGCTTGATGAGAATTGTTTAAATGAGAGATACGCTACAAAATGGATCAAGTCATTAGGGTTTGGTGGCCAAGTTTGATTACGTTCATAAACATGGCAAAATAAATTAAACTGATGAACTGCTGTCATGTATAATTTCTTTGTGTTTTCAGACAAAGAACAACTTAGCAATACTTGTGCTCGATATTGTAGATGAGTCTGAGGAATGAGTCTGGAACAGTCGATGGGAGCTGGTCGGCTTCTGGAAAGACATGTCTGAATCTGTTCCACTGCAGACGAGAGAGAGAATCAGCTTTAACGTTTTGAACTCCTATAATATGCTGCCCTTTAAATTGAATATTATGCACAAGTCCCTTCAGGACTAACAATCTTAAGAGAATCATGACTCTGGGTGATTTGGATGTTTTAGTATTTAAAATGGTAACAAGCGCTTTATTATATGTGTGAAGAATTACTCTTTTTCCCACCAGCTCCTTACCCCAAATAGAGAATGCCATTGCTATGGGAACCAATTCTAAAAATGTGATGTCCCTAAATATGCATGCCCCTTTCCAGGATTCAGGCCATGTTAAAAAGGCCCAATGAGTTCCAAAAATAGCCCCACAACCTAGGTTTTCAGAACCAGCACTGTCTGTGAATAATTCTAACTGAAAATCATTGGCCCAGTCTACCTGCTTATAAGAATTTATACCATTAAATGACTCCAGGAACACAAGCCACATTTGTATATCTTGCTTCATTTCCAAAGAAACTCTACGTTTGTGATAAGACTTGCTAAGGCCGGTTGTGGCATCATACAAGCGCCTTACGAATGCTCGGCCTGCTGGAATAGCTCTAATGCAGAAATTAAGTAGACCAGTTAGTGACTGGATTTCACTAAGGGTCACCTTTTTACGGTAAAGAAAATAGTTCAGTTGATGACGTAATTGACCCAATTTGTCTAAGGGAATACTAACCGTCTCTGCAACTGTATCGATTTCGAGTCCTAAAAACACTAATTTTGTTGTAGGACCCAAGGTTTTGTCAAGGGCTAGTGGAACCCCTAATTCATCACAAACACTGGTAAATTTTGACACTAGATAATGGCATTCCTGAGTCCCAGGAAGACCAGCTAGTAGAAAATCATCAAGGTAGTGCACTACGTTATAAGATTGACACAGAGTTTTTAATACCCATTCCAGAAAGGAGGCAAACTTTTCAAATTTAGCACAACTTACTGAACACCCAAATGGCATACACTTGTCAATATAAATGTAATCATTTATCTTGTAACCCAGCAGCTGAAAATCAGATGGATGAACCGGAAGTAAGCGAAAAGCACTCTTGACGTCCAAACGAGCCATTAACGCACCTGAACCTAACTTTTCTAACATTTCAAGGGCTTCTTCAAATGTGGTATATCTAACTGAACAATACTTGTGATCAATATAATCATTCACACTATCACCAGCTGGGTGAGACAAATGATGAATTAGGCGGAAAGTACCATCCTTCTTTGGCACCATACCTATCGGGGAAAGTCTAAGGTTATGAAGTGGGGAGTAAGGGAAAGGTCCAGCAACCCTGCCCATATTTATTTCTTTGTTAACCAATTGTATGGCTTCTGTGGTAAGTAACTTTAGAGACTTAAGGTTGTTACAGTTGTATGGCCGTCTAGGACCTTCATAACATAATTTAAAACCAAATTGAAACCCCTCTAGTAATTCGAGGGCATTTTCCTTAATAGGGTATTTTGCCAAATATTTGGATAATGCTGGGACTTTAATGGGAGTGCAAGCAACATTACTGACGTCTAGCATGCAAGGGAAGGGGGATTCTGTTACTGTTTGTGGCTGGTTTAACTGTTGACTGAGGACGCCAGGTTGATTGGAAGTTTCCAGATCTAAAATTCAAGGAATTTCGAGTAGTGTTTCTACACATTGTGTATGGGTGGGGCTGTGAGCATAATATACACAAATGGCTATAAAGACAGTTTTGCCTTGAACATGCGCCCCTGTAATTAAAATTATAGCATTTCAGAGGCTGGGGTTGGTTTACCATATGCTGTGGGGAAGGTGCGCTGTTGTACATGTAAAGCAGCCATAGCTCCTGATCCACTATAGCAAATGACATTGAAGGATTGCACTCTTTCTTAAGTCTGAATTGGATGTCATAATCGCGCCACCCCAAACCATTGACCCGATTTGCCCCAAGCCGTATTGTGTGAATATATTTAAACAGGCCTGAAGTTTCTGTGGGATGAGCCAAAGCAAAGATAGATGCATAAACAAGGAAAGCATCCGTCCAGACCTGAATATCAGTGATGGGTCTTAATTTGGATTTAGCAGATAGAGCCAAGCTGCCATTTTGAAGTGAGAAATACTTTGTATCATCATTTGGGTCAGTTTCGGTTCTATTGTTAATCAAAGATGCCAAATTAACATATTCACCATTACCAATTTTAATTTTGACATTGTTGGGTACATTATGTCCCAGTTCATTATCGTAACTGGCTACACGTGCATTCGAAAGTTCAGAACCAGACTGAGATGTACCTTCTTCCTGCGACTGAGGACTCCCTCTGTCTTTTAAGATGGTGGATATCCGCTCCGCCAGGTCTTGCAGTTGGTGAGGAGGTAGCGGCTCCACAGGGGGAGTTTCCTGTGCACCAAGTGTGTAAGAAGGACCAGGGATGGACTGGGGCAGTTCAGGTGCCAGATTCATCTGAACTTCAGGATAATCAGTAGTCGAAGGGGCTGAAGGAGGCTCTAGGAGAGGCAGTTGCTTCCCTGCTCGTTTCCGAGGTTGATAGGGTTGGCTCTCGCTGCTCTGTGTTTTCCTCTTCGGCATTTCGTTAAAATCTTCTGCTTTGACTGATGATGTAAATGCGTACTATAATGACGTCCGCAATTCATGATGTTCTCACTAATTTTCGCGCGCAAAGTCATTAAAGCTCAAATTACGAAATTTTATAAAAAAGGAAAAATATTGTCCGTTCACTTTGATAAATGGATTTAACCTTAAATGGTGAAATCCTATTATTCGCGGCGACTTTATTTAGCGATTAATAACTGATGAACTGGTTCGCGACGACTTATGTTCGCGACCAAGCCTTATCCATACCTGTGTTGTTATAACAACCATACGAGAAGGACTGTTTCGCGGCGAGAAATATTCGCGATAGCAAGGCACTCACAACCAACAATTGCAAAAATACTTATAACAAGGCAAAGGTAAACCATAGTGAAATATTTTCAATGCACCCTTTAACAAGAAAACAATTCTATAGAGACAACTTCAATCTCGAAAAAACTATTGCACTTTCTTGGGTTAAAAGTTGCCTTAAAACTTAAATCTGTACTTTTTTATACCTGCAAACATGCCTTTTTATGTGCCCCTACAAAACTGGTATATTCCGTCTGTAATGTTAAAAATTATTTTTCTCCCATATGTTTACTTTTTTTTTTAAATACGCATTTGTAAGTAATTGAACAGAGCGATAAACTTGAAATTTCGTCGTTTAACAAAGCACTTCCTTTTACGCGGCATAATGTTGCAAACAGTGTGCATTTAATCTATAGAGACATTTAATATATTCGTCTCTCTTAACAATCGCTATGCTCTAATTGTGCGTTGAATTGCATAACTTAAATCGAACACACATTTGTGAACAACCGTTGACAATGACTGTGTGTTGATTTAGGAAGTGTTATTTTTAACTTTGAAAAGGTTCAGGGACATTCCCTTGAAATTAAGTTTCTTATAATTATTAAAATACATCTCATTTGTATATTCACTCAAATCAGACATCAATTCATTTGGAGCAATTCATCTGCAGCAAATTGCTCAAGGATATCTTTAGAACGACTAATATTTGACGATAAATCTCTTTCCCTTTCTTATTACTTGATCACAAAAAGAGTCGTTCTTGTGAAACTTTACGACAAACCAAAATTTATAACCGGTTTATTTATTAAAAAGTCAAAAATTTCTGGAATTTCTTCAGTTCCCATTCAGCAAACATACCTATAATTCACTCCATATATTGCCAAACACCAATTTCTGATGAAAATTGCTAGTTAGAACGTGTGCACATTCTTAAATACTGGTTTTCTGAGATTTTTGCCCATTTTTCATGGTTTTTTTTCAGCTTCTTAGACCTTCACCTGCTAATTCCCTTTAAGGGATTGACATTCCGTACAATATGTGTGTTACACCTTCACATGTCAGAAACTTACAAGTGTATAGTTTACTATGTTCCATCCACTTTCTTTTTGTGTTGTTTTTCCTCCCATCTGTAACTTGCAATTTCACTGTGTAGTTAACACAACAGTCATAGCTACAAGTTGTGCATTTTACTTCTTATTCTCATGTACTTAAAATTAGAGGCCTATTTATTGAATTCCAATTTCAACAGAAGACATCCCTCTAGCTAATGATATTCATTAAAATTCAATTCATGAATTTTAGCAACTTTCATAAGCCTTAAGGTACAGCAACTCTGAATTTTCCAAGAATATCGAAGGGGTCCTTTATTCGAAACCCACCCTTGCTACTATAGCAAGCTTAAGTGGTACGGACGAGATATTACAGTTTAAAGAGCAAACCCAATTTCAATTTGCCTTTTTAGATTCTTGAAAACATGAATAGTACGATACGTATATTTATGATAACCCTATCTGAAGCAAGTGGGGGTATTTATGTATATTGTTGTACTCTTGTCTCTCAGTTTTTGTAAATTTCTGTCGCATTTGTATCAGCACTTATTAATTCTTAAAATTTTAACACATTCTTTGTTTCAGTGTGTCATATGTGTACCACACATACAGCAGCTTCCTGTTGAATAACGACTTTGGATAATTTTAGCTTAAATTACAAAACAAAATCATTCTCATCCTCTTTTGTAGAAAAAGAAATCATGATCGCACATCGTTAAATAGAATTATTTAACTAGATATTTAAATTCTTATCAAAATCATAATGGTTGTTTTGCCTCTCATGTCGGGAATTCTATCCTCTTATAGATGTGTTGAGCATTGTATAATGAGATTATATAACATGAGTTATTCCCCATTTCTTGGTAAAGATTTGGAAGTTATGTGAGTGCACGATCCGATATAGTAATTGCCAGGTAATGGGAATAGTTAAAAGGAATCTGTGGTGAATGATCAAGTCAGCTTTTATGATCACATTTTGCTATTGTTATAGAAAAAGGAGTTCACCTGCTTCAGTCAAACGTGCCCGGTATGTTTTGCATGCTATTGAAATGTATTTTAAACTTTAAACAATATCAACTACATGTTGACATATGCATAATAGGGATATTGGAAAGTTTACAAAATATTTGATCAAAGAAGTTCTACAAATTAACAAGAGGCCCATGGGCCACATCGCTCACCTGAGCAACAATAGGCATGATAAAATCAGCTTCTTGGAGTCATAATACAAAATATCTGGACAAAGTGGTATAATACAATATATGAAATGTAGAATGTAGATTCTGTATAAAAAAACAGTTTCCCTCTGAATATTCTTATATTTATAATCAAGTCCCTTTTCTAACCTGATGGTTTTATAGTCATATCACATTCAGCATTGCAGTTCTCAAAAGACCTTAAACAATTGTTTATATGCAGGATATAAACCTACATCAAACTCTGAATCCCTTGTGAGGCCCAATGATCGTCCGGGGGCCAAAGTTTAAACGATTTTAAAGAATCAGCAATATACAAAAATATACAAAAAAGTATACATTGTATATAACAATATTTCAGTTCTTGTGAATAATTAAAATGTTTTCCTTTGTACAACTGGATCCCCAATGTGGCCCCATCCTACTCCTAAAGATTTTGATTAAACAAATTTAAATCTATACTATCTGAAGTTACGGATTTTGAAGATTAACTCTAAATATTCCTATGTAAAAAGTCGGTCTCCATTGTGGCCCCATCCTGCCCCTGGGGGTCATGCTTTTCACAACTTTGAATCTACACTACCATAAGTTTCAGCTTTCCTGGCTTAACAGTTTCTGAGAAGAACATTTTTAAAGCTTTACTCTATATATACCCGTATGTTAAAATTCGACCCCCATTGTGGCCCCACCCTACCCTCGGAGGTCATGATTTTCACAACTTTGAATCTACACTACCTGAGGATGCTTCCACATAAGTTTCAGCTTTCCTGGCCAAGAAGATTTTTGAAAAATTCTCGAAAATTTTCAATAATTCCTAATTATCTCCCCTTGTAAAAGGGCGTGGTCCTTAATTTTTAAAATTTTGAAACCCCAAGCCTAAGGATGCTTTGTGCCAAGTTTGGTTGAAACTGGTCCAGTGGTTCTTGAGAAGATGTTGAAAATGTGAAAAGTTTACAGACAGACAGACAGACGACAGATAAAATGCGATCAGAAAAGCTCACTTGAGCTTTCAGCTCAGGTGAGCTAAATCCGGTTTAAATTTTGCATGATTTTCTTTTCATAATGTACGTTTGATAAGATTTTAATAGATTTAATGATATTCAATTGGATTGAAATGCATTATTTAGACTTAAACGAGTTTAATAGATACTCTTTTGAAATAAAATATCTTTAATTTAAAAAGATGCCCTTAACATGGTCGTGCCTTCAAAGGTGCAATCTAGTCGAACAAATATCACACATCGTAAAAAAAGTTGCAAACTAATCTTTTTATTTCATTACAATTATGTATTTTAAACTATGTAAACTTTATCACACTAAAAGCAGAATACTATTGTGCTTCAAACTTTCTGACTGTAACTTTTTTATATATACGTGATGCATTAGAATTTTTAGACTTGAACAATTCTTTTATAAGCGTATCTTTCATTTATTTGTTAAAAATTCGGTATAAAATAAAACATCAATTAACAGGTCTTTGCATGAAGAAATTGAACTTTGTATGGAGAAATTGAACTTTCACCTTTCAGCTGTGGATTATTATTAATTTGTCATAATGAGCCTTTCTAAGTGTAGCCTTATAAATGAAAAAAAAAGATACTTCCCCGTTTAATGATTGTAATACGCATTTAATGCATAATTAATATATATATATATATATATATATATATATATATATATATATATATATATATATATATATATATATATATATATATATATATAAAGCACTAAAAATGGCATACGATACATACAATAGATATTGTCAAATTTTCGAGACAACCAGTCCCTACTTCAGGAAATTACAGGGGTAAAATCAGAGAAAACAAAATCTAGGCAGCGTTACTACAAAAGAAACTAAAAAAAAAAAACAACTACATTATAAACAGTTTTAGTTCACATTCTTAAAGAAGGTGTTGACAATGCGGCCGATCGCTCTAAGGTAATCAATCGACTGTTAACTTCAGGCAAGATCACACTTAACAATGTGTAATTCCCCCAGACTCACACCTAGTGCTAAAAATACATCTTTGATTTTAAACTTTTAATGTATCAAGTATATACTACATTTGTTTACAAATGTGCAAAACGTTGATATGGTTGTTCAGCAGAATAAAATCGGCATATTGATTTCAAAAAGCACAAAAAAAACCAAAAGAAAAAAAAACATTATTAGTACGAAAAAATACAAAAACGAATTATATTTAATCGTGTATTACTCTGAAACGTGAAAAAAGTACGAAATTTTAATTTTCTATTTAAAATTTTGCACGTTACACTTTCTGAAGAATTTCAAATTCACAGAGACTTAAAATATTTATCTCTCCTGGTTTGGAATGGATCATTAATTTTACAGAACTCCCCCTAGCGTTCGGTGGACATTGAAACAGCAAAACGTCTCCAGTGTTTGGCAACGGACCAGGAAAAAACCCACAGCTGTTGGTCTGGCCGTTACCACCGTACGTGATATAAAAATTTACCGAACGGTCCGCTGCAAAACAAAAGTTTTCAATAACATTGCGTTTCTTGCATATATTATGATATAAAACAACTTCGTTTTCAAGAACAATCACGGGGATTGTACAAATAAAGCTGAGTCGCGTCTTGTCATTCAAGCTTTGTAAATGCAGGAGTTACCTTACCACAACAGTCCTGTCTTGTGTGAACGATTATTCTCCATATCGTTATAACTCTTTGAAGATTTATCTCCAGCCATGGATCAGCTTCAAATGTCGAACTGAAAATATACGTCGGGTCCGGACAACTGGTTACACCATCTACAGCTTTAGAGGATGACAAAGGTGAAGACAACATATATATGGAGCTCGCTGTAGTGGATGCGTGCAATGCCACTGATCGGAAGAAAGAAACTTCCTTTAAGTTTCAACAATTGATACAATTGTACTTATACATGTGCAATAGTATACATTTTCAAAAATACTGTCAAAATATAAGGAGTACCACCAAATTCGTTCTCTATAAACCTTATTCGAATTGTTATATTACATATGCTACTCAACTTGAAGAATGGTTGAAAACGGTAAAATATGAAATGCATTACATGTGAAAGAGAAACTGAAGTATTTGTGGGGATAAAAGGAATTGCTTACATTTAATTAAATGATTTATTTTTCGATGAGATTGGCCAAAAAGCGATTTTTATAGGCTAATTTGGGATTTTTTTCTGTAGAATTTTGAATTTTTTTATAGTATTTCTTCATTATGATTTAACAGTTTGTAATATCTTTCTTTGTTATGTATAATGATTATCGAAACTTTGTAGTTAAATCAATTTACAAAGGATAAACATATATTTACCATTAGATCCATTTTCGGCAATATAATTTTTGTTGTCCTATTGGAATGAAATGAAAAGCAGGGATTACATTATCGATTATTATAAAACATTTGTCATAGTATAAAATTTTATATCATCATTCATTTATTGTTTTATAATTTTAAATGTTTTATTATAAACATTTGTCATAGTATAAAATCTTACATCATCATTCATTTATTGTTTTAGTAAACATGTTCATTTTTGAACAATTTATAGTGCTCTGTCGCAATTCGTGACCCGTCTATGACGTTTACTCTGCATTGTGGCGTTATGTCACAAGACTCCTTTACTCATACACTCGCTCTTATTATATTTTCTTTCTGACGTCAAATACTGCCAGTGTGTCGAATTTAATGAGACAAATCGATAAAACAAAGTAACAATGTGGTTAAATGTACCTTAAATCTGTACTAAGATATATATGCAGCAAATTTTGACGATTTTAAAAAATATCAGACATGTGAAAATGTGTAATTGAAAAATATCCAAGATAATTTCATTTACACATTATCATTTTTCACGCGGAAAAATTCGCAGTTACAAAACTGATTTCTTACGGATATTTATAATAGGGAATGTTGACATCTTTTTTCCATTCGGTAGTCACTCAGAAACCTCACACTCTTTTTTAATGTTATCATCCGGGTCTGTTGCCATACAAAATCCCCATAGACATAACATTTTTAGCCGTGTATTGAAACCTTATAAACTAGAGGGAGCGTTTCTAAGGAAAAATCTTGGAAATGTTCCATAATTTTGAATGAGCATCGTTTGAATTCTGAGGTATTTACAACATATCCTCAGATACACGTTAAAAAAATTTGAAAAAATTCTGCACGCATTTTATTTATCTAGTGGGGTATGGACCATTACCTGATTAAGGAGTAATTTTTAAGAAATTAAACAGGCTATTTTAAGGATATTAATTTGAAAAAAGAAGTTGCAGGGCAAATAATTAAGAATTTTTAATTCCGGGACACAAGTCTACACATACCAGCTCAATATATCTGCATACTTCGGATGTTTTCAAAGCCGGCACTCCTTCGTGGGGATTAACAAACCATTCACAGCATCCTCTGCATCGAGAATTGCCAGGTCGTATTCTACAAAGCTCTATCCCAACGCACCGCTCGTCTTTTTCGCATCTCGAAAAACAGTGATACAACGCAGCACCATATGTTTCATAGTCGTTAGTCCATAATGGATACGCTCTTTCCTCAATTAGTTCCACACTGGCTTTGATGTTTAAGTTCAATGTTGTACATTGTTGTAGCTCAATTTCTTTTGAGTACTTCGTTCCTATATACCAATTAAGTATAAAATAA
This sequence comes from Magallana angulata, assembly GCF_025612915.1. Classification (NCBI taxonomy): domain Eukaryota; kingdom Metazoa; phylum Mollusca; class Bivalvia; order Ostreida; family Ostreidae; genus Magallana; species Magallana angulata. The sequence continues at coordinate 26,009,165 of NC_069113.1, read as the reverse complement.
AACATAAGCCGCATATTTCACAAAATGTTCACTAAACTTACTTGCTTTACCGTCGTTTGTAATGTTGTGACGTACAGTAACCACACGTTCATATGTTTTAAGGAGACAATGTAACCCACCTTTAAATAATGCATAGATATATAATTTCATTATCCTTTCATTGAAAAATGCCATTATCCTACGATAATAAATGTTTTTAAATTACCAGTTAATTATGAGAATGTGTTTTCTTTTCCCATGAGAACCTGCACAATACTCTGTTTTGTGCTTCTTGGATAAGGAAAAACGCAATATGATAATTAAATTGTTATGAGAAACAATGCATGACACGTAACGCTATTTAAAATTGAAAAATTAAAAAATTAAATTTAGTGCAACTTAATTGATTCTGTTACCTTTAACTGTGTGCACTTCCATTATGTTTATTCTTTCTGAATTTTTAATAACCTCTAATTTAGTTGCCTGTTGACAAATCCTTTCTCTGTCGTCTGGATGTTTTAGTAAATCACAATTGTATGTACACTACGGCCAACGCAGTTTGCGTATTTACCGCGAGTCCTCGTGGTGTGAAATTTATCGCGGTTTAGCACAGGTAACTCAGGTAAAACCGTGCATCCTCGCGGTACAGCTTCTCACCTTGGCCACACCACAGCAATAGTTTTCTAGAAGTTTTTGTTAAAAACAATTCAAAGAAAATAATGAATTTTTCTTCTAATGATATTTATATATAAATTCTAACAATAATTAAAAGAGCGCTTGTTTTCTCCTTCTTGGTTTAATCCCTGATACAGATAACACGCGTGTTACGGTGTCTTACACCATCGCGGTAAAATCGTGGCCCCGCGATCACCGCGATGACAATACCGCGACGGTGTATCGCGGAACGGATTAAAACACCATCACGGTGTCGCGGGAAAATACGGGATCCGCGTTGGCTGTAGTGTAATACTTTCAATATTAAAACATTATTATATCGTTAAATTCATATGATTGTATATCTATAAAATCATTTCTTAAATAATAATCTACCAAACTATCTCATATACTAGTAGCTTTTCATAACCCTAAAAGATTTTAGTGATATACGAACATGTGTCAAATTTTGTAATAATACTTATAGCAAGCGAAGCGAGCTCAAAGAACCAGTGCGCGCGGGAAAAAGAACAAGCTAACCTACAGATTTATCAATTTTTTTTGTCTACGTTCCATGATGCTCTAATGCTCTCTCTATAATGTTTTCACCCGTTGTGCTATGCCAAAAATGACTAACATTTAAGGGGGACGTGTGGCCATCTTGTACAATTGAGGATAAGAATGTAAACATTTTTTGAACTGGCTTGTTTCAGCACAAAACTGGCCAAAAATGTTGCCAAAAATATAAAAGCAACTAGACACGATCTCGTTGCGAGCAACGAGGAGGTCTTCCGTCCGATTTTTAGAAGAGGAAATGACCTTCCCTTTTATCTTCATCAACGAAACATATCAGGAAATGCAGATGTGATCTAAAAGAGCGATGGATGAAGAATTATACACCCCGTTGGATCCCTAATTTGAAGGACCAGCCCCATTTTATTTCATATTAGATAAGAGGTATTTTGCCCTAATAACAGGTCTAATGACCTGTAATAAAAAGAAACCGAAGAAAAAAAGAGGGTCTTCCTTTGTAAACGGAAGACCCGAATAGCAATAAGAATAGAAGGGTCTTCCGCTGAAGACGGAAGACCCTAATAATTAAAAGACTGTTTTTGTCTAAATCTTAATTGAAGAGTGTTTCTCAACTTGTACTACAGTCCAAAAACCCTTTTATGTTGAATATTTTAGTTAGAAAATTAAATAAAAAGGAAAGAAAGAAATAGAGAGAAAGAACAAATCTCGGCTCCGGCGAGTTTAGAACACAAAGCATTTGCAGGTGTCTCAAAACATGGCTGACGCGAAATAATTCCCGAATTTGTCTTTGAATTTGGGGCGTTTCCGCCCGGGAGAGGAGCTGAGTTTTTGTATGAGATGAAAAACAACGTGTAAGATGTCAGACTATTCAGGTTTGGTAACAGTGCGAGGTCTTTTGAAATATTGATGCGTGTGTGTGTCTGGAGGGGGCCCCCGGGTGAAAAGACCCGAGCTTGATTTTCGTCGTAAATAAATCGAAAATAGAATTTTGAGGTGTGGATCTCGGATTCGGCTAACAACAAGTAGGGCAAGTCCTTAAACAATGACTGATGCATTTTACCCATGAATTTCAGTGTTGAGAATTTTTTTTCGTGTCGTTTACTATTATGTTTGACTGTTTTATTTCAGCAGGATTGATAAAATCTTTATAAATGTAGAAATAACGAAATCAGTAACACGTTAATTTATTCGGTAAAAATTTGATGACAGTAATTTCCACAGTTCTAACATTCATAAGTACAAATGTAGTTCACACGCTATCGTAGATACAGACTAAACGGAAAACAAGAAATATACATGCAACAGAAATATTACGCGGCTGCTTACATCCCTTGTACTGTGTAAATTTTAAGTCCCCGTACAGGCTATACTCGCCGTTTGATCTCAGGAATTTCTTCTTAATTGTTCAATCCGCTGCATATTTGGCAGACAATAAGAATGGGGTCCGAGGTACATTTACACGAAATTTCATTAGGATTGAGAAAGGGGCTCGGGAGTTAGAATTTTTTTCTACAGTACATGTCAAGCACGCCAATCAAAACTCGAATGCCCAAAAATTCATTACTCTCTTGAAAATGAACGAATAGGTCTGGTCATTAGAAAACAGTAATCTAGAATTGAACTAGGTTGAAAATAAAGGTTCAGTTTTCACACCGTATCGCAGTCACCCAGTCGTCAGGGTTAGAGAGAGAGAGAGAGAGAGAGAGAGAGAGAGAGAGAGAGAGAGAGAGAGATTACATAGTGTTTTATAATGTTCAGGAAATCAATATATAAGCAACCTATGTAAATAAACGCATGTATACATGCATGTGTGTATCTATATATGGGATTAAATACTAAGCAGTCCTCCTTTTTTGGCCGAGTAGAATAACGTGGGTGCATTGCTAAATGTTGTGTGCATACAGTCATTGAGATGGCGGCATTTCTTTGATGCCGACAAAGCGACCCAGCGAACTCTAATGCGGTCGAACTGCAGGGCACTTCGGCGGCATGTCTTTGACGTCGGCGATGCGACGAGCGTCGGAATTTAGAGAGCTGCTGACAGAAAAGAGCTCTATATTTGTACTGAAAAAGCCGATATTTTTTTTTTTATTTATGACAAAAATAAAACGAAAAACATTCAAATCCATCATTTCAATGATAAAATCATTAATCAAAACACAAATAAGGGAGAAAAAAGATTCGGCACTCAGGGACTGAACCCGGGTCGCCTGGGCACAAGTCCACCACTCTAACGACTGAGCTACGCGGACCCTCGCTTCAGAACTTTGGAGTCCAAAATCTGAAGAATGCGTGGATCGATTTTAAAAGGAATTTCATATTCAGAAGTTTTGAGAGCGTCTCCATCGAATGAAAAAATAAAAAAACTCAAATCCAAAAAATTAAAAAATTAAGGTTTTTCATTTCCTTCCGGTGACGACCGGAAGTGACAGCGGGCGTTCGGATATGCAAAGGGCACTGCGGCCGTTCACTCTCTACCTTTTCTGAAAATTTGAAAGTCCTTTCTTGAATACTTTTTTAGAAAAATCGTGAACAAGCAAAAACATAAAATCTTTAATAACTCGGTACCGGAAGTGACGACCAAAAAAATCTCGTGTAATTTTTTTACAAATTTTGTCCTGAGTAAGATCTGAAAGATTCATCAAAATCGGCTGAAGCATATTTGAGAAAACGTGGGAGAAAAAAAAAAGAATAATAACTAGACACGATCTCGTTGCGAGAAACGAGGAGGTCTTCCGTCCGATTTTTAGAAGAGGAATGACCTTGCCTTTTATCTTCATCAACGAAACATATCAGGAAATGCAGATGTGATCTAAAAGAGCGATGGATGAAGGATTATACACCCCGTTGGATCCCTAATTTAAAGGACCAGCCCCATTTTATTTCATATCAAATTAGGTCTTTTGACCTTATAACAGGTCTAATGACCTGTAATAAAAAGAAACCGAAGAAAAAAAAGAGGGTCTGCCTTTGTAAACGGAAGACCCTAATAACAATAAGAATAAAAAGGTCGTCCGCTGAAGACGAAGACCCTAATAATAAAAGACTGTTTTTGTCTAAATCTTAATTGATGAGTGTTTTTCAACTTGTACTACAGTCCAACAACCCTTTTATGTTGAATATTTTAGTTAGAAAATTAAATAAAAAGGAGAGAAAGAAATAGACAGAAAGAACAAATCTTGGCTCCGGGGAGATTAGAACACACAGCCTTTGCAGGTGTCTCAAAACATGGCTGACGCAAAATAATTCCCGTATTTGTCTTTGAATTTGGGACGTTTTCGCCCGGGAGAGGGGCTGAATTTTTGTATAAGATGAACAACAACGTGTAAGATGTCTGACTATTCAGGTTTGGTAACAGTCCGAGGTCATTTAAAATATTGATGCGTGTTTGTGTCTGGAGGGGGGTGAAAAGACCCAAGCTTGATTTTCGTCTTAAATAAATTCGAAAATAAAATTTTGAGGTGTGGATCTCGGATTCGGTTAACAACAATTAGGGGAAGTCCTAAAACAATGACTGATGCATTTTACCCATGTATTACGTGTATAAACTTCGGAGGTTTTTCTTAATCCCGACAGGCAACAGATTTGTATCAGTATATAGACATGCACAAAAATAAGGAAAACAGTATACCATCTTTCATAACAATGACTTTTTAGCGTTGACTTCCAATCAGTAAGAAGACAATCATTAAACAATGCATTCAAAATTATTTGAATCCATAGACATTATCCCGTAACTTGATATAACATATGTCATTTTTTTTGGACGCCAATGTACATTTAGCTTCTATCCACTTTACTCCGTGTTACCTGTACTAGTTCTTATTCAAATGCTAAAACATTTGTACTTTAGAGAGAGAGAGAGAGAGAGAGAGAGAGAGAGAGAGAGAGAGAGAGAGAGAGAGAGAGAGAGAGAGAGATTACAGTGTTTTATAATGTTCAGGAAATCAATATATAAGCAACCTAGGTCAATAAACGCATGTATGCATGCATGTGTGTATCTATATATGGGATTAAATACAATACTAAGCAGTCCTCCTTTTTAAGCCGAGTAGAATAACGTGGGTGCAGTGCTAAATGTTGCGAGCATACAGTCATTGAGATTGCGGCATTTCTTTGATGCCGGCAAAGCGACCCAGCGAACTCTAATGCGGTCGAACTGCATGGGCACTTCGGCGGCATGTCTTTGATGTCGGCGATGCAAAGAGCGTCGGAATTTAGAGAGCTGCTGACAGAAAAGAGCTAGATATTTGTCCTGATAACAATGCCGCTGTTTTCTTTTTATTTATGACAAAAATAAAACGGAAAACATTCAAATTCATCATTTTAAAGATAAAACCATTAATCAAAACTGAAATAACAGAGAAAAAAAATTCGGCACTCAGGGACTGAACCCGGGTCGCCTTGGCACAAGTCCACCACTCTAACGACTGAGCTACGCGGACCCTCGCTTCAGAACTTTGGAGTCCAAAATCTGAAGAATGCGTGGATCGATTTTAAAACAAATTTCATATTCAGAAGTTTTGAGAGCGTCTCTATCGAATGAAAAAATAAAAAAAATTCAAATCCAAAAAATTAAAAAATTAAGGTTTTTCATTTCCTTCCGGTGACAACCGGAAGTGACGGCGGACGTTCGGATATGCGAAGGGCACTACGGCTGTTTACTGTCTACCTTCTCTGAAAATTTCAAAGTCCTATCTTGAATACTTTTTGAGAAAAATCGTGAACAAGCAAAAACATAAAATTTTTAATATCTCGGTACCGGAAGTGACGACTAAAAAAATGACGTGTAATTTTCTTACAAATTTTGTCATGAATAAGATCTGAAAGTTTCATGAAAATCAGCTGAAGCGTTTTTGAGTAAACGTGACAGAAAAAAAAAAATAATAATAATAACTAGACATGATCTCGTTGCGAGCAACGAGGAGTTCTTCCGTCCGATTTTTAGAAGAGGAAATGACCTTGCTTTTTATCTTCATCAACAAATCATATCAGGAAATGCAGATGTGATCTAAAAGAGCGATGGATGAAGGATTATACACCCCGTTGGATCCCTTATTTAAAGGACCAGCCCCATTTTATTTCATATTAAATAAGAAGTCTTTTGACCTAATAACAGGTCTAATGACCTGTAATAAAAAGAAACCGAAGAAAAAAAAGAGGGTAGGCCTTTGTAAACGGAAGACCCTAATAACAATATGAATAGAAGGGTCTTCCGCTGAAGACGGAAGACCCTAATAATAAAAGACTGTTTTTGTCTAAATCTAAATTGAAGAGTGGTTTTCAACTTGTACTACAATCCAACAACCCTTTTATGTTGAATATTTTAGTTAGAAAATTAAATAAAAAGGAGAGAAAGAAATAGAGAAAGAACAAATCTTGGCTCCGGCGAGAATAGAACACACAGCCTTTGCAGGTGTCTCAAAACATGGCTGACGCTAAATAATTCCCGAATTTGTCTTTGAATTTGGGGCGTTTCCGCCCGGCAGAGGAGCTGAGTTTTTGTATGAGATGAAAAACAACGTGTAAGATGTCTGACTATTCAGGTTTGGTAACAGTGCGAGGTCATTTGAAATATTGATGCGTGTTTGTGTCCGGAGGGGGGTAAAAAGACCCGAGCTTGATTTTCGTCTTAATAAATCGAAAATAGAATTTTGAGGTGTGGATCTCGGATTCGGTTAACAACAATTAGGGGAGGTCCTTAAACAATGACTGATGCATTTTACCCATGTATTTCAGTGTTGAGAATGTTTTTTCGTGTCGTTTACTATTATGTTTGACTGTTTTATTTCAGCAGGATTGATAAAATCTTTATAAATGTAGAAATAACGAAATCAGTAACAATTTGATGACAGTAATTTCCACAGTTCTAACATTCATAAGTAGTTCACACGCTATCGTAGATACAGACTAAACAGAAACCAAGAAATATACATGCAACAGAAATAATACGCGGCTGCTTACATCCCTTGTACTGTGTAAATTTTAAGTCCCCGTACAGGCTATAGTCGCCGTTTGATCTCAGGAATTTCTTCTTAATTGTTCAATCCGCTGCATATTTGGCAGAAGATAAGAATTGGGTCCGAGGTACATGTACACAAAATTTCATTAGGATTGAGTAAGGGGCTCGGGAGTTAGAATTTTTTTCTACAGTACATGTCCAGCAAGCCAATCAAAACTCGAATGCCAAAAAATTCATATCTTTCTTAAAAATGAACGAATAGGTCTGGTCATTAGTACAGTAATCTAGACTTGAAGTAGGTTGAAAAAAAAGGTTCAAGATGACAGATCCAGTAAAATCAGGCCAGAAAAACTAAATGATTTTGTGAAAACGAAAAGGGGGGGGGGTCGGTGGGTGTACTGTGTAAATTTAATTTCCACGTATAGGCATTAAGCGCCGTTTAATTCAGGAATTTAGTCTTAATTGTTCAATCCGCTGCATATTTCACAGACAAACAGAATGGGGTCCGAGGTCCATTTTCACGAATTTTCATTAGGATTGAGTGAAGGGCTTGGGAGTTAGAACTTTTTTTAAAGTACATGTCAAACACGACAATTGAAACTCAAATGCCAAAACCTTCATAACTCTGTTATTAATGAACTAATTGGTCTGGTAATTAGTACAGTAATCTAGAATGGTATTTAGTTGAAATTAAAGGCCCAAGATCAAAGATCAAGTAAAATCGGGCCAGAAAAACTAAATGATTTTATGAATTGGGAGGGGGGGGGGTCGGTCGGTGACTTCTATATTAAACGTAGAATATTAAATTCTAAATATCACATATTACACAATTTCTAAATAAAATACATATGTTAGAACAATGTATAAGCGTTGTTTGAAAGATGTAACTGTTGATTTTTTTTTTACATCTATATATTCTTCGGCTCAAATACTCATAAACGGGTGGTCCGTTTTTAAACCTTGTCGCAGTCACCCGTTTGTTTGTATAGTTACGTGTATAAACTTCGGAGGTTTTTCTTAATCCCGACAGGCAACAGATTTGTATTAGTATGTAGACATGCACAAAAAAAGGAAAAAGTACACCATCTTTAATATAAATGACTTTTTAGGGTTGACTTTCAATCAGTAAGAAGACAATCATTAAACAATGAATTTCAAATTATTTGAATCCATAGACATTATCCCGTAACTTGATAAAAATATGTATAATTTTTGGACGCCAATGTACATTTAGCTTCTATCCAATTCACTGCATGTTACCTGTACTAGTTCTTATTCAAATGGTAAAACATTTGTACTTGAGAGAGAGAGAGAGAGAGAGAGAGAGAGAGAGAGAGAGAGAGAGATTACATAGTGTTTTATAATGTTCAGGAAATCAATATATAAGCAAACTATGTCAATAAACGCATGTATACATGCATGTGTGCATCTATATATGGGATTAAATACTAAGCAGTCCTCCTTTTTAAGCCGAGTAGAATAACGTGGGTGCATTGCTAAATGTTGTGTGCATACAGTTGAGATGGCGGCATTTCTTTGATGCCGGCAAAGCGACCCAACGAACACTAATGCGGTCGAACTGCAGGGGCACTTCGGCGGCATGTCTTTGATGTCGGCAATGCGACGAGCGTCGGAATTTAGAGAGCTGCTGACAGAATTTGCTCTATATTTGTACTGAAAAAAAGCCGCTATTTTTTTTATCTATGACAAAAATAAAACGGAAAACATTCAAATTCATCATTTTAAAGATAAAACCATTAATCAAAACTGAAATAACAGAGAAAAAAAATTCGGCACTCAGGGACTGAACCCGGGTCGCCTTGGCACAAGTCCACCACTCTAACGACTGAGCTACGCGGACCCTCGCTTCAGAACTTTGGAGTCCAAAATCTGAAGAATGCGTGGATCGATTTTAAAACAAATTTCATATTCTGAAGTTTTGAGAGCGTCTCTATCGAATGAAAAAATAAAAAAAATTCAAATCCAAAAAATTAAAAAATTAAGGTTTTTCATTTCCTTCCGGTGACAACCGGAAGTGACGGCGGACGTTTGGATATGTGAGAGACACTGCGGCTAACGACTCTCTACCACCACTGAAAATTTGAAAGTTTTATCTTTGATACTTTTTGAGAAAACGCGTGAACAAGTAAAAACATAAAATCTTTAATATCTCGGGACCGGAAGTGACGACCAAAAATTTGATCGATAAATTTCTTACAAATTTTGTGATCAGTGAGATCTGAAAGTTTCATGAAAATCGGCTAAAGCCTTTTTGAGAAAACGTCAAAGAAAAAAACATAATAATAATAGGGGAAAAGAAACAAAGCAATAACAATAAGGTCTTCCGTTGGAAACGGAAGACCTTAATAATAGAGGAAAAGAAACAAAGCAAAAACAATAAGGTCTTCCGTTTCCAACGGAAGACCTTAATAATAATAGAGGAAAAGAATCAAAGCAATAACAATAAGGTCTTCCGTTGGAAACGGAAGACCTTAATAAATATTAAGTCCTACATGTCATTTTGTTTGAAAAGTATGCCTACAAGAAGAGGACAATGCCTTTTTAATCACCCAGGACAGCTGTCGAACTGCGCAGCTCAGACATTATTTGAAGATTTAAAAATCTGAAAAATTATGAAGGGTGTTAATTGGTGTCCTCTCTCTACTCTAAAATAAACATTCATTAGAACATCGTTGACTATTGATATATAAAATAAAGACGATCAGTACAAGCTGAAGGATAAATGATAACTCGTTGCCGATTTCACAAATCTGTATTATTACATTGATAATTGTGCCTTTAGAACAAAATTTGTCACAAGATCTTATCATAACTGTTTTACAAAAAAACCTACATACTAGGTAGGCGTTTGGAGATATCGTCGGGAAAAGAAATATTTATCCCACCTCCTAAGTTGTAATATGTAATTGTAGAACATTTAAACAATTGTAATTCATATTTTTCAAATAATTATTATTTGTTGCTCATTACTCATCGGTTTCATGGACACGAACCAATGTATATCAACATACATGTAAAAATAAAACATGCAGTTAACAATGATCCAACAAAATTGATTCCTCGGTAACAGATACTGAAACTGTATCTAAATGAGATGACACATATCTCCGACGGACCCGTGATCAGCAAAGAAATGTTTGAAAGGACCATGCCACAAGCAAAACAAATTAAATATATCTTGGCAATAATAATTATTTAGATTCTAGATAAATATACTTTTTTTACGGATGTTAATGAATGTAAGCATGTTCCTGTACATGTTACATGTATTTTGATTTATTATTGTGATTAAAGTTGTATTCTATCTTACAAATGTTGTGTGTGACAGAAATTCTTTCCTTTAGAACATTAAAATCAATGAGGGCGTAGTCTTTTTACAAATTTGATTAAATTTTCACAGTTAAATTTTCATTTTACAGTAATGGAAAGGGACTTTTAAGCACACATAACACTCAAGAATAACTCATTTGTAGGATCTGAATATAACCCTGACGTATTTAAGTGTTTGCAAGGATTATTAAATTATATTATAACGTTTAAGTACAGCAATAGCGGTTTTCTTGGACAAGGTTCGATAGTCTTAGCCATTTTTAGACTGTATTGATCTCCTATTGGAAGAAAATCTGTATATTAAAATGTAGGCAAATATTTGAATTTTAAAGGCAAAATATATATATGTTTTCTTTACTATAAAATAGTTCATAAAAGCTAAACAAATCATATCACAAAATTTGTATGTAGATCTGATGTCTAATTTGTTGACCATCCAGCCTCCTTAAAAATGATGGAAAATATTCAATAGTTGCTATGCATTAACAATTTTATACCTGTTACGTCCTAGCCTATTTTGGAATACAGCAGGACTAGGCCCAGTCTTCATGCAAATTTAGCGTCACACAAGCGAATTTACAGATCACGAATTTCAATATTCCGTTATTCTAACAGTAACACCCCTTTTTAATAGTAAATATTTACATGAATATATTTCTTAAGCAACTTTTCTTAAGAAACTGACAGGGCTGAAATCTACACGATCCAGTTTTAACCAGTTTGTCGATTGGTAATAACCTTCAGCAACCTATAACAAAACTCACGAACTGCACGAAATAATCATGATGATGTCAGACTCAAATTCCCATTTAAGAAGACTTGGCTAAAATAATTTTAACGCGGGTCATGTATTTTTTTCTACAATGTGATTTTGGCTAATATTATTTTTACGCAGGTCGTGAATTTTTTTTTGCAATGTGGAGCTTTTTTCAGACCCAGTATGAATCATCAAAGAAGTACGAAAGCCGAGAAGGATCATTCGAGATTCGAGATTCGAAATACGAGATTCGAAATACGAGATTCGAGATTCGAAATTCGAGATTCAATATCTAAATTAACCAATCAAATCATGGATCTGAAACCTGTATCCTAGCAACATCAAACTGTTCTTAATAAAGATCATTCGTACATGCTCTTTCCTACAAATACATGTCTTAATAGCTCTTATATAGTGGTTATAAAATGGTTAAATTAACATTGATGAATTAACCCCACACAGTGTAAACAATTAAATTAGAAATAACACTGTTGGCTTTGCGAATCTAAGTGGTTTTGTTTGCCCTGTATGTATTTTCCCCCCGAACAATTTTAACCCGAAGTGTATTCGCCCCAACTGTGTAAAAATCGGCTCGCGGAGAAAGATCTGTTTAATCTAAATGTTTTAGCTATGAAACAAAACTCAATGAAATAATCGACATGTCAAAATATAGGTTATGATAAAGTTTAAAACCATAGAAGATATAATGATTTACAACCTCAAAGACAAAAATTAAGCCTCTAAAACGAGAAAAAGAGAGGAGGTAGCTAGGGTAGGGCAGACCAACTAGCAAGCTTTAATTTTAACGGTGTTAGCGCACCTGTGATTTACATCGACTCTCTCTGTCTCTCTCTCTCTCTCTCTCTCTCTCTCTCTCTCTCTTTCTCTCTGTCTCTCTCTGTCTCTCTCTCTCTCTCTCTCTCTCTCTCTCTCTCTCTCTCTCTCTCTCTCATCACCTAGCATTTCCTTTTCCGTGAGGGGGTTTGGGGTATTTGTGATGTCTTACATTAGCTAGCGAAAATAATAAAAAAAAACATGAAATTTTCTTTAAATTGTGTGCGGATGTTGTACGCCAATAATCTGTTTTCAGTATATACATTTCAAGAGGGGGGGGGGGGGGGGCTATATAGTCCTAATTAATTTGTCAGTTATTCTGTCCCCACTTTGTTTTCTCTTCGTTTTCCAGGTTTTTTTTATTTGGCTCGGCAAATTAATATAAAACTTTCTGTGAAGCTCCATGTAACGATGCACTGTAGATAAATAATGAGTAGTTTTACTTTTGATAAACAGGTACATATCCGTACTTGATTTTTAATTTGACTCTTATAATCAGATTTAATATTCCAATAATTATAGGGTAGGAAAGAGTAGACGGGACTTTTTTGCGCATATCCTACTGTACCATTCATTCAACACAGGTATTAGCACTCATCGAGTTCGACTTGCTTTCCTTTTTTTATCTACTGGATTTAAAGCTATTAGTTTTTAAAAATATTTTGAATTTATGGCCTGATTATAAATAAATTAGAGCTGCGCTGGTGCATATGTTTACCCAAATGGACCAAAATATAACCAAATGAATCTAAAAATTTTGACAAAATTAGTTTTAAACGTACGACTCTTTTTCAATTCTAATCGGGTATGTCCTTTAGAAAAATCTTGAACCACACACATTTTAGCAAATAAAACGACAATTGTTTCATTTTCTCATGGGGAGGGAGGTGGTGCCGGTAAAGGACATGTATTGCTTGTGGCAGTTGTGCTATACTCTCATTTGCTATAATAGGTAATACTACATATTGATATAAAATGAAAGTTTCCAATTACACTCTACATAGCCTCTATCACGCATCTTGACCCGTGCGATAGTTTAAAACAATTTTCAAAGCATTTAATGTAATTCAACCGATCATTTTTGAAATTTAATTTTCTGGATCCCCGCCTGATACGTCCGCCTCCATGGACATTAGAATTACATGTACGTTGACCATATGTACACATTAACTTAATCGGCTATGTTATGGGACGATAACATTTTTTATCAATGTTTTTGCAGGATATGTAACGAATAACAGCCTATTTGTTGGTTTTTGCACTGATTATTTGAGATAATTTGCCGCTATCTTTTATGCATTCCACACACCACTCACAGTTTCTTTATTTGGTGTTCTGTGTGTATGGCGACAAATTGGTAAATTTGCACCACTCACCCCTTGTAGCTTCATCCTGATTACATTTTATCTGGCTAAGTGTAATGTAGTAGTATATTAAATACACACATCTTTGTTTGCAGTGCTTATTTACATCTTTAGAGATTTACTTACAAAAAAAGTAAACATTTATATGACTTATATGTAATTATTGTCAATTTTAGTGCGAGGGGGGGGGGGGGGGTAGGAAACTACAGAGAAACTTAACTTTGCCTGTGAAACATATGCTTTTATTCTTTCTTGTTGATATATGAATGAATGAATTATAACAAAATATATGTACAACAATCAATTTTGAAATATTCATGCACAATCAAATAAAAGGTTTTACTGTTCTCTGCACAAGAAATCGGCAATGTGAACAAATTGGCACCCTATCATCCCTACCTTTAATTGTAGAGAGTAGGTATCCTTCTATATTGAAAACAATTCCAAAAGTAAGACTCATAATAAGTTGTTTATTGAGGAAAAGGAAAAAAAATGTATTTATCAATAATTCCGTATGATGTGATAATATCTCAATGATTTGTTTATAATCATAGTACTAGTGTATCACTGTATGCATACATAAAAACGATAAGTAATGCTTATATTTATTAGTGAAACAGGACAGATTATTTATATTTAGATTATTTAGATACATGTACTAATCTTCATGCGGGGATCTAGAAAGGAGGGGGTCAGGGGATCTGGACCCCCTCCTCGGGAAAATTGGAGCTTATTAAATTTACATAGTAAAATTTTTTAAAATTGGCCTAGGATCCCCTACAGAAAAAATTAGCTACGCTTATAAAGTTCTCTACCATAACCGCATTTTTACACAAAAGGGGTGAATAAACCCGGGTTTTAAACTATAACTGGTGGTGAAATACCTTAAAGGTTCAAACGCATCAGGTGGAAATGCACCAGGGCAAACAAAATCACTTAGATCCGCGAAGCACACTGCATTATTACTAGTCTACTTAGATATTCTGTGTAAAAGTAAATACAAATAATTATTTAGTTAGGTAGGGAGAAGTGAACATAGCATTTATTGGTATATAAGAGCATGTAAGTATGATTTTTATTTAGAACAGTTTGATGTCGCTAGGATACATATTTTTAGATCCTTGATTTGATTGGTTAATTTAGATATTGAATCTCGAATTTCGAATTTCGAATTTCGTATTTCGAATCTCGTATTTCGAATCTCGAATCTCGAATGATCCTTCTCGGCTTTCGTAAAGAAGGCTTTTTATTCATTCAAAAGGAATGCGACCATGTGTCCATATAATTTACTGAAAGCTTACTTGATGCCATTACATTTTATGAGGAGAAAAGTTCGCATTTTAAAGGGGCATGGTCACGATTTTGGTCAAATTCTATTTTCATGTTTTTATTATTTACAATACTTTAGAAATGCATTTCTAATGATCAAATAAAATTTGCGAGTCATTCGTGGAGTTATAAGCAAGATCCAAGGCTCACAATTCTTTGTCATGTAAACAAGGCTCGTGCCCTGTTTTTGTTTACATAGGTTCAAAATGTCAGTAAAAAATCTTTTTTAAGCTTACTTGTCCATCTTTTTTTATTTATTTTAAGCATAGATGAAAATTTCCTTACGGTTTACACATTCGTTTTAGGTTTAAAACAGAAATTTTTATTTCAACATTCAAAATGTAAACAAACGCCTTGTTTACATAGCAAAGAAATTCAAGCTCTGTAACTCACATACAACTAAACAAATGGCACTCAAATTTCAGTTGCTTATTAAAAATGCCTTTCTAAAGCAATGTAACTATTAAAATCGGAAAAATAATATTGACCAAAATCGTGACCATGCCCCTTTAAGCAACATAAAAACAATTCAAGAAAACATATTTAGACATTTCTAAAAATTTCGGTAATTGTCTTAATTTCTTTAGTCAGTACGATGATGTAAGGAAGTAACGAAACATATACTGGATCAGGATTCAAAAAACGTTTCAAAGTCCGACAAACATTTCAGAGAATTAGAGACTTAATGCCTGCATACTGTACATGTATATGTGATAAAAAGTACAAAGGGAAAGGAGAAATAGTAAAGAGCCTAGTCGTAAACAGTCTCAACGAAGAGATAAAACCAATGACAGAATGAATATACATGTATAGATGTTACAACAAGAGAATTGGGGCGAAAAGTAGAATAATGCAACGGGACTAAACCAGCTCCAGTGTTTCTGCTACTGGTATTACGAAAAGGAAACGTTGTTTTTAAAAACTGAAAATTGTCGAATCCTAAGAAACTTCGTAAAGAATCAAGTCATTTTACTGGAATTTTGTAAACTTTCTGTGAGATTCACTTTATAAAAATCCACACTGTTAGCGAGATGTTCAAGAACATTGATAAACACAGTTATTTCTACGATTTAATTGTTGATCGATATTTTAAAGAAGCGCTATTGCTCTAACACACAATCGTTGCGTAGATTACCTCTCCTTGCTACGATACGTATATTAGTCTTAGGCGCTATCTGTGAATTGTTTTTTTAATATTTAACTTTGAATAAAATGTGCAACACTATGCTGTGAGTTATTTTTTTGTTTTTGCATCGTTATTTCATGAATTTGTCTTGATTAATAAAGACATAGCTAATGAAAAATTTACTGTAATACATGTAAATCTAAAGGGAATACACCCCCTTCCCCTCTTGACGACGGGCTTGGACAGAGAAATATAAGCCATGAGGGCGATAAAGCCCTTACTTCCTGTTGTTGTCTTTCTTAGTCTAAAACACGTGTATCAACGGTGTTTTCTTAATGAATAAAAGCAGCTATTTTAAATATGAAACAAACTGCACTAAACTTGTTTCTTGTTACTGTTTGTCAGCGTCTAGGCTGCGTTGAAGTGTATTCTGTCATTCAATGATAAATTGTTGGTATTTTAATTCAAACGTTTATTGTAAAAACAAGCAAAATGGTAAAGTTAATAAATAACAAATATTTATAAACACTTAAAAAAGATTAAGGATATATCATCGTCATTAATCAGACAGTGAAACAGGCAGTCATTAATCAGACAGTGAAGCTTGACAAAATGAATCATGTTTAAAAATGTTTTTAAAAAAGAGATGGTAATCTCTTTGTACATAATAACAAAGGATGTAATTTTCTTCTTTTTCTTGAGAATATGCGTACAGTGTGTATGTATATAATTATGTTTATTTCAATACCCTATAAAAAGTCGCTGTGTGTGGGAGTATATAAGAAAGTTGTGTTCTGTCTATCTGTATGCATAGTATAAAAAAATTAAAAAAACTTTTAAATTATTATTGATAAACAATGGAAAAAAATGTCCAACTGTTTAATAACCGACGACATCAACTCTTTTGCTAACAAACAACACTATTAAAAACAAAACATGAAACATGTAACACTTATTAAACATGAAATTACAAGTTCAGGTAAAGTTCCATAAAAAACAAATTGCTTCCAAAATTTCGAATATTTCTTGTCAAAAACACTTAAATATGTTTTCATTAAAAATTCTTTCTTTGTGAGTCAACACTGACAATGTCAAAATTAAGTCTGTGATTGGATTTGGTCTCATCGAATTTGGCCCGGATGCTAGAGGAGCTGATGGGACAACCAGTTTTACGGTGGTCTTGGTAGGGTGGAGGAGGTGAGAAAGGTCTGCTGTACATATGTCTGTACGTGTTCATTGGTGGACATCCGATTTTGAAAGGCTCAGTGTTATAGTATAACGGATTAATTTTAAATGAAAAATATTATCACATGATTAAATTTATCTCAATGACAAACTCAGTGTACTGGTATAAAATATTTATTAACACCTTGTGTCAACAGTTTAAAAAATAAATAACATGAAAAAAAAAAACCAGATTAAGATTATTCTTTTTTTTTCAGGTTTTTTGAATCTTCAAAATAAGTCTGTGGCTGCGCAGTTCGACAGCTGTTCTAAGTGATTAAAAAGGCATTGCTCTGTTTTTGTATGCATACTTTTCAAAGAAAATGACATGTAGGACTTCATATTTATTACTTTATATATCTTTTGGCAACAGTTTTGGCCAGTTTCGGGAAAAAACAATCCAATTTAAGAAATCATGTTTACATTCTTATCCTCAAATGTACAAGATTTTCTGAGTAAGCTTTGGAGCTTTCTCAAAGTCGTACTCAAGACATTTAATCTAAATAAAATGAGGTGCAAACATATAATATTGTTCAAATTGTAATGTTGCTGTATTATACGCTAAAATTTAATCATAATTACATGTATATGAATTAAAATGGAAAGTTTTTACCATTTTATCAATGACATATCTATAGATATAATGAAGGTGAATTTAAGAGAAAGGGCGAGCTCAACCCAGATTATCAAATTTTTAGAGATATTTTGCTTTATAAATTAATGTACTTATACATGTAAATCTTAGTACAAAATAATTTCATTTAATAGCTCGACTTTTTAAGAATTCTGTTTTTAGTCAAATACGACCCATACCCCCCATCATTTAAAACCAAAAAATCAATGTACATGTATCGTTATTAATCAATTTTAATCGGATGCACTTGCGGGGCCCCTTCCTAGATTACAGTGAGAATGTAGATTAGTTCTAAACATTACAAAGGATGGCGGATGCATAAAAGTATAACACTTTCTATTACTTACTTATTCACCATTTATCATTTATGTTGCATTCCACAAACCTTGGAAATGGAAACATTTTATAGAATAAACTTTAAATCAGTGGCGGATTCAATGAGGGCGCACCCGGCGCCCCCTAAAATTGTCAAAATAAAGTTAAATCATATTCCTTATGGCAAAGAAAATGTACAACTTGCGAGTCTTAATTATCTTCTTGGGGGATTTCTCTACATTAGACTGATTTCAATGGTGTAATATGAAGGAAACCAGTGTGTTCAATGGTGTAACGTACATAGAAAGCCCATTTTAGTTACGCTGTCCTTGTGTTCAAATATGACCAGTCACTCACATGCATTATACCCAACTTTAAGTAAATGGTTATACTAACTAGTGTTTTAACGACTCTTCCATTATTATTATTATATTATGAGCTGACATAGTAATCTTTTTTAAAACTTCATCAATTTACATTGTCCCATTGAACTTGATTTTAAACCGATTAAGTTACAGTCAGGGGGTTCGAGTCCTTCTTCCTGTGGTTTATCTATACGATTGTTTTTTTATTTTCATAGAACAGCTACTGTCTGCATGTGGAAAATATTGGCTTTTAAAAATCGCCTTTTTCTGTAGTGTCAAAAACGCTGTGAAATTTAGAGTAATTTTGAACAAGGTTCATTTCTTTTTATCTCGAAATATCAAGACCGTAAAAAAAAACAACAAAAAAACCTATTCTGAAAGTTAACAAAAGGCAATATTACTTGGAAATATAGAAAGTAATCAAGAATCTGCATTAAATAATTAAAACACATTAGATGTAAACTTAAAAGATAAGATTTCAAATTTTTAAGTTTTGGATTGGCAATACTTTTAAATTATGACGTACATATTTGGCTTCCTATGTGGCCTTATATACTAGCTGTAGAGATCTAGATGTGTTCTTTGTCTAATATAGGCCTAAACTTTTACTTTGATTTTACTGCCGGAAGGTAGGGTATCGAACAATCTACTAGTATTTTATTTTCCAAATATTAAAGTCATTTTGATCACACGGAACATCACCTACCTCATGATCTTTATAATTTATTTCAAATTAAAACATCGAAACATAGACATGTCTAAGTAAACGTAAAGTGAATTGCATTATTTGTGTTAATATTTGATTACAAACGCTTGAATATAACGCGGTGGGTCCCGGCGACCCCATAGTCTAAAGTCTTATATTTGTGTCTTTCCACAAAGGATTATTTGAAAATAAAATTTGGTGTTAGACACTGCCGCACGCTATAATCGGACCCTCAAAGCTCAGCATAACCAAATGTTAGCGGCATAACATATATTTGTGCGTGCCCCCTCCCCCCTTGCAGGACCTCCCCTCCTTTTTTGTGTATATATGTAAATAATTATGCTTTGTCTTATAATTATATGTGTTGCATGTATGCATAATTGTATGTTCTGAAATAATCCTCATATGCGGGAAATAAAGTATGAATGATAAATGAATAAATGAATAGTTAAATAAAAGCTTGTTTATGTAAAAAAAATGATAACACTTTAATTAATTATAACATGCATGATAGAAGCTAGAAATTATGTGAGAGAGAGAGAGAGAGAGAGAGAGAGAGATTTACTTACCGTTAATTACCTCGGTCTTTTAAAAGTTGTTTATATCTACGCTCCCTACCCTCATTTCCAAAAACATTTGACATAAACACAATTTGTTGATAATTTTACCAATAACATTGGATTTATTGTCTTTGTTGCTCAACAGTTAAAGAGGCAGACACATCTCCATGATTGCAGATGAAAAAGGGCATATGTACATGTAAGTAATGTGTTACATGTACAGTTTGCATACATGCCAGGACTATTTACATTATTCATCGTGCTCTGTCTTATCCCAGAAACGTAAAATTTTATTCATCGGCTTTTGGAGCATAGTACTCAGCGGAGAACGTACTCAAAAACTTTTATAACCTCGGTTTTTGGAGTTGTACTCAGTGGAGCACATACTCGGAGTACGGAGTACGAATTGGAGTATGAGTATGGAAAAAGTTTTATAACCTTGGGGCCTGGATTTGAGTCATTTGAGCTTAGAACTATTTTTTTTAGTGGTTTTTTAAACATTTTTTTCCCTGAAAAGTAATGAAAGTATAATAATTTGTGAGTGTCGAATGACGTCATTGATTTGGGACCCGTTGTACAGTTTTGCATAAACTCAAAAAGTATTGTTTATATTTGACCACAGTTAATACATTGTAACATTTGGGTTGTTGAAGACCACATATTAATTAGAAAAGATATATATATATATATATATATATATATATATATATATATATATATATATATATATATATATATATATATATATATGCAAATTAAACGTACATTATAAGTATAATTCACTGCACTATAATTCGAATTTTGAGTCATTTTCTAAAACTGGAGCCAGTTTTACTAAAGGTCGTAACTCAAAACCTAGACGTAAACGTAGACGTAGACGTAACTTAGGCTGATTTTGCGTTTTCTAAAGGTCGTATCTTACGTTTTGGCGTAGATTTACGTCAAAATCTACGGGTGACGTGCAGCAGACGTAGGAACGTACGTAGCGTGATAAAAAATGGCGACGTACCTACTGTTGCAACGCGCACTTAGAAGAGAAAGGGTTTTCCGCGATAGGAGTCAGCCGCTAGACTCTCTGGATGACGTGGATTTGATCTCACGGTATAGATTTCCGAGGAGAGTTCTTTTAGAACTTATTGATGCTGTTGATGCTGTTGATGCCACATGTAGACCGGCAACGAATAGATCCTACTCTATTCCCACACAACTGCAGGTATAATGTAAACAAAACGAAGGTTGATGAATTGTCGTCTCCCTTTGGAGAGCTCCCTAACAAAGTTGTGCACCCGTTTATGAAATTATTCGTTCTCTGAAACTTGCAAATTGAGATATTTAAGCATATACTTTTTCCAAGCTGGCAATAGTAACATTATTGAGTGACCAAACATGAACTGTATGGTGATATGAAAGAGATATACTATAGCACACAGAGAGAGAGAGAGAGAGAGAGAGAGAGAGAGAGAGAGAGAGAGAGAGAGAGAGAGAGAGTTTCTTTTAGCATCAATGTATCCCTTTGCATTAAATTGAAATATATCTAGATATAAACCATAAAAACAAAACACGATCAGTCTGAAAAATAAAACCTATGGTTTTTTTAAATAATCATAATGTCAGGAATCAAATTTCCGGCAGAAGTCAGGGAGGCGGATCCATGATTTGAAGTCAGAGGGGGCGCCCGTTTTTCGGCAGGGGACTGTAAATGTATCACTTTTGGTATCCCCATGAAATCAATTCAAAGGAAAAAAGTGCCTTTATGTTGCTTACAATTAAGGAGAAAATAAAATCAAGCTGTTTTCTTGTTGATAGCTAGAGCATTCACTTTGTTATACAACACAACAACTTTAATACTTGTACACACATAACTTGAATTCAATTTAAAAAGTGATCTTTACTGAACCTACTTAATTTATTATCAAAATTTGGCATTCAAATACAATTATTTACAAGTATATTTACAAATTACAGGTAACAAATGACTTACCATATTAAGAGGGAATGCCACGAACCATCAAGCTTCATCCCTAAAATTAATTGAAACTACATTTT
Organism: Magallana angulata; assembly: GCF_025612915.1. Lineage (NCBI taxonomy): Eukaryota > Metazoa > Mollusca > Bivalvia > Ostreida > Ostreidae > Magallana > Magallana angulata. Next base: position 25,987,425 of record NC_069113.1, on the reverse strand, counting down.
TTGAAAAACCAATTTTTACTCCAGTTGTGGGTCAAGCAAAACAATGCTAATGTATCAGACCATTTTTTTTTTGCAATATTGCGCTCCATTCCCATGGTAACCAATAGGGAAAAAAGGGGGGTTGAAATTTGGTGAAATGTGAAATTTTCTCAAATTTAAGATGTTGTATAATGAAAAGTATGAAAAAATCAATAGATATACAACTGTTTGCCTCAATTCATTAATTTTCACAATTTTTCCCATATTTTTTTTTATTGACTATCAGTTTCAAACGCTATAATAACGAATTTTTTTGTCTCAATTTTCCCCAATTTCAATGCTATTTTTCTTAAATCTGCAACAACATAATTGATCAAACAGAACATATCCAGAAAGTGCCACACCTAAACAATATAAATCAAAAGAAATATTGAGAAGCCTTTGGACAGAGGCCACGGTGACAGTGATTCTCTGCATGAACTTTCTCAATTTTTCTTCAAAATTGTGCCATAGAATTATCTCCCTTGAGTGAGCTCTTTAATAGTAAGTGCACAAAAGATAGTACATGTCAACTTCCAGTAGCAGAAGACACTTGTCAACAAATCAATGATATGCAGTATCTTCTTTGATGTTGTTTTAGCGTTTTCATGATGTTATAGATGGAGTGCTCTTTTTCCCAGTATTCAAGGATTACTTGTAAGTTGTCTCATTGGCACTAGCACCACATCTTCCTATATCTAATAACCAAATAAACCTGTGACAAGCCTGCATCTGTTGGTAACACATTGCTTGTACATAATCAAACCACAATTGGTCCAAATGGCACCAAAATATTTTGTAAAAATGTAGTTTAATTTGTATGAAATATATAGAGAAAATCTCAAGTGACAAATACTTATAATGGCATGACAATATATGTATGTCAGTATGCATCTATAAATGATATGAAAACACTGAAAATACAACACAGTTCAATGAAAGAATAGAAAGTAAACATAGTGGGTTCAACAAGAGGCCCAGGGGCCACATCGCTCACCTGAACAACAAATGCCTTAATTCTGATCAAATTAGCATTACAGTATCGAAATATCCTGACAACTGAATACAGTAGATCTTGCTAAAAAGAATTGAAAATCTGCCAATTTTATCCACCTCTTATTTTTTGGTAAATACCAAGCCCCTTTTATTGTTGTAACTGTAAGAAGATTTTTCTCTATTCCTATATACCCCCCTCCCATTTCGTGCCCCCACTTTTCTCTAGGGAATCATGGTTTCATCAAACATAAATCTGCATAACCTGTGCTTTCACACTAAGTACTGAGTTTTGGACCGAAAACTTTCCCAGAAGATTTTTAAAGATTTTCTCTATATATTCCTATGTAAAACTTGATCCCCCAATTGTGGCCCAACCCTACCCCCGGGGACCATGATTTGAATAAATTTGAATCTACTCTATCTGAGGATGCTTCCACTCAAATTTGAGCTTTCCTAGTTTTTGAGAAGAAGATTTTTAAAGATTTTCTCTATATATTCCTATGTACAACTTGATCCCCCAATTGTGGCCCCACCCTACCCCGGGGACCATGATTTGAACAAATTTGAATCTACACTACCTGATGATGCCTCCACACAAGTTTAAGCTTTTCAGGCCGAATAGTTTTTGAGAAGATTTTTGAAAAATACCAACAAATTTTCAATCATTCTCAATTATCTCCCCTTTAAAGATGGCGTGGCACTTCATTTGAACAAACTTGAATCCCCTTCACCTAGTGATGCTTTGTGCCAAATTTGGTTGAAATCTGCCCAGTGGTTCTTGAGAAGAAGATGAAAATGTGAAAAGTTAACAATGACAACGACAGACAACGGACAAATTGTGATCAGAAAAGCTCACTTGAGCCTTTGGCTCAGGTGAGCTTAAAAGGGGGGCTGGGGTTCTGGGCCCCCCCCCCCTTTGAAGGGAAGAAATTTGGTTAATTATATGGGGAATCACTGAAGCATGATTGGAGCAGCCCCCCTTATGAAAAGTTCTGGATCCCCCACTGGTAAAGAACTATTTTCATGGAAACAGTCCCTAATCAGCTCAAGTGGCAGTATATTAGGTTCAAATTTGGAATTTGAAATTTTGCAAGTCTTCGTTTGGAATTGGCCTTTTCAGAATCTAAAGGACTCATTGTTCGTACACCAAAATAAAAATAATGTCATGAATGTTACGTCATTGGTTGCATTTTTATTGTTTATCACGTTTTAAACCAATTACAGCGTTTGGGGTACACTTTTCGAAATATTACCTAGAATGAATTAGATTCTGAAACCATGAAGTAAAAAAAATCAACATGCATGCATGTCAAATTAATATTTGGTCAGTTTGGCGTCCATAGTTAAAGTCAAATTGAAATATACATGTATATATATATATATATATATATATATATATATATATATATATATATATATATATATATATATATATATATATATATATATATATATATCTATGACTATAAATAATGAAATATACATGTACAGTAACAACTCAAAAAAAAAGGGAAACAAACGAAGACCCTTATTGCATCTTTTACTTTCGAAACATAATGATAATTATGGTGCTAAATGACTGATGAGTGCTGTCCCCTGTCTTAATACCCACGCTCTACATGTACATTGACCAGATTTGAGACATATTTATCAGTCTACCAAAATAAGTATTCCTGGGGCGGGCTTTAAACCAGGTCGACCAAGTGCCGAATTGACTATTCCTTTTTCATATAGTTGTTAAGGAACTGATTTGGTTGCTAAGGCATACAACTGTATGGATGGTTGCTAGGGAGAAATTATTTTCAATTAAATCATTTATCATGTTTCTTTTTGTTGTAAAAAGTTTGAATGCAACAAAAAACAATTTTTTACATTTTTATTGAAAAGGGGGGGGGGGTTGCTATGGTGTAAAACTGGTTGCTAAGGACTTTTTCATCTATATTGTCTTTTTTATGCAAGTTATTTTCTTTTTTTTTATGTCTATTCCTCTAAAAAGATCATTCTGCAAATGAATTTAGCTCTTCCATTCAAAATTTGAAAAAATGAAAATTAAGAAAAAATGTGATTTTTTAACACAATCTTCCCGATATTTTAATAAAAAGGCTTCTCTATTTTATTTATGATTTTGATAAAGATGCTCTTGGTCATTTGTATGCAACATACAATTTTTGCCTATTTTGTTGCAGAGTTGAAATATTCAATTTTATGTTAGAGGGCTATTTTAGAATTTGGTTATTTTCAAAAATTTCTCAAATATTGGTTACCATAGCAACCCAATTACCAAAACTATTTTTTCTAAAGTATGTTAGTTTAGAAACTTTGTTTATGCAACATTAGTCTACTTATAAATTGAAATGTGTTTAACAGTAGAAAATGCCAATAAAATATACATGAAAATCATACAAAATGAGTTTATTTTGGTATTATAAGCCGTTTCCATGGAAACTTCTGAAATCATTAATAAAGGTGATTTTAAATTATTCATATCCAAAATAAACGATTAGTACAATTAAGATGGTCAATTTAGAATAGAAAAACGGGGGGAAAATTTTTTCAAGTTTCATAGCCAAGCTTGATGATTTGCGACATTCCCTCTTAATAAGTTTCGAAGTAACATAAACCTTCAATACGTATAACAAGTTATGGCGGGGAAATAATTATTTCAACAAAATTGTAAAAAAAAAATTAACAGAGACACTTTAAATAGTCGTTTAATTTAATATGTCTATTTAACTTTTGATTATCAACCTATTTTTCATTATTAAAGATGCATGAAAACAAAAACATATTTTTAAAGTGATAGAAACAAAATTCTAATACAAAATGGGGATGGATAATCAATACTCGTCTAAAATGGGTTTTTTGGGGGGTTTTTTTTACAAGAAAACACGCAAGTCCCGGATTTTTTTCGGGGATGGATTCGAGAGATATTTTTCAAAAGTGGGGGTATATTTAAACAATAAAATACTTTCTCTGGTGATTCATTTGGGATATAAAGGTAGCGACATTGCAAAAAAAAAAAACCTAACCCGCTAACGCGGTTATCATGTTAAATTTTTTTTCTGCAATGATCGCTACCCTGAAAATTCACTAAATTACTGTTAAGTTAGCTAAAAGAAATAGCCAAAGCGTATCCCGTGAGAATGTGTCTGACATATCAATATTATTTCGTGCAGTCCGTGATTTTTCTAAGGTCTGTAGATTTTGACCAATCGATAAACGGTTCGTGTAGATTTCAGTCTGTTTCTGAATTAACTATAACTTTCCGTAAGAAATAGAGGAAATAAGGGATAGTTATCAAAGTTTGCGAGAACTAGTACATGTGGATTTTTCAAATAATTGAAAAGAAAAACAAACAAACAAAACAAAACACGCATAAGTACATGTGAGATTCCCTATATTTTTTACGAAAATTAATTGTTATTCACAGCTGTATAGAAAATGGCAGAACTAAATCTAAATTATCCAGTTCTAACCAGTTTATCGATCGATTTTCATAATTGGAATTAAAACTTTCACTCCCCACCCCCATTTAGAAATGTGGGTCCGTGTATGAAATTGACAATCACCCTCTGTCCCCAAGTTTTTTGTCTATCATATCAATAAATTTTGGGAATGCCATTCCAAACGGGTATTGAAAAAGTGACAGATTGTTTCAATATCATATGTATTACAGTAATTAAATCTAACACACAACTTTACTTCAAAAAACCATTTTTTTTTCTGTATACACAATTTATAATAATAATGTAATTCTGTTGTTCCAGGTGTTGTGCACCTTGCGCTTTATGGCGAAAGCGGACTTTTTTTCGGAAGTGGGAGATATCCACGGTATATCCAAGTCTTCAGTCTGCGTGTTTTTACCAAGAGTGTGCCGAGCACTGAATGCGTTTCTACACATAGACTTCCCAACAGATGCCCAAACTCTTTTGAAAATGAAGGAAGGATTTTATGCCATTGCACATTTTCCTAATGTTGTGGGTGCCATAGATGGCACGCTTATTCCTATTCGGGGCATGAACGGGGAGGATGAGCCTGTTTATGTCTGTCGCAAGAACTTCCATGCCTTGAATGTTCAAGGAGTTGTAGATGCGAACATGAGGTACATACTGGCTTAATGCAGTTTCAGTATGAAGTCTTTTCTTGATTTGGAGCATGTTTATAATAATAAAAGAATAAATCAATTTGCCCTATAACTACATGCCATTTATCACTATGCCAGCATAATTTATATGCATTATTTTCTTTTTGAAGGTTCATTAATATCAACTGCCGATTTCCAGGGAGCACCCATGATGCTTATGTTTTCCAACATTCGAGCATTCCTGGTATCTTGGAGACGTTGCCTGGAGGAGGATGGCTTTTAGGGGATTCTGGGTGTCCTCTGAAGGATTACCTGATGACTCCTTTCACCAACCCTTCAACGCCTGCTGAAGAACGTTATAATGCCGCCCACTGCAAAACCAGGAATGTGGTGGAGCGTACATTTGGTGTTCTAAAGGCAAGGTTTAGGTATGTCAATCATTTGCACATAATTTTATGATCTTCACTGTATTAAACTACTGATGAATACTGTTCACTAATGGATCCAATCTTTGTATATAGGTGTTTACACAGCAGTGGAGGATACCTTCCTTTTAAACCAGAGAAATGTGCTCTAGTTGTAGAGACATGTATGAAGTTGCACAACAAGGCCATCAACGAGAGAGTACCTTTGCGTAATGGTGGTGCTGTAGCCAACCAGCACAACAACGCAGTATACCAGGGAGCAGCCCCACTTAGAGCAAGAAAGCTGAGGCAGCAGTTGGCTTCCAGATTCTAGGAGTGATGCCAACAATAAAAAAGATATATCATCCTATAAGAATACATGAGTTTGTTGTTGTTTGAAACCTTATAATGCAGTGGCGTCGGAAGCAAATTGAAAGTGGGGGGGGGGGGGGGGCTAGACTAATCCTAAAACATCTTTACAAGAAAAAAAAAACATTCCCAAAACTATGATAATCTAGCCCCCCCCCCCCCCCGGTTCCGACGCCTAAGTAATGTAGCAGTCATAATTTGATGATACCGACAACTCTGAGGTTACCTGGATTTTTTAATATATAGGCAATACACACTACAGCATTAACTTTCCACTCTCTATTTCCAATCTTTTTCATATGTAACAGTAATTCAATTCAATTCCTCAACCAAAATGCAAATAAAGCTAAAACCGATGGAATAAAATTCAACAGCCTAGAATGAACTATTAAAGGATAGAAATGTAACAAAATGTGATAAAAAAATATAATTTAATATTTTGGTGGCTTAAATATAATGAGAGAGAGAGAGTTTTGACAAGATTACATAATAAATGAACTTATACATTTTTACTGTATGAATTAATATCAAAATTATAATATCAATTAAATATATATTAACCGGTATATAAATAATATATATTCCTTACTACAAACAGATTTCTATAGACCAAAATAATTACCAGTTCCCAGTAAATTATATAAGTAATATAACATATGATATATAATAACGTCTTTGCAAAATCAAACATTTTCAATATAACATGTTTGTTGTCTTTCTCATAAGGTGAATTTAATCAATATTGATTCATATATATCATTATAAATAATTAATTTATTGATATTACATAAAATGGTCAAAGTTGAATTACTTCAATTAACAACCAATAACTGCCTCATATGACAATATCAATAGCAATCTACTACTCCACAAAATATATATTGAGAGACAAGCAAATAAATGTTACTCAGATATTTAGCCGACAACACACTTTTTGATATCATAATTAATCGGTGGTAAATGAAGAAAAAAAGACAAGAAATCGCTGCAGGATTCTAATTAAATTTGATGATAGGAGAAACAGAGATTTCTGTGCATGACTGTCCCTGATGTCCCTCCAAAGCACTGGCAATTCTCTCAAGGGCTTTCACTTTTCGTTCCTCCAGTTCTAAGCGTTTCTTTTTCATTGCAATAATTTCTTTCATTCCATTCTCTATAATAATAAAATAATGAACATTTATGAATATATATCTATTTTTTTTATACTGTGTCATTACATATGTTTTAAAAAGACAGAATGAATAAGACTAAAGATATTGTTTGCATAAAACTTGAGACTTTGCTTTAAAAAAGATTTATTATTTGTTTCATATATTCTAACCCACATCATTCTGGGTACATTAATGTACCATAAGGTAGATAAAAAATAGCAGTAGGTAAACAAAGTATTTCTGGTGATGTTAACAACAGGTTAAAAGTTTTACCATAATCTCCAGCTTTCTGTTTGAGTCCCAAACTGCTCCTATTCTTGTTCTTATTTGCTAATATAAAACAACCAATAACTCTCCATAAATCAAGCCATCCTTAAAGAAAAATGTTTGTTTGGAATTATTGTTCCATGAGGTCTTTAGACCCAGGAAGGAGGGGAGAGAATTCTATTTTATTTTTCAAACCTGAAGCTTAACTTATTAAAAATTGTTCAAAAACAACTATCTCCATATGACAAAAATTAAATTAAATTAAAATCAACAATTAAAAATTTGTTTTTGAATTATCTAAATTGACATCTACTTTATTTTATATGAAAAATAAATTTATTTTTCAACAAAATAAATCTATTATGGTCAGTTCAGTGACAGGAAACAGGAATACTTTTTATTCGGACCTAAGATAAAAAAAAATTATTTGGCTTTAAAAATCATAAATCATATACCTACATGTACATGTAAGGGTACAAGATGGAGATGGAGAGGGTGGCTCCGAACATTCATTCTCAGGTATAATGTCTACTATACAATCTGTAAAAGTTTTAGATATAACAAATTATCAATGAACAATTTTAAAAAATAAAAGACGTCAAGTATTAAAAATCAAGAAAAGAAAAAAATGTATTATTATAGAAGGTCATCATGACTGGCTTTGTGATGCATGCTCTCTCTCGCTCTCTCTCTCTCTCTCTCTCTCTCTCTCTCTCTCTCAATTATACCCTATTTATAAATGCATGTCACTCTGTACTTTTGAGAATAAAAGAGTTTCCTATTTTAGGTGGAGTTGAGCATTGTGATAACCATTTTGTCTATTCAACGGAATTGAAACTCTTTCATCGCCATATATTTGTATGCTTATGAAAAAATGCATGCATACCTGTGACCTGATCTGATGACAAAGTCCAGCTACATGTATCTCCCATTGCCACAGGGGTTTGGATACCTTCAGAAATTGTCATACATGTACTTGAATCTGTCCTGTTACCTTAATATTAGGAAAAAAATCTAAATGTATTTATAATGACTAAATAATTGTTGATACATTGTATTATCATGTTATAAAAAAATAAATTCATGCTAAGTCTACATGTACATTAAATTTTCTTCTGTTTACAATTACCAAATGCATACTTTTTCAATTATTATTGTTTAAATCCCCCCCCCCCCAAAAAAAAAATCTTTAAAATACCTCTGTCCAAATCTGTCCCTGTATCAGCGCCCCCATCGAGACCATGAATTGCCACCGATGGAATGGTACTAAGAATCTAGGGGAAGACAATTTGAAATTGTAAATCAATCAACTGCCATTCTCAATTATAAACAAATTGGTTTTTTTTTCTTTATTAAATAAAAATAGATGATGGGAGGGAGTTATGATGTACATCATGTGCATTTTTTCCAGTTCATCTATTGTTTGTAATATTTAAAATATTCTATATCTTATAAATAGAAATAAATGCATGTATGTACATTTAAACAAAGAAATGATAAAGTGTACGTATTTTCAAGTGTAAACTAAGTAATAAAAGAATCATGAATTTATTTACTCACTGTCAATTCCCATGGCTTGAAATTCACCTCAGGCGGGGGTCCACCTCCTGTTTTGTTAGTTTCCCTCTTTCTGAAAGCCTCCTTCTTCTTAATGGCAGACTGGGCATCCTGGAATCTCTTTTTGGTTTCATCGAGTCTATTGCAACTGAATTTACTCTAAAAGCATTTTAAAAACAAAATACGATGTTATAGATCCACTACACGACCAGAGACATAAATATTGTTAACGTTATTTGTCTCCGACACGTACAACCCTAGAGTAAACATGTCAAACGCACCAGAATACGATGTCCAGCAGTTTTAAAATATTTTCTCTAATCATAATACCATATATCAAGCTCAAACCATATATCGAATTTGTACACACTTTTACAGAACACTTACCACGTTTTTCTATTATCTGATTATGACATCGACCTACAGCCATTCTCCAGAAATGGTTCCAATTATGATATAATGTTGTCGCCAGCATTCATCACAAAATTATTATTTGCCGTTTAATGTATTTGGCTGATACTTTTCTCAGGAGATATCTACAGTAAAAATTACAAATTTTGATACCAAACAATATGCATTTGAAGTGTCATAAATGTCAAATTATTTCAATAAAAAATCGGTTTGTGTATTTTTCAGCATGTCGCACGTGAATATTTCAATTTTACTGCAATACTAAATAGCATTACGGTGATGAAAGAGACAATTAAAACTCATTTTTTATTTCAGCATCACATAGCGTGTTTTGTCAGTAAACACCTGTTGATAACAATCTTTTCTTTCTTTTTTCCCCCCGATTTATATATTGTCGCTGAAACCGTCCTGATTTCCGTAACACGTGTTTGACTTAAAAGTAAGCGATGATATTCAAAACAATATCTATTGATATTATAGTAATTGAATGTCATAGGCATATTAAAAGAAAAATATATACAATTTACAGTCGAAAATCTATGCGTTTTTTAAATCATCGATTATATAATTGAAAATTGAGTTTGACGCATTTCAAAGCCTGACTTCCGTAACGCAATTTTCAACTAAATTCATGGCATTTGAAAAACTTATTCATGATGCCTTTCGAGAACACAGTGTTCCAAAGCTATCTATCATCATCTGTAGAAAAATAATGTAATAGCATGGTACAGTGAGAGGAAAATTTACTAAAACCCCTGACCGGCGTAACGTATGACATCCGTAACAGTATTTTCAATCAGTGATATAGGGCTCGGTTTTCCATCGATAATAATTTGGATTGTTCAGCGAAACAGAACATGAGTTAAGAAAGTATAGGAATGTTGATATTCTTAACTGAAGCAATTAATATTTTGATACAAAGTGCATTTTTGAGAAAAATATGATGAGAGTGTGCTAAACTATCGAAAAAATATGAATCATTATGTGTGGATTTATCTGTTTTAGTTTATTTTTATTTGCAAGAGATATATCAGTTGCAGATTAAAACCAATTCACCTAAGACAATTTATCATTTGACAATATTTTTTAAATATTTGCTGCAGCGTTACGGATATCAGGGGAAAAACAGATTTGGCATCTGTTCATTCCAGTGCTTCTTATGTATATTTTCCACGACAGATAATCTATTCTTATGTTTTAAAATCAACAAAGTGGTCATTTTTCATGTAATATTAGCATAATATGCTATTTAAAGTTTACTGTATTGAAATATAGTGCATCAAGCTTATTGTTTTCTACAACATGTGATTTAATAAAAAAAAATATCAGGTGACCAAAATATATTTGGCTTTTCAAGGTTGTATTAATATGCATGCATGTTTATATCGAAATGGTATTATTCCCGGATCAGAATATTTGATAAATACTCTGTTCATGATTTTTTTTTCTAAACATGATTAGTTACGGATGTCAGTTTTTTAAGAACTAATACCCGAAACTTAAACTATTAGAGTTTATATATACTTGCGAAAAACAGACCTTATTTAGTTGACTTATTAGTAACAATGCATATACATATGTATATATATGCATTAATACATTATATGCGTATATACATTAATGCAAAGCAGGCAAACATGGAGAAACATAAGTGAAAATCCGAAAAAGGTGAGATGTGGATTCAGTCAACCCATATTTTAATGGGGATAAGACCCCAGTTCCTCCACATAAAAAAGGAAGTTTAGGAAGATATAACCAATAAATTTCATGACTATTTAAAACATCATAGGAGTAGATATTTGTGAAATGATAATCTCTGACATCCGTAACGAACCATCCAAGCTTTTTATCAAATATAAAAAGACAACTGATTTATATGTTTGACTTTTTACCGGTATATTTCATAATTGTGTTTGGTACATCCATCAGAGCATGCAATTTTAATACAATTAGGTATTTCAATATTTAAAACCGATATTTCATGTCAACATTTTAAAATCAATGTAATGTTGATTACATACTAATTAGAGGAAAGAAATTTGTTAAAAAGCGTGCTTATTAAGTTAAAAATGTATTTTCTACAATGAATAACCTGTTTTTGATTTTTATTCGCTAATATTTGGTTGTAAAATGTATTGGAAAAAATATTCTCCAAGAAAAAGGTAATTTGCTAACTTCCGTAACTTTGGGCCATTATCTTTAAAAATCCCTCTGACATCAATTTGTGATGTACAGTTTCTCAACATCTCTATATTAATGTTCTGTTGTTTCAATATTTTAATTAAAATCATTGAACATATGAAATTGTTCCTAGTTTACATTTGAACTTGAATGAAAGATGATGCATTATTTTCTTTTTTATTGTTGAAAATAAAAATTTTCTTAAAATAAAGATATTTTTGAAAATATGTTCCCCTTAAATTTAAATTCTTCATGATTCTGTCAAATATGTCATTCGTATTCAATATGATATCAAACAAAGTGGCTAGTGAAGTTTACTGTTATTGTACAGGCCGAGGATTAGTTGCATTAATTCACTTCTGACTTCCGTAACAGGGTTTTTAATATGGTCTTCAAAATCAAATATTTCGTAAACGAAGAAATTTTGGTGAGTCAAATTTCATATTTATATCGGCGAATAGTTGTACTTCAATATTATTACAATTAAAACACGAATATCAAAAGTTCATTTTTCACTGAAAGCAATCCCATATTTGGAACCATTTCTGGAGAATGGCTGCTAATGAAATAAACGGCGTGTACGATGCAGGAAAACGGGTTTGCTATGTTGAAAATTGTTTTACCTGTGTTTTAGGTATTAAATCAGCATGTTTAGACGAAAAATGACAAACAATGGGGTTTTGTAGCCAGCAGCACGCTTATTTTGTTTTTAATGATGCATACAAAATTAGCCCACATTTCCTCTGAAATGTTCTACTGCCTCAAAACAATGACCCATTTATAATAGATCGGACCGTCTAAACTGCCCGGAAAATTTTCAGCAGATCAAATACGATGTAGTATTCATCGTCGTAAACAACAAAATCTTCTACGGGGTGTGAATTTCAAATAAAATCGGTTGTTTAGGCCCTTGTGTTACAGTAAGAAATGCTCAATTTATGTCCAAAATTGAGAAATATTGGTACGAAAGCGGAAAACAGCTGAGATGTATCACTCATGTTAGTTAGATTAGAACAAGACCATGCTGTTTTGGACAAAGGTTCTCATCATTTTCATAAATTGTATGAAATAATGACGTTTTCTCTACCCCACCCCCCAGAGGCAGGGTCATTGAATTTTTTGCTGACATAATTTCTAGGGTCCACATGATATTAATTAATTTGCGTCATTTTATACATTTTCATACATCACTTGTCAATTTAAAACCAAAAAATCACTGAATATCAAAACACCGTGTAAATGCATACAGTATAACTTTGATCACATTTTCATAAATCAGTGGCCACCGTGTACACCGTGGTGTTAAAAAATCGCTCATAACTTTCTGAAATGAGTAGATATCTTCATATTTTTTTTTAGTCACACAACACAATGAGTATCAATCAATTTATTAATGTTGATTTTGCGATAACAAAAAATGAGTTATATTGCAGGTGTCATAACAGTATTTCACTAAAGGTTCACGTCAAAACATGGCTGAGCCAAAATAATTCCCGAATTTTCCTTTGAATTCGGGGCGTTTCCGCACGCGACAGGAGCTGATTTTTTTTATGAGCTGAAAAACAATGTGTAAGAGGTCTAACTATCCCATTTTTGTAATAATGCGAGGTCATTTGAATTTTTGATGCGTGTTGTTTCCGGAGGGGGGTGAAAAGGCCCGGGCTTGATTTTCAAGCACATGTGTAACTTCGAGGTAAACAAAGTCTCACGCCTTGCTGGATGCACGTGTGTATTTTGCTAGAAAATTGTAAATGAAGCGTTGTTTAAAAAAATGTCAAGAGGATTTTTTCCAGAAGTTCGTTTTGAATTTTTAATCTGTATCAAAAGTTGTGCAATTTTGGTAAGAATATATAGTACAATTTAATACTGTAGTGCAACCTATATCTGACAATCTGCAGCCATTCTTACAATTGGTAGGACTAATCACCGGCTAATACATGTACGAGATTCAGTTGCGCCAATGTTCCGAAAATTTGGGAAGTATAACAAAAGAAGGAATCGACATATATGACCTATCATAATCTTATTTTCGATCGAAATATTATTTAGAAATTCTGTGTTTTAGATAAATTAAACTTTCCATCAATATGCTGTATTTTTAAAAGAATATACACATAGGTGTCATGCGCATGCTCGTAAAATCAAGACGCCTTTCCTGGAATACCCTATACTTTTCTAAAATTTTGTTAAAATACATCTTGGGATAGCTCTGAAAACATCAGAAACATTGAAAGATCATCCTGAGGAACACTTCCATCACTTATTGTGTCATTACATTTAGACTTTGCTAAAAACTGATCATTTTCAAATTTTTCCTGGGATCGAGGACGTAAGCGGCTCATCACAACGAAGCCATTTCCGGTCAAATGTAAACAACATTAGAGGATGCATACCCTTTGGATTATATGTGTTACAATAGGGCTGGTAAGATACACACACAACACAAATCAGTGGCAAAAACACCCACCCACTTACCCTTCACGGGATTACTCATTGACATTGGCGGACATAACTGAACTATCAAACAACAAATATACTTGTCTGTACGTATGGGCCAATAAGAACTCCAAACCCAATGTTAATAATGATACTACATACTTCCGATCACTACTACTAGTATTAGCAGGAGTCGAACAGAACCCTGGTCCTCGAACACCAAAGTACCCATGTGCTATCTGTAGCAAAGCATGTAAATGGGGTCAAAGAGCCCTTGCATGTGACGAATGCGACCACTGGTACCATGCCACCTGCACTGGAATAGACACACTAGAATATGCAGATCTAGCAAACACATCTGTGTCCTGGCATTGTGTAGTATGTAACACATGCAACTACTCAACTGTACTTTACGACCTACTAGACTCGGCCGACAGTAACACATACTCGGTATTATCATCAAACCAGAGTTATGCTAGCGCGTCGGATTCTCTGATGTCTAGCCCTGGTCATCCACAAGCTGCATCATCACCAAAGCCAAACAAACCAAAGGCCTCACCAACAAAACGTCAGCAGAGTTCACTCAGAATACTCATGATCAATTTTCAGAGTATTAAAAACAAACGTAACGACCTGCAAGTTTTATTGGAATCTACAAGACCAGACGTCATACTTGGAACTGAAAGTTGGCTATCTGACAAGATTCATAGCAAGGAGATCTTCCCAGATTCCCTAGGTTTTAACATCATTCGTAGGGATAGAAAAGGAGACCCGCATGGAGGAGTGATCATAGCAGCACGACATGACCTTGGCCTCACACAGAGTTTTTGCAGCGACAAAACAGAACTAATTTCAGGAAACATCAAAATAGGACCTAGGAAACCAATATCACTCAACTGTTTTTATAGACCACCAAATAAACAAGACCTAGAATATATAGATACAGCAGTGGCAGAAATAAAAAAACCTGCGAGAGAAAAATAAGAACAACATTTTCCTACTGGGAGGTAACTTCAATCTTCCGGACATTGATTGGACCTCATATGATACCCACAGCAATCAAATACCAGCACAGGTCAACCAAGCGTTCATTAGGATGACCGCAGACCTGAGCGTCCAACAATTAGTGAACAAACCAACAAGAGGCGAGAACACCTTGGACCTTATGTTTACATCCCATCCAGGTCAACTTGAGAGATGTAAGACACTTCCTCCAATCGGAAACAGTGACCACGACATCGTACTATTAGACCTAGCAGCTAAAGCAATAAGACCTAAACCTACTAGTAGAACCATCAATCTGTGGAAAAAAGCCAATATGGAGGGAATTAACAAAAGCCTCACTGATAACTTCACTGAATTTCAGACCACCAACTTCAGTAATATCAACGCAATGTGGAACAAATTCAAGAGCATCATCACGAAAGCAATGACCACACACGTACCAACTAAACAGACCAAGGAGAGATACAGCCACCCTTGGATGAACACACAGTTACGTAAAACTAGCAACAGCAAACAGCCTGCATACTCCAAAGCTAAAAGATCTAAAAACACCAAAGATTGGAAGCGATACAAATTTCTCAAGGCAAAGCTACAGAAAGAATCTAGGATTGCTCATGGGAAATACATGGAAGACATCATAAGCACAGACCACAAGGAGCAACCGAAACGATTTTGGTCCTACATTAAGAGCAGGAAACAAGAATCCACAGGCATTGTTACACTCAAAGACAAAGATGGACTTCTTCACAGCGATACACCAACTAAAGCCTCAATTTTAAACCAGCAGTTTTAATCTGTCTACACCAAAGAAGACATACATAACATGTCACATATGGGACCAAGTCCATTCCAAACTATGGACAACATCAGAGTCAGCCAGGCGGGAGTTTACAAGCTACTCCGTGGACTAAGACCATTCAAAGCCACTGGGCCTGATGAAATTCCAGCCTATATACTCAAAGAAGCAGCTGATCACATATCACCATATCTGACCATAATTTACCAGAAATCTTTGGACGCTGGAGCCATTCCTGACGACTGGCGAGCTGCCAACATTGTCCCAGTCTTCAAAAAAGGAGAAAAACACAAAGCTTCTAATTATCGGCCAGTCTCCTTGACTTCAATCTGCTGCAAACTATTGGAACATATTGTTCACAGCACCATCATGGATCACTTTGACCGCCACCAGATCCTTTGTGACCATCAACATGGTTTCAGATCCAAAAGATCTTGTGAAACACAACTACTGATAACACTAGACGAAATTGGCAAGAATTTAGACCAAGGAGAACAGACAGACATCATCTTGCTCGATTTCTCCAAAGCCTTTGACAAAGTGCCCCACAAGAGACTCCTCCAAAAAATGGACCATTACGGAATACGTGGAGAAACACTCAAATGGATACAAGACTTCCTTAGCAAGAGAACACAATCCGTATTGCTTGAAGGGCATAAGTCCGGCCCCCTAGACGTCATCTCAGGGGTGCCTCAGGGAACAGTCATCGGACCCCTATTATTTCTGGCTTACATTAATGACCTGCCACAATCAACATCTTCTGAGGCAAGGTTATTTGCAGACGAATGCCTAGTTTATAGGAAAATAAAGAAGGTGAAGGATACCGAGACACTTCAAGACGACCTTAACAAACTCCAAGAGTGGGAATCACGATGGCAGATGAATTTCCATCCTGAGAAGTGCATCGTGATACGGATCACCAACAAAAGAAACCCACTGATAAGGAACTATCAACTACATGGCCACACACTAGATGCAGTCGAGCATGGGAAATACCTGGGAGTAACCATAAACCATGATCTACAGTGGAAGACACATATCAACCAGACAGTAGGCAAAGCATCAAGGACACTAGGCTCTCTGAGAAGGAACCTAGGACGGTGTAAACCAGAAGTCAAAGCCAACGCCTACATCCCCATGGTCAGACCAACCCTGGAATACGCCTCCACTGTATGGGACCCTTATCAAGATAACCTTGAAAAAGACTTAGAACAAGTACAGAGAAGGGCAGCTAGGTTCGTGTACAACGAATACCAAGACGTATCCCCAGGCTGTGTCAGCTCCTTAATGAATAGACTAAAATGGGAGCCTCTTAAAGATCGCCGCTGCAAAGACCGACTCACCATGGCATACAAGATACGCAATAGATTGGTGGATATCGACCCCTCTAATTACTACAAACCCGGAGATTCCAGGACCAGATGAGGCCACCGCATATACCAACAGCGCACTCGAAAAGACTCTACCGGAAAAAGCCACAACAGCAGCTACACTAGAAGAGTTCAAGGCCAGCCTTACCATCCTGCCAGAGGCCTTGACAGGAGCTTCACACATCTAGAACTCCTTGACCCCAGATGTTCATAGTTTTATTTGTAAATAACTTTCTTGTAAATAGTTTTTTTTATTAAGTGAGGAGGGAAGACCTCATGATTGTACGAGCAAGAGTCACCTATACACTCAAGAAGAGTCCGACTCTGTACTGGAAGAAGAAGAAGGTGAGCTTAATGTTTACAAAATTCGTATGATATATTTGGAGATAATTTCTTTTGATATTCATAAATATTAACAATCTGCCATTAGCTTAAATACTGAAGTAAACTTACTTATCGGTGATGGTTTCCCACGCCTTTTTCTTCATCTCCGAGGTCAAGGATGGCGAAAATTTACCCCAGATGATTTGGTTAAATGACAGACACGCGTCAGCTAAGACACACATTTCTCCCTCCGACCAATTTGGTTTTCGTGGCTTTTTATCTGTCATTATAGATCTAGCAGACGATAATGGGCTAAGCGAAAGTATGCAATACGCATGCGTAGCATTCGTTGTTAGGATAGTTTTTGTACCTCCTTCGAAAGAGTTCCAGACTAAACTACGACAAAGTCTACGTGTGTATCTACCTTTACGTGTGTAGTTACGACCTTTAGTAAAACGCAATCTACGCACACGTACATTCGGACGTAAAGTCTACGTTTACGTCTACGTCTACGGCAAAATTTACGACCTTTAGTAAAACTCGACCCTGAACTTTATTTATTTTAAAACAATTGATAAGCAAGTTCTACAACTTATATTAATATCTCTCGTTGGCACGGATGTTAGCGCGAGGGGGTCATTTTCTGTGTGTATTTTCAGGAAAGTGATTGTGTGATACTGGGTTTTTCGGTGCTGACTGTTCGTACCCAATCAACAACCCCCAGAAAACATCGCCCTACCTAAAGATGGATAATACCATAGGTCTAATCATGTTATACCACTCGGGGTTGAGAGTGCAGCCTTATTTTGGGGGTGGGTGGAAGATGATTAAAAAACAAGGAGTAAGATAATAAAATAGGCTTGTGGTGATGAATTTTAAGTGTTATTATTTGTTTAAAATACTAGAATATATATTAATAAGTTAGAAATATAAAAAAAAACCATCATTTCATCTGAATACTGAAATGAAATTAAAATCAGGATCAAGATCCTCAATTGCATACATGTATGGAATTTCAAAGTAGCATAGCCAAAGGCCACGCACGGTCTCAATCAGTTTATCGTAGCCAACAACAAGCCTTCAAAAATTTCTTGACAGAGTTATGTTAGCTACTCATTTTAGTTTACTTGTAATTCAGTATATTTAGAATGTCCAGGGGGTCTTTGTCTATGATAACACTACAAATCAAATTTGTAACGTAAAGTTCTGTACATTTCATCAATGACGCAAATAAAATAAACAAGGGGACCGCTAAGCGGCACGAGTTATATTGTGTGGGGGATCCTTTATTTAGGAATATATAGTTATGCAAATGTAAATGAGGAGACAATATTTACTAACCCTCCATTACTACGAATTATACTTTTTTTTTACCCGTACTAGATCTAAATCCAAAAAATATCAAGTTGTTGATTTGTACTGCTTACTTTTACTTTGGTTTCACAGAAGTGTAGCGGAAGTAGTTAAGTCGTAAATTGAATTTCTGTTTAAAATTTTGTTATTTTAGTACTCAACTAATTGACTTGAAAATTAAGAGGGTTTGTCCTTTTACTATGCCAAATAAGTGTATGAAGTTTGCAAAATATCCGTGCAAGTGTTTTTTTTTAAACTTGCTTCCAAGCTGAACACACACACACACACACACACACACACACACAGAGCAGCGATGCTATATCCCCCTCGCATCAAGTTGC
The DNA here is from genome assembly GCF_025612915.1 of Magallana angulata. Classification (NCBI taxonomy): domain Eukaryota; kingdom Metazoa; phylum Mollusca; class Bivalvia; order Ostreida; family Ostreidae; genus Magallana; species Magallana angulata. Next base: position 25,968,362 of record NC_069113.1, on the reverse strand, counting down.
ACGACGGGATAAGGACACTTGAAGTATTTTATAGTCAGGATCAATATTAATAACATTTTCAATGTAGTGTAACGGCGTCCCAAAACAATTGATCTTTCTATTCTGTATTAGATTTCTATATTTCTGTTTTCGATGCTGTGAAAAGAGATTCTGACGGCACTTTATATCATGTTTACAAATCCGGTCCCTGAAATATTAAATCCAAAATATTTTATTATATTAGTTTATTCGGTAGATCTTTATAAAGATATGTACGTGTTGTTCTGATGTACGGGTTGTGCTGGTTAAACATTGTATCGGTAATTTTTTGCAAATGAAATTGCCTTAAAATAAATAATTCTGATTAATTTCCATCTTTTACACGTATTCTAATTTGTTCAAAATAACACATACAAATTTTAAACAGTGAGTTTGTCTATAAATTCGTAAAAATGTACATCAGTACGGTATGTTCTATGTTTGCAAAAGTAAAAAAAACACCCCAAAACCAAGCACTGAGTATGATTACTTATTTTATTAAAGTCTGCCTTTATATTCAAACATGTCCAACTTCGGCTTTAGCCAAGGACCTGAAATATTAAGCAATTAATGCTAAATCATTCAATGTTCTTCAAATAAAACGCAATTGAAAAGAACATAAAATATAATGTTCTCACAATTTCTTTGCAAATGTTGCACTCTGGACAGATCTGACAGATGTTCATCTCCTGCAGTTTTCCTGTCAGGTAGCTTGCAATACCGTAGTTCTCTATTTAAGTACAAAATTTAATTTATGAATATATAATGTCCTCAACTCTGATTAAATAACAAATGTATGGTAGTGTTTTATTGTTTTTATTTCAGTTCGTCATATTGTGCAAATTTAATAGCTTTTTTCGCACACTAACCCATATCGGTTTTTTAGTATTTCTTTCTTTCTCTTTTTTTGACATGAAAATGATCACAATAAAAGCGACAAATACCTAGATACACTATATACTAGCGGAAAAAGAAACTGTGCATTATAAAATTTAGTGTCATTTTTCGATATCTATTGTTTGTATTTAAAAAATTTAAACAATCGATAATGGTAATGTTTTTGACAATATCGGATGGTAACCGTCCGGGTGCACGGACTTTTTCATGGTTAGTGAGCACCTGTTGTTTATTGAAAAATTGTACGCACGAGTTTTATGGGCCAATACTGTTTGAAATAAGAACTGTGAAGGATTTGTTTTTAACTTTTTTTGTTAAGGAAATCACTTTAGTTTCGATAAAATTTACCCCTGTCATGCCACGACTCAACGAAAACCAACGTAATCGTGCTGTTGGGATGCTGCAAGCTGGAATGGCGCAAAATACTGTAGCAAGACACTTTGGAGTTCATTGGAACACCATCCAGTCATTATATGGAGACGTTTTCAACAATCTGGCAACACTCAGGATCGACTGCGCTCTGGGCGACCTCGTGTGACGTCACATCCAGTGCTTCGACCAATTAGTCGAAGAACTGTGCGTAATCGCCTGCGCGAGCAAAACATCAGACCAAGACGTCCAGCAGTGCGCCCAGTACAGCTTCAACGTCATCGTATTGGCAGACTAGGGTGGTGCACACGACATCTGCGATTCAGAATACAGGACTGGGCCAATATTCTCTTCACTGGTGAATCTAGATTTTATTTGGATAGCAGTGATGGCCGTTGTAGGGTGTATTGTCGCGTTGGGGAGCGTTACCAGGACGCTTGTGTTGTGCAAAGTCGACAATTTGGTGGAGGTAGCGTTATGGTGTGGGGTGGAATATCAGCAAGTGGAAGGACCCCTCTACAGATTGTCAATGGAAATCTCACCGGCGTACGCTATCGAGATGAAATTATTCAGCGTCATGTGATACCCTTCATACAGAGACATCAAAATCACATCACTCTGCAGCAAGACAACGCAAGGCCACACGTTGCACGTGTAGTCATGGACTTGTTTGTTCAAAAGAATGTCGATGTCTTGCCTTGGCCAGCTGTTTCCCCCGATTTGTCGCCGATCGAGCACGTCTGGGATGAAATGGAAAGACGTTTACGTCGTTTACCAAATCAGCCAGTGACATTGGCTGATTTAGGCCATGCTTGAACCAACATCTGTAACAACATCCCTCAAGCATTTCTAGATCTGAACACTTTAGTGGCATTAATGAGGCGTCGCTGTCAAGCATGCGTGAACGCAAATGGTGGTCACACGCGTTATTAATTTTGTTAATTTAATTTCAAATAACAGTGCCTTTCGAGTGTGCTGAAATTGACGTTATTCGACGTTGACATTAATGTGCTATGAAATGTTGTTACGAATACATGTGTTAACAGTATTACAAAAATAAAATTTGTTCGTTGTAATTTTTAAATATTTTTTCATATATTAAATAACGCACAGTTTCTTTTTTCCGATAGTATATATGGCACTGGGCCAATAATCAATGTACAATCGACCCAGATCAATAGGTTAATTATTTTACCTGGCTCGTAATAGTCGTACACAATGATGGGTACTCCCTGTGACTCAGTGACCTTGTCCACGCGGTTACCTGTCACGTCAAAACACACCCAGTTCCTCCTCAGCTGTGTGTTGTTATTAAAATCGTGTAAAGAATGTCATATCACATGTACATGTATATGATATCTAAATTTAAACATATTGGTTTCTATCAGTGAACCTACAGAAAATCTTAATCTGCATGTACCTTTATGAGTAGTATTATGATACACATAAATGATTTTTTATTAGCTAAACGATTATCATACAATATTGTCAAAAAGTTTTTAAGCTGCAATTAAAGCTCACTTACAGAACAACATTTTCTTACGTACATTTTTAAAATACAACACAAGTTTATCCGACATTGCCTCTTTATGATCGAGCCCCCGTGCGTTAGTTTTAGATAGGTCCCCTTTAAATCCACACGGAAGTCCAACTTCAGCAAGCACCATCCCATTGTCTTTGTTATCTTTTCTCCTTAAAAAAAAACAATATCTTGCTGAAAAAACAAGTATTTTCTAATAGGAAATCAACTGTCAACACTTTGGCCACGTTTTCATAAACCACTCCTCTATCGATTTAATTTTCAAGAATAAGTTAAAATGAGTTAGTTCAAAGTAATGAACAACGCGTTTCAAGATACAATCAATTATATGAATAGATACAGATGTATATAAAGTAACAAAACAAAAAGCTTTTAGATATTTCCTACACAGAGCGATAATGTTAAAAGTCAAATTAAGACTTATAGATAGCACAAATTAACTAGAAGATAATGGGATATTAACTGTTTTGGAATTGACTACAAAAGAAATCCTTATCTTTAATTATCTTTTATATATCATACCCCTCCACCCTCAGAATATAAATATAATTTTCTGTAAGAACGTTAATTTTTCAATAGAAATAAACACTGCATCACTCTGCTGCCAAGTTCAAGTTTAGTCATTCACCCAAATCAAAAAGTGGACACCACTCTCCACCTCTGTATGTTAAGTGTCCCTTTATTATACGAAATGTAAAGAAATTATTACTCTAAATATACCCGATGATGTATATTTTTCATCTTTGATTTTTTACCTTATACAAACATTAACTGTGATTTTGTCAAATGTTTGCTTAGATGACGATATTGTTGTATTGATTTCAAATGTTGAATCCCCGCTTTTCATGACATTATATTTCACAGTAGTCTGAAATGCATGTAAAAAAGATAAGTGCTTGATATAATGACATTTTAAAATAAAGTATTTTATTTGAATTCATTTTAATCAATCGAAGCTAGAAAATGTCGCTTACATCAACCAAAACGAGTCCTTTCCCCTTTACTTTTATCTCCACATGTTTCGTTCTTTTGTCTAACTAGAAAATAATTGCATACAGACCATATTATTTTTATTAGTTTATCATACTGAATTTTATCTTATTATATGAAAATGTATAATCATTTATTATTCATATTTACTAATTTTACGGTTTGGAGGACCTTACCTCAATTCTTTGAACAAGTAGCCTATTTTTCCTGTTTACATGTACCGTTTTTTCTTTGAAGTCAGTTTTCACTTTTACCTCAGCATCTACGCTCGATTGTTGAAGCAAGCTAGAAAATTTGGCGAGTGCATGGAGGGATACAACTGTGTCCTGTATAAATATGAGAAATTAACAAAAACATAATAGTATACAGTTGTTGACTGGGGTAGAGGGCAACTGTTGATCTGTTGGACCGGCCCTCAGACTGTTTCCCAAGGCCAAAGGCCGCGGGCAACAGTTTGCGAGCCGGTCCGACAAGTCAACTGTTGCCCGAGACACAGTAAACAACAGTTTTGTTATACCCCTTCTAATCAATAACACTTTTTCAAGGAATGTGACGTCACCGGTCAACAGTCGATTTTAACAGTTCCAATCCAACAGTTCCAGTCCAACAGTCAAAATGCTTGACTTTTTTTTTTAGTAAATAGTTATATAATAACTATTTTACAAGGGTATAACAATGGTTGTTATTCATATTTCTATAATTTATTTTCAAAATAACCCTCATGTAAATATATCAGCATTATTAAACCCTATAAAAAGTATGTCTAGTAATGAACAAATCAGTAAAGGAACGTTGTTTTTTGCCCTTCACGTATGATAAGAAGCAAACTTTCTGTATTGTTAAATTTGCAATTTTCCGATTAATAAATATCAACTTCTAAGTAAAATAATGTTCAAATGTACAAGATTCAGGAGATTATGTAATGATTTTAAAACTGATAAGAACTAACTGTTTATGCACATCTTGTGCGTTCAATTGTACCTGTGTTGATGAGTAACCTCCTTGGGGATTCCGTTGGGAGACAAGCCAGTTCACTATTTTTATGCCCTGTGACATGTCCTTCTTTTCGGCAAGATACAGTAATGCATACGCTGACGTTTCTATATCAATTGGTCTTGCTCTCGGATTTGGAGACTGCCAGCTCAGTTTTTGTTTGTATACCCGATTGCCGTTGTTTTGCCAAAACAAATATTTGCCTAAATCAAAAAAAGTTTTCGAGTTTGGGTATTTGAAAATTCAAATTCTTGCAGATTCATTTCACATTCCAAATATCAAAATATAACTAAAAGCTACGTTGTTATAAAGGCACACGAAAAATAACATACCTTGGAAATTTGCTTGTGTTTTTAAACCGGCGTACACAAGTTTTGCTTTATCAGAGTAACCAGCTTTTTGTAACACATAGCTGGTTAGAGCCATTCCATGTTTACTCCCTCGCAATCCATTTATATTGCTTGATCTTGTTATAAACTGCATCGCCTTAGTTTTTGCAGTAGCTATTTTTGTCTAATTGGGAAGGATAAAGATATAAAATCAAACTGAATATGAAGCCTTCTGTGTTTATCAGGGGTCAAAGGTATTTTCTTTCTTTACCTTAAATTCCGAAAAATCTTTGAACTCTAACAATGTCAAGAGAACATAAGCAGTCATTGTAACTCGAGATGCTCTAACACCTCCCTGAAAATAAATATATTCTGTTACTATGCACAACTAGATACTAAAACATTGTCTTACATACAATTTAAGAGTTTACCTATGTGGACATTTTATTTATATTATTAGAACTCTTGTTACATGTACCTGCATTTGGTATTGAATAACTCGTCCATTTTCAGCAAATGAGCCATCTGTGTTTTGTTGCCGTAATAACCAGTTTAAACCTTTAACAAAGATTCCTTTCTCTACTGGTATAAAATCATCAGCTTGGTGGAAGCACATCAAAACGAACGATGTCAGCCTAGTGAAATATTTTTCGAATATATAAAACCGACAAATGGAATGTAAACATGAACCGATAAACTATTGTGAACTTCGGCAATTTTACATGAATGACAGATAATATTTTAATTCACCAAGTACTCCCATGTCTGTCACGGTTTCCCCATATACTGAATGAACCATCATGTCTGCGCCAACGGAGTTCTCTGTCAACGCCTGAAAAAGGATATGAAAGGATTCTTATCATATATATTATTCCAACATTCAATACGTTCAAGGACGGATAAACAACTATAAATTTCCCAAATTTATACAGCATTCTAAAAAAAAACAAACAAACATTGCAATTACTCTCAGATTTAACATATACCAGAAGAAAATAATAGATATATAAAACACAGAAAATTCACCTTAGTGGAGCTCCACATCCGACCAAGTTTGAACTCACGACCTTTGGAAACTACTACTCTAGCAGTGGGCAGCCATCACCGGTATGTATGTATTCATGAAATGTGGTTCGTGACGATCCTCTCAGAATGCCGTTTGTCTACATTCCAAGTCAATCTTAAAGACCGTGTAGTGAGTGACCAGCGCGCTAAGTTCCGTCCTTTGTCGAAAGGAAGATTTAAGTCTTCCATAAATAGCCGAGTGGTTAGAGTGCTGGCTGCTCTCTGTTAGGAGAGTATATTCCGAAGGTCCAAACGTGGGTTCAAACGTGCGGACGTGGAGCTCCAATAAGGTGAATTTTGTCTGAGCTTTATATATCTAAATTCATCACTTTGGACAAGTACTAGTATGTGGTCATATGAAAGTTTTTGCAATGTTTGTATATATATATATATATATATATATATATATATATATATATATATATATATATATATATATATATATATATATATAATCAGATTTTACTATTAGTCACAAGCAAGAACTGGATAAACAAATGCAATTGACGTTAATACGTTAGAAACTAAGGAAACAGTTTTCGAATGGAAATCTTACTGTCGCGTACCTGTCTAGCATATGAAAGTGAATGAGCGGATAAAAATCAATTATATCCGTTAAATCCTTTTCACAACAGGCAGTTGTACATTGCACATGTCTGGCTGGGTGTGACTCGGATTAAACGGACACACGTCGCGGCATCAAAAGAAGGAGACCGGTCAAGTACAGTGAAAGAAATTCATGAGTATTGTATAAAACCCAAGCAACAATTCATGTAAAGACGGTTGTTTGTTGTAAGCTCCTCCATACATCTACAGTTTTGCACGGGGGTGATAAGCATCATATTTGCATGTTTTCTTAATCTGGTAACATTTCAAGTGATTTTAACAGTTATGCCATTCTTTAGTTAAATTTAGAAAAATCTTCCAAAGTTCGGACTCTTTGAAAAGAAAATGCTTTTGAAGACAGAGTAAACCCATCGAAACGTTTTGTAGATATTATTTTTCGGTCAACATAATCTATTTACCTCCATTATCTCCACTCCAACTGCTGTTTAAATAACATAAGTAATAAGTGTCATCTCATCAACGAAATTCTATGAAATTAGTCTACAAATCAAGTACCCTCATTTGTCATATAAGGTAGCTCCGAATTAAGCCCGACAAATATTAAATAGCACAGACATAAAAAAATTATGTTACATATCAATCGATGCATTTGTTGATGAAAGGTATAACATGATGTGTTTCAAAATAAAAAAAAAACTGAGTATTGGAGTTAAGTTCACACATTTTCATTTAATCATGGAGGAAAAATATGAGTCTTTAAGTAAGTTAACAGATGTATAAAGCAAAATAAGATCTCGGTCAGTATTTGGAAATAATCTTGTTAATATTACAAATGATTAAACGATTCTACTTATTATTTCGGAATATCAAGGTCGCAGTATCTGTTCTTTAAGTCCCTTTCACAAAGGGCACACGAACAGAAGCGACAAAATATTCGTAAACTCTTGCCAAAATAATCACAGATATGAGTATTTTCATTAAACATCGTTGAAATATGCAGCTTTAATATCTTGGGACAGACTTTAAGCAGTTTTTCTATATGCTTGGCTTAAAATCAATTAAAACCATGCGGAGCAATAGTTGTCCAAGACATCCTCTTTGACATGTCCCATTTTATTATCATAATCCGGAGAAATTGTCGGGTTTTAAAATTATATTGTTTTCGTAGATATTTATATTGGAAAAATCGAACATTTTTTTTCAAATCTAGTTCTCGGAACACCTTGCAAATTTTCATCAACGAATGGATGTTTTCATGTCATTTACAATTCAAAAGATGCAGCGTAAATTTTTCACAGCCGTATTTTTCAACCAGACAAGAAAGATGACACATTCAAAATTCCATTGTCATAAAAAATTATTTGTCTGAAAACGTGTAATTAAAAAAAAAAGTTATCTCTGAGGATTAAAAAAAATGAACAACAAAGTGATTGAACGGGAACTTATATATACCATTACTATTAAATCGATTAAAAATGTTTCATATGAAGTGGGTAACGGAAGCTAAAAAATGTGTTTTAATTCTATATCGGTATATTAATAATGAAGTTATGAAATTTGAAAATATTTGTGATCTTTGGGGGTAAACCGGTGAACCAATTGCAAATGCCATCCAAAATTGTTGTTATCTCATCACAAAGAAAAAAAAGTAAGTACCACTATTGATATTTGTAACTGCTTTCCTTTTCATGTCCGTTGATAACTGTTTTGTACTTTTGAGATAATGTATAACGTAAATATTTGGTGCTAGAAACATCATTGTCTGCTCGCCACACCCACAGGGGGAACGTATTAAATGATCGAGTCCATTAATACTTGGTGCCAGAATATCTCCTGAAAAATACGATTAAAAATAAGTACCCTAAGGTTTTTTTTATATTAAACATATATAATTATACCCATAAATACACAGTAGCATTAATGTGAAACTATAATCGAAAACCATATTAATCTTTTTAACAAGAGGCCCAGGGGCCACATCGCTCACCTGAACTACAGTTCTCGTAACCCCTTTCGAAAATTTTAAATGTGAAACTTGTTAATAATGTAAAACTCACAAAATATTTCATTTATTCCAAGACTTGACATTTATACAAACAAACTAAAAAAGAAGCATCGTTTTTGAAAATCAAATGCCATTGGTAAGATCTAAGATGCATCAACTGACCATTCTTATTATCCTAGGTCTCAACGTATTAGAGAAACTGTAAAATGAACTATAAATAATTATAAAAAGTAGAAGAAGGTCATTATGACCTAGATTTGAGGATATGAAGATACGAGGATGCTTAAATAGTAAAATAACTAAATGTAGCAATGTAGCTTCTTGAGAAGAGGATTTTAACACAATTTCCTTAGAATCTATACTGGGCCTTAGTATTGGTCCGTGAGCCACGGGTTTTACAAGTTAAAATTTACTCAATCTGAGAAGGCTTGCATAGTAATCTCTCAAGTTGTAGCATTATATTTCTTAAGCTGCAAGTTTATGGCTCCCGGTCTGAAAAAAAAATCGAATGGACGATCTTGGAGCTATAGTCTCGTACGTCGCACCAAAATTTGCTCTAGTTTTGGACTGATTCATCTTATGTCCGAACACATTCTGTACAAATATATTATTCCTAAAAATTCCTCAAACAATTTACTTTAGATGTCGCTACTTTACATGACACTGATAATCATTTTAACACCATTACCAGCCCAATTAAGTGAATTGAAGCAGCCTTTTATTGGCATATAAAAATTTAAAACATTTTTGTCTTCTAAAACATGACATGTTGTGATAACGAACAGTGTTCAAAATAAAATAAATAAAATAGTATGTTTCAATGCGAAATCACGACTTCGCTGTAAAGGCTATGTAGGTCACTATATGTATTTATTAATGTTACTGAAACATGTGGTAGTGTTTGTTTATTCTTTACATCTATTGGTTGTTATTATTGTCACCTAGGTATTCATAGTACGGGCTATGAATGACCGTGAAAATTATTGTGTATTAGTAAAATAAAAACCATTCGAAGGTTCTTTTTCGTGCAGTCAAGACACGTTTTGTCATGAACGACTCTGGCGAAGAAATTTCTCTATTAGAAAAAGGCGAAATCAACCAAACTCAAAAAGAAGCTGTTGGAAACCCTCCACTGGATATTGCGGACGTGGTTGAAGCTCGTCACGGGCGTTTTTCAGACACAATTTTAAAATTTATCAGGTCAGCTCAAAGCTGGATAAAATGTATTCCTTGTAAAAATACAAGATTTCTACATTCTGTTAAAAGAAAAAATGTAATCATTTATTCAGATGCAAGCAACTCAGCATCAAGTGCATATACTTTTGAAGTTAATTCTAAGGTGTTCCATCTCATGTGGAAAGATGATAAGAAAAATATGAGTTCGACACGGAGAGAGTTGAAGGGTATACAATTGGCGTTGACATCTATTAAGAATGAATTACAAGAAATGACAGCGAAGTGGTTTACTGATAACCAAAGTTGTGAGAAAATAGTACACTCTGGTATCATGAAGCACCATTTACAAGTTATAGCATATAATATTTTCAAAATGTGCGCCGATAGCAAAATTTCACTTGATGTTCAGTGGATTCCGAGTTCAGAAAATGATCAAGCAGATTTTCTTAGTAAAATCATGATGATTGGGAATTATTGTAGACTTTTTTGATTTTGTAAGTTCTATGTTCGGATCATTAACTGCAGACATATTTGCAAATTTCAATAATCGTAAATTGCTTGGTTACAAATTCTGGAATTGTGAATCAGAGGCTGTAGACTGTTTTACAAAAAATTGGGTGGGGGAATAAATGGCTAGTTCCTCCCATTCATTTAATAGTCTCTTACTAAACTGACCGTGTGCTTTTTTTTGGCAATGTTATTTGATGAAAAATTATATCATAAAACTGATGTGAAAGACGTATTATTATTTAAAGATACAAAGGAGATAATCATTCAAGGTCAGAACAAAAACTGCGTATTTGGTTCTGTATTTTTCGGTTCTGGAATACTTGTGGCACGATTGGATGCTACTAATTTGTTATGAATGAAGGTGTATTGCAAATGACATGATATTAATAATGGTACTTCCTTATATGTGGCGAATATGAACGGTTGATGTATTGCAGTTGAATAATGGTCCTGGTACATCAGAGGGTGTATTGCAGATAATGAAGGTCTTGATACACCATATATAGTGTAATTTGAAATGAAGAGGATATTGATATGTTGTTAGAACAAACACATTTTTCAGATGTATTTACAGTGGGCAAATGGATAGGCATTAACAACGAAAGTAAAGATCGTCGTCTTGAGGAACTCGCATCAGAACTACCTCGATATTGTAAAACATCTAAGGCCGACAATACAGCAAAACAGTACATGTACGATTTTAACACCTTTTGCAAATGGTGTAACAGTTCTAACCCTAGCTGTGATTACTCCTCTCCTGCTTCGAAAACCAACGTTGCATTGTATATCATTCATTTTGCAAAGCAATACAAATCATCGGGAAAAATTCATTCAGCTGCGCATGCTATTAGCTGGGTATATAGCCTAGCAGGCTATGTAGATCCATTTGATTCTGTCCTCGTTAAAATTATTATGGAGGGGGGGGGGGGCACTTAGAGAAACATCAAAACCTGGTACCAAAAAAGAACGTATTGCGCCAGAACATTGGAAGGCCCTGGTGTCTACATTTTGAAAGGATGACAATTTGTATAATTTGAGAACGCTGTGTGTGTGTTTTTAGGTTTTGCTGGATTCCTGAGATTCTCAGAACTAGTAAATATTCTTTATTTAGATATTTGTTTACAGGATAATTGCGTGGAAATTAACATTGTTAAAAGCAAGACAGATGTGTATAGAACTGGTCAAAACGTTTGTATAGCTAGAACATTCTGTGACACATGTCCTGTAAATATATTAGAAAAGTTCTTAAGATTGTCAAATGCTGCAATGTGTTCTTCTCAACACTTGTTTAGATCGGTGTCTTTTTGTAAAAAAAAATCTAATTCTGATAGACTTAGAACGGATAATCGTCCGATTTCATATACAATAGAAAGGAAGATAACATTGGACGCCCTTAAAAAGATTGGTTAAGACGAGTCAAAATTTGGTGTACATAGTATAAAATCGGGTGGTGCTACTTCTGCAATGGGCAGTCGCGGTCGGATAGGGCAAAAGATGGCCATGTCAAAGAAAATTTTTCTGAAAAACTTTCAGTCACAAAAAATCTTGGCATTTATAATTAGCGTTTTCTTATCTCCTTTATCTTCGAATTAACTAAAACTGCACTTTCAGAGCGCTTCACATCTTACTCAAGAGTTTGTGTTTATAAATGTTTGAGTGAAACGAATAAGAACATAATATTTGTATTAGAAGGTGGAGCGTCAATCAAGCGTGCGAAAAGTATGCATTATTATATTAAAAGGGGCGTTTGATTGAATGACACGAGTACCTCGTACCTGAAATTAATTCACAATCACGCTTTGAGCACACCTATGCGAAATTAAGAATTTCAGTCACGTGTTCGGGGCTTTGTTATTCTTGAGGTCTAAACGAGTTGAAATTCGTAAACAAACTACCTTTTTTAATAGAATAAGCATACAAGGTTTCTCACTTTTTAAATAAAAAAAACAACATACGGACGCATGGCTGTATCGACTTGTTTCATGGATGTGAATGATTAATATAACTGTTTTTTTTTTACCATATATACGACAATTTGAATTTGAATCATTTATGCGCTCATATAGAAAACAATCTTTTAAAAGGAAGATGTTGCCTAAAATCTACGAAAAACCTAAGTAAACACATACCCCTGCTATATCAATCGAGTCAATGCCTAGTTTAAGTTTAAGGTGGAAGACTACATCGTCAAAACATGTCTGACTTCCGTTCGAAACGCCATTGTGTTCCGGATTGATAACATTATGTCGTGGTACAAAATAGCTATACACCGTTTAATTGAACTCTTCTAACTAAGGAGGTGAGATAGGAATGAAATCACCAAAACGCTTAGAAAATATGTCAATTTTCTTCCTGTTTAAAGCTTTTAACTAACATTGATTATCAGCTGTTTTGTACGGAAAACGTGGAATCTAAGTAATATACCGTTTCCCTGCTCTGCTGCTATTGGCAACACATTTTTGTCATGTCATCTGCAACAGACGATCATACATATGTGGCGGATTATTGATATAGGTAAGCAGATGTCAAATTTTCATTTAAACTATATATGTATGATGAATATAAAACAAAAGTACCGTAGTACGATCTCTTGAATTGATCCTAACTTCCCAAATTAAAAAAAAACATTTGCAGTAAAAGACTTTCACTGAAACTTTGACATTAAACTAATGTATTTTGATTAAAATAGATACAACTAGGTAGCAATAGCAGTGGAAGCCCGGATTTGCAAGCCAAATGAGGGAAAGACAGAATTCTGAAAAGGAGCATGTTTTTCATTTCCACACATGCATGTGTATCACTATGGACATCTAATGTATGTATTAATATGCGTATGGTTGTTGTTTATAATTGCTATTGTATATAAAAAAGTAAAAGGCAATTTATAATATAATTAACTACTAATATTTTGTTCTGAAGAGTTAAATATATATATAAATGCATTCATCAATAATATGATTTTTCAGCTTCAAACATTATCATAAGCACTACTTATCTTATATCTACATATTTAGCATAAACTTGTTCCTTTTTTTTTATTTTTCTTCGTGATTTTTATTAATTAAAAAATTGATCCCAAGATATTTGAGACCATGTAAAATAAAGAAAGACAACTCTTAAACAGGATCTTTCATACCAAGATTTTTGCAATAATTAAGTATTTCCTTTATTTTTTCAATTTCATTCAATTTCTTTTCTTCATCCCATTCACCAACAATTATTGTTTATATTTTCAGGTTTTTGTGGGATTTTGTCCAGCAGTTTGCCTTAAAAGAATTTTTTTTATATTTTAGTTTCATATTTATGTGGATTCCAATAAAAATCATACAAACTTCATTCATGATTTTTTTTTTTTCATTTCTAAACTTAATAACATTTCAATTTCATAAGAATTTTAAAACAGGAATGTTTAAAAATTAGATTAATAAGGGGTTATCTGGAACCAGACTGATATTTTAAAAATTCTCTAGAAAATAGTGTATTGTATTTTGAGGTATATTATTGTTGAATACTGTGCCTAGTATTGGTAACAAATGCATGCAACAAAAATCTCCTACACTTATTTGGTGTAGAGATCCACCTCAAGGGAATAAAAAGTGGAATTGAAATTAAAAAGCCGAAATGCTTGAAGGAAAGGCAAACATTAGCAGAAAACTTGGGTCAGGGGTTTAGGTCCTTATGTGCCATAGAGTAAAACGTATTAATTTTTTTAATATAATTAAAAAATCCCGATTTAATGCATATATCAAAATGTATTAAATCTTAAGAATTGTTCCCGTCTCTACATGTTGTTAAGAATAACTAAATTCATGGTTATAATGTCAAAGAAGCCTTCTACATAAATTGTGTGGCCCCTGGGTCAGTGTAGGTTCTAGACGGCCCAATATGGCCATATTGTGAAAATATATTAAATCTTAAACTTAAATATTTTTTTCTTTTGTTTTTTCACAGTCGCGGGAGTTAAACTAATTGCATTGTTATTACATGTATATCAAAACCTCTTCCTAAATTTTTCTATTTGTGGAAGTCTTCTTGATTTTATGTGCATTGTAAATGCTTGTGTGCATTATCAACGAAACTGTGAATATTATAAAAATGTGATTAAAAGCCTTTAGGTCTTTTTTTAACAAAATGTTAATAATTTTGACACCTGGTGCTGGGGTATGAAAATCCGAGATTCTCTTGTTTCCCCCTTTAAGAATTAATGTTTAAAACAAGAATTAATAAAAGCGGGGGTAACGGTTAGAAAAGTTTTGGACTTCAAAATGAAGTCTTGGATTCCAAAAGAAGTTTTAAGACGCAAACATGAGACTGCAGGACAGGCCCATCTACGATATTCAGGTAACCATCAGGTCTGTGGATCTCTTGTTACTATATATTTAAGCTTTGGCATAAATACTAATGTCTATGGTGCAAGGATTCTTGAGAGGAAGGATTTTCAGACATACATGTACACCCTATTTTTACTGTTTTGTGATTATCTTCCTTTTCAAATGTTTTCATCCATTATTAGAAAGTATAAAATAATTCATTACCATTGTACCATGTACCAAGACGGAGGGATGGACGGACGAACAGACAGACGGACGGACGATGGACAACATGTGATCAGAAAAGTTCACTAAGACCTTTTTAGCTGAGCTAAAACCTGTACATCAAAAGATTTTCTTTAAATGTCAGATGATGGTTCTTAATAAAACATTGAAAACCATATAAGGAAGATGTATCGACATAAAAAGAAAACAATATTTAATAATTGAAGTTAAATTATATGTAACTGCACTGCTTAGAACATTTGTAAGTACATGTAGACGTTACAAGTTGTCTTGTAAAAATAGAATTTCATCCATTTAAAGCTAGCAATAATATTACAGTCCTCTCCGATTTATTTTACATAGGTGTCTGACTTTTTTCAGGAGCGAGCTACAATCCCATAGGATCTCCGTAATTATGAAAATTATCATTCTAATCTGTCCGACTTCGGTTTGAAAAGATCGTTTAAATGCTAGATCTCCTTTAGATTAAATGATTTTAGTGCAGGTTGAACAAAATAACTGTCTATAAATCAAAACCAGATATAATAAACACCAGAATATTTACCAGTCGTCTTCTTCAGCAGTCAAGGTAGTTCTCGTGTGATTTTATGGGATTTACGTTTTCAAGGGGCATGGTCACGATTTTGGTCAAATTTTATTTTTCTAATTTTATTGTTTACAATGCTTTTGAATTGCTTTCCTGATGAACAACCAAAATGTTGAGTATTAGTCGAAGCGTTATAAGCAAGTACAGAGCTCTCAATTCGTTGTTATGTAAACAAGGCTCGTGTCCTGTTTTTGTTTACATTGTTCAATATTGTTAAAGTTCTTTTTTAAGCGGTTTTTTCTCCCTTCTAATTTTAAAGCATAAATGAATAGTTGTAAGCGTTCATCACATCTATTTTATGTCTTAAACTGGATTTCTTAATTCAACATCCAAAACGTAAACAAAAGCATGACATTAACTTTGTTTATATGACAAAGAATTGTAAGCTCCATTTCTCGCTTATAACTCAACGACGATCAAACTTCAGTTGATCATCAGAAATGCCTTACTGAAGCATTTTTAACATTAAAAACGGAAAAATAATTTTGATCAAAATCGTGATTATGTCCCTTTAAGTTTAGATCGGTTTGATAACGTGAATATCGGTGTAAAGAAGAGGTCTTATATCGTTATATCACTAAAACAGCATTGAACTAAAAACTATTCAAAGTGAATGTGAAACTGATTTTTGCCGCGTTATTTATGTTCAAAAAGGGAATGCAAATGTTACTGTCATTGTTAAATGATCTGATCAAAAATCGTTGCGGGAACGAGTATTCATTGACACCACTACGGAGATCCTATGGAGTTGTAACCCTCTCCAAAAAATTGGGATAGCGCTACATTTTGCAGCTTATTGAAAGTGTGAGTCTGACGTTTATATATCACTGTACCTGTGACTGACCGACCCAATAGTCCTTAATTCTAAATTATCCAAAAGAAATAAACATTAAATTAGTAATATAATTTATATGTATTAAACTTCAATAACACAGTAAAATAAATGATAATAATGAAATGAGAAAATACTGATCATTTCGATATTTTACTAAGCCTGTTAGGGGTTCTCCACATTTTCCCTGACTTGTACTTGCTATGACGTTTCATAAATAATGTGTGTCCTTGATCATATTGTTTCAATAAATTTTAAACATGATTTACCCGTTATAGTAATGAAAAGAAACTTGGTTTTCGGCAAAGCTGTACTTGGCAATGAAATATTAATGGTCTCCTTAATCCATGATGATCTTCCATTTAACGAAATTATTTTTGGAACGTTGTAATCTTGTTGTACACCTGGGGCCTGTAAACCAAGCCAAAAATAACATTCAAAAGTATATGAACTCACATTGAACCAACAGACAATTGTGATACGCAAATACCTGCATACATTGTTATTTATTCATTACTGAGCATATTTTTGTAAAGTAATCTTGTGTAGGTTACTTATATATACTTATAAATATTAATGGTCTCCTTAATCCATGATGATCTTCCATTTACGAAATTATTTTTGGAACGTTGTAATCTTGTTGTACACCTGGGGCTTTGATACTTTGAATTAGCAATGTAGGAAGATTTGTACGATATAAAGGTCAAACGTATCAGGGGCTTAGAATCGTATTTTCGACGTTAAATTCATATTAACGAAATGATAAGTTGATATTGTACCGACACTTGTATTCCATTGCCACAAGGGATGATTTTCTTCGACTAGTAAAGTCTTAATCAAGAACTTACCATGAGTTTTTAGAGTTATTACATGTGTGTGCTCACATAATTTAATTTTTCCCATTGTCAAATTTCATTTCCTTAATTGAGGTTGATATAGTAATTGTACCTGTACGATATTTGATTTTAGGTAGCCATTGAAAATTCAATCTTGGCGTTGAATTCGTGTAGGTCCGATGTTATTATCGCATCTTTTTTAGCCATGCCCTCAGACAGTGAGTAATTTTTTTTTGTTGGTCAACACAAAATCAAATAGTGCATAAAAATTCCTGATTGTCATTTTACTTAATAAGAAAAAGGTTTTTTACCTTGACAAAAATTGGTATCTCAGCACTGTCTAATATTTTATATCCAGCCAATAAATCGTACACAGCAACGGTAATATTGTAGAATCCATACTTTTCCAAATTTGTATCGATGACTTGCATTTTTAGTGTGGAGTTACGTCCGTTGACCTATAAGGAAAAACCACAGAATGAATTGTTCGTCAAGGGAGAGAAATCCTCGGGGAGCCCCTAACCTTAAGATATTTATAATATTATCAATCAATTAATAGACTGTTTTCCTTCTTGTAATTTTTCAAAACCAATAGATTTTTCAAAATAAATTATCTGTATTGAATATATGGACTGTATATATAAAAATATTATTGACAGTTGTTGTTAATGTTTTGTAAACACTTAAATAATTCTGAATTGTAAATAAACATGCATTGAATTAATCACGTGTAAACATAGTTTTTTTTAATATAAACTAATGATTATATATTTTAAAAAAAATTTGATGAAATATTCACATTTATATAAAGTTTAATGGTAACATGAAACACGGCAATTTTGCTATACTCAAAAGTTTGAGTTTTACTTTTTTACAAAAGCGACAATTTGGACTTATATTCATATTTAAGTTTTGTTAATGAATGTAGGATATTTGTAAGCTTGTGTGACTCTTACGAACACCAAAAATTGTGAAATGGTATCTTTTCTTATCAGTGATATCTCCTGATAAGAACCCACTATTATTTTTTAATAAAAAAATTTCCAGAGTATTTTTTCATCTGATCTTCTTTCACACTTTTGTTCAAACATTTGAGTAAGTAGACATATTTAAGATCTTACGTCATTTAAAAAATATAATAATGGTGACAGCTCCGCCTCCTTTGTAAGCCTCTTTGAAAATGACAGACGTTATCACATAGACCAGATCATTGAGAGAAGGTTCCTCTTTTCTTTATTTTTACCGTAACTGTAACAAGTTTGTCAGTGGGTATAAATCATTTAATGCATGTATGCATTTGCATGTTACAAAAAATTCTTACCTTTACAAAAGAGCCCCCGACAAAATCTTGAAACCAGACGTACAGAACAACCTAAAACAGATATATAAATTGTGCTAATGTTTATATATAAAGTTATGTAAAGGAGTAATTTTGAGAAGAGAGAGAGAGAGAGAGAGAGAGAGAGAGAGAGAGAGAGAGAGAGAAAGAGAGAGAGAGAGATTTACCATCTTAGCAGTAGGATGATAATTAAACAAGGAAATTTGGATTGCCACACTGTTTCCTGCAACTACATTTGAAGGAGGTTTCATTTTGACAAAAAACGACTGGAACACTTGTATCTAAAAAGTAAAATGAGATTGCTTGTATATTGTATAGTTTAGATAACAATGGAAACGCTGGATACAGTCTCAGTGATTTTTTTATATCATACATGTGTATACCTTTAATGGATTATTTCCTTGTGAAATACCGAATCCTTTGTCATCATGCACACAAAAAGCAGTAGTTATCCAGGTTGTTAAAGTATCAGGCACCTTTTTCGTGAAGGACGTCAGTTTTAATCCTCAATGAATAAATTAAATCGAGGAATGTTTTTTTTATTTATTAAACAAATAATTTATCAATAAGTATCATAAACCTAAAATATTTTACTATATTATAAATATTATTAAGCTCATAAAAAATCCCAGTATGCAAAGTAGATAAATTCGCAACTACATTTTAAACAGTCAAAATATAGAGGGCAGTGCGGGTTTTTTTTTAGTTTTGACCCGACTGATGAAGATTATATGTATAGTTTTCATTATGGAAAAATTATTCACTGTCAGATTTTCAATTTGAAAGCATTTAATTTTGTAATTAAATACATATAGGACCTGTCGTGATTTGCGATGATATATGATTTTCATCCAACGAGGGGATATAGAAAACACACAACGAGTTGGATTAAAATCATATACCATCGCAAATTACGAGAGATTCTTTGTATCACATGATTTACTGCGTATTTTGTTAAACCTTAATCTTTTCCGTAAAAAATATAATTGTTAGCCGCACAACCCATTTACAGTATGACGTCAACAACTTTACGCATGCAAAAAGGTTCCTTGAAGATTAACAAACAAAAATTTTATTTTCGACCATATTTTTTATCAATTCATAAAAAAATAAATAAAATGGCATTAAATGCTTTACATGTACATCTTTACACTTTTCAATTAAATTATTTTGTACTTTTTCATTCTACGTCAACCTACTTAATGTTTTAATATGACGTCACATTGCGTTATGATACACAGTGTAATATCAGAAATTTATTACGTATAAGATATCCACCGTATGTTGAGATAAACATGTGAAAAATGTAAAACATATTATTATAGCAGTAATTGATCCAATGGGTCGGAGCACGTCTCGTTGCAAGGCGCGGACCATCAGATCATACTCGATGCTTCGCATCTCCTTTGATCTAATGATCAGCGCCTGGCAACTGGGGCTCCTGGATCAAGTGACTGTTATAAAGATAAATTAATCATAATACCCTTGTCCATTTAAAAGTTGTAATTACAATACTATCTTTTGAAAATCAACTGTATAACGTTTACTTATATAACAAACCTATTTTGAATCGAAGTCTTTCAAAACACACTAAAGATACGATATCGAAAATCCCAAGTGTGGTGATCCGGAAAATCGGATAACACTCTGTAAAATTGACAGTATCAAAAAATATAGATATATCGCATATCCCCTAACTCCGTCACAACCCTAACTCTGTCACTTTCGGGAAACTCCTCGCCGTTTGAATTTATGACGTCATTTTTTTGCTTTTAAAAATGTTTCAATCAAATGTCAACAATTAAACAAGGGTTAAATTTAAGAATGTGTTAAAACATAACAAAATTACACCTTGTTCATTTTATACACCATTAATTGCGTAAAATCAGCTAAAACTTTTTCACGGGTGCACTAAAATATCATTATTTCTGACATTCGGGCCCATTCGATATTTTTTTTTGGTGGTCAGTCATTTTTAGAGAGGTCAAGATGAAACATTTCTTACCTAATGCATTTTTAGACGGGGTCACGTGACCCCGTCTATTGGTTTACTGTCGGCCAAAGTCTCAAACCGGAAGGCACACGTAGAACACATGAATTGAGTCTACGCGTAAGAAAATAGTGCAGAAACTTAGCTTTTCATGCATTTCAGTAAATATATATTATAAAAACACGCATTAAATCGTTTAAAGTCATCTATGTATACACCAAATTCTATAAAGAAAATAAACAAATAGCTTTATTGATCAAAATATTCTTGCTCGGGTTCAGTAGTTGTTGTGATTTGTTGAATGAGTTACGTAACTGAAGCAACAACGCTGTCGACGATTCAGTTGGTAGACGAGCTCATTAATCAATAGAAAAGGTTGAAGGTTGAATCGAAAGTAAAGTTCCCAAACGCAACGTGCCATTTTTGAAAAGTTGTGAACTTTATTTTGAAGCTGCTTGGTCCGATTTTATATCAAATTTTGTACACGTTTTAAACGATGGTTATGCTAACTATAAGTATAAATATAGACATTGCAGTAGTTTTCCTAGTCAATTAAGCCAAATTTCAATTAAAAAAATTATGTACAAAATTTGTTAACAAAACAAACGACATAAATATGGTATCGCATTATTTCGCCTCATATTAAAATTCACCCGTGACGTCAAGACGGGTATGGTTGTATTACGACTTTGACATCGCTATAAATAAAGGTCGTAATGTTCAGACAAATTACAAATAAACCTGTGTACGTTTTGTTCGCTAATATTTCTGAAGTTTGCTTTCTTTACAATCGATGTATAGCATGCGGGTTGAATAACCCTAATCACTCGGGGGACGAAACCAAACAGTTCCCTTTTCTAAACATCCCATGATGCATTTTGGTTTGTTTTTTCGTTTGCCAAAAGAGAAATTATTTTTATTTATTTTGAATATCTCTAACTTTGAAAGAAGACCGATTCTGCTTGTGTAAATAGCAGAAAGTTCATAACTTTATAAGATAAATGGTTTGCATTGAAAATTATTTGATACTATAATAACAAAGAAATCGGACCAAGCAGCTTTAAAGCTATACACGCTATAATTTGCGTCAATTTTGAATAAAGGGGAAAATGTATGTGTTTGATTAGTAATAAAAGTTACCTTTATTCTGTTAATTATAATGCTCAATTCGATAACGTAACAAATATATCAAATATTAAACAATAAAAAATATTTATTTTCCTGCCAGGAAAGTAATGCCTCCTCGTGAATATCAATCTATCACGTGATATCGACAGCTAAATTTAGCCTATCATACCAAAACTGGTGAAGGGTCAACATCTTCATAATTGTGATAGTTTCACAAAGGAAAGGATATTTTCAGTAAAGCATAAATTTGTCCGATATACGAGTACAAACAAAAGAAAAAAATACAAGCCTGTGAGTAGATATGAATACTTCCTTTAAAGAAATGACGTAGACCTGTGTTTTTCCCCTATGTGCTATTTATAGATCCTATAAGTGTTAATGCAGAAGTAAGGGTATCGTGAATGGCAAGCGTATTTTACTCATTATACATGTATGTATTTCAAATTAACAACTGTTAAGCATATTAAAAATCAAGTTGGATATTTAATTAGGCAAACAATAACGACCACCTAGTTCTCCGCGGACATGCGCAATGAGGTCGGTTTGCTCTTCCTTCATCAATATTCATGAAAAGGTATATTTTCCTGGCAGGAAAATAAACAATTAAAAATCTATATCTTTGTAACGAGATGGAATTCACCCTTGTAATTTACAGATTAAGGATAACTTTTATAAGTTGACAAACACATGCGTTTTCACTGTCATTCAAAATTGACGCAAATTATAGCGTGTATAGCTTTAAAAATCTATCACCTGAAAAATACCGAACTTCATGCGCGAGCCGAGGTTAAAATCTGGACGGGCTATACAAAGATGGCTTACACATTAAATAGGTGTTTCATTGGCTTCGATTCTACTTGCAGTATGATTGCTGTTCACCTCTAAAGGAATTTTGTACATAGAAAATAAAAACATGAATTTGCCTTCTCGTTCATTGACTCTTTAGTTAATTAAACTGAATTTAAATTTTGAACAATGCATTGTAAGCAAAATCTATATACTCACAGTAGATCAATCATTTTGGGTGACCAAAATATCAAATAATATATCCATTCTTATCGATTAAAGAACCAAGTTAATGTTCATGTTGTCCGGCTTAGTTGGAATATATAATCATTTAATTTTTCTTAATGTTATGAGACATAAGTTTACACTTTTTTCTATACTATATAACGGACAAAACCAGTCATATTCATGATTTAAAAGAATTCTTTATCAATATCTTAATGTCTCTCATCAGAAACTCAGCTGACCTTTCTCCCATCGGTAAATATCTCGCATCAATATCAGACCTATGAATTCAGAGTTATGTTTTAAATTTTTAATTTACCGTGTGGTAGTACATGTAAATAAATAGTACTTATCTCAATTTTAAGAAGATTAAAAACTACAAGTTTTTATCGTAGTTTTAAAATCTGATTTACAAATCCTTTATTGTAGCAATTCGGAAAAATTGAAATTAAATCGCTTTCGAAATTAAGTTCATTTTTTCCAAGACACGCATGGAAATGTGCGCTTAATAGACGAGAGTGTATTGAAAGGACACAGATCCCTGAAATGACAATGTCATACAACATTTGTTAATTTTGCTGTTAAAAGCGTTATTTTTGCATATATTAGAAATTTTAAAATCAAATAATTCTGAATTAATAGCTAAAATTAACAATTTACAATTATCATACAATAATTATTGCTTTATCAGTTGTCAGTAAAACATATTACTACCATATGTATATTTTTTCCAACACATGAAACCAACTCTCCTTTATTAACACTAAGAAACTGATCTGGAGATTTTTCTTATTTTTTTTTCTAACCAGTCCTTTAACTGACTTATCTCTATACATTTATCAGTTAATGTCTTTATTATTCTTTGCTTTATTTTTAACGACAAATATAACAGCCAATCATGAAAGGTCTACCCCAAAATATGACGTGATTCATTCACTTTTGGTCTCCATTTTCTAGTTTTATCGATTTGAAAAGCAGTTGACTGAATTCGGAGCATGGTTTTGAATGAAAGGAACGGTTGTATTGTAATTCGTGTAGATGATGCACGAGTTTACGCAAAAAAGTAGTAAGTGGCGAACGAATTTATTTTTACCTATTTATTTTATATGAATCGCTGCAAGAAAATCGTGACGGATAAGTCCGTCTAAAAAATCAAAATGGTTACCGTGACGAACTTTTTTATTGTTATAGTACTTGGAATAATCTTATTGTAAAAAGAAATATTTCTAACGTCAGGTGCCTGTGTTTGTTATCGGTATCCAAATGTTAACTTTGTTCGGTAATTCAGCAGTTTGAGAGTTTTTGGAGTTTTCATAAACCTTGTATAACAGATACTGTCCGACTTGTGGAATTTCCCTTGGATCACAAAATTAAACAAATCTAATGATTTAAATTATCTACCTTAATATAGTTGTTTTAATTTTACCGGTTAGTTGTAGGTTTAAAAAATTTTTCCTTGGGGTCTTATTTTACATAAAATACCGTTGTGTCATTTTTCTACAATTATGAAGAACAGCCCCGGCCGGGATTTAGTAAATTTAGACAAAGTATCAGGCAAAAAGCCGAATTTTAATATACTAGATTGAAACAACTAATTCAAACTCATAATTTTTGGAACATATTCGAGGAAAACGTGGACATTTACAAATTCAAACTTTCAAGACCCCGTCTTTCAGTACTATCAGTACTTTGATTGATTAAGGTTGTTAATACATTTTTTCGGTCGGCAATAGCGTTTCTTCACTACACTTGATTATAACGTCAACTTGTTCCTGCCGTAATTTTGCCATATAGAGAGTATATAGATATATACGATGTGTCGCTATTTAGAACTCATTAATGATATGAAATATTTGAAATATGCCAGGACAGATCAATACATTCTGAAAAGGTCATTGTGATTGTTGTTACAAGGACCCATTTTTTATTCTGGCGATCATTTCATTTCGATTACATCAAATACCATTTCAACTGTATACACCATTTTTACTTATTATAACTTGTCCTAGATATATGTACAAATTGAGTTTTAATGATATAGTTAATGTGTCTTCATTCCATGGCATATCATAGGACATATGAGTGACGGAAATAGGTTCATAAGTTATCAGCCATTCTCCAGAAATGGTTCCAATTATGATATAATGTTGTCGCCAGCATTCATCACAAAATTATTATTTGCCGTTTAATGTATTTGGCTGATACTTTTCTCAGGAGATATCTACAGTAAAAATTACAAATTTTGATACCAAACAATATGCATTTGAAGTGTCATAAATGTCAAATTATTTCAATAAAAAATCGGTTTGTGTATTTTTCAGCATGTCGCACGTGAATATTTCAATTTTACTGCAATACTAAATAGCATTACGGTGATGAAAGAGACAATTAAAACTCATTTTTTATTTCAGCATCACATAGCGTGTTTTGTCAGTAAACACCTGTTGATAACAATCTTTTCTTTCTTTTTTCCCCCCGATTTATATATTGTCGCTGAAACCGTCCTGATTTCCGTAACACGTGTTTGACTTAAAAGTAAGCGATGATATTCAAAACAATATCTATTGATATTATAGTAATTGAATGTCATAGGCATATTAAAAGAAAAATATATACAATTTACAGTCGAAAATCTATGCGTTTTTTAAATCATCGATTATATAATTGAAAATTGAGTTTGACGCATTTCAAAGCCTGACTTCCGTAACGCAATTTTCAACTAAATTCATGGCATTTGAAAAACTTATTCATGATGCCTTTCGAGAACACAGTGTTCCAAAGCTATCTATCATCATCTGTAGAAAAATAATGTAATAGCATGGTACAGTGAGAGGAAAATTTACTAAAACCCCTGACCGGCGTAACGTATGACATCCGTAACAGTATTTTCAATCAGTGATATAGGGCTCGGTTTTCCATCGATAATAATTTGGATTGTTCAGCGAAACAGAACATGAGTTAAGAAAGTATAGGAATGTTGATATTCTTAACTGAAGCAATTAATATTTTGATACAAAGTGCATTTTTGAGAAAAATATGATGAGAGTGTGCTAAACTATCGAAAAAATATGAATCATTATGTGTGGATTTATCTGTTTTAGTTTATTTTTATTTGCAAGAGATATATCAGTTGCAGATTAAAACCAATTCACCTAAGACAATTTATCATTTGACAATATTTTTTAAATATTTGCTGCAGCGTTACGGATATCAGGGGAAAAACAGATTTGGCATCTGTTCATTCCAGTGCTTCTTATGTATATTTTCCACGACAGATAATCTATTCTTATGTTTTAAAATCAACAAAGTGGTCATTTTTCATGTAATATTAGCATAATATGCTATTTAAAGTTTACTGTATTGAAATATAGTGCATCAAGCTTATTGTTTTCTACAACATGTGATTTAATAAAAAAAAATATCAGGTGACCAAAATATATTTGGCTTTTCAAGGTTGTATTAATATGCATGCATGTTTATATCGAAATGGTATTATTCCCGGATCAGAATATTTGATAAATACTCTGTTCATGATTTTTTTTTCTAAACATGATTAGTTACGGATGTCAGTTTTTTTAAGAACTAATACCCGAAACTTAAACTATTAGAGTTTATATATACTTGCGAAAAACAGACCTTATTTAGTTGACTTATTAGTAACAATGCATATACATATGTATATATATGCATTAATACATTATATGCGTATATACATTAATGCAAAGCAGGCAAACATGGAGAAACATAAGTGAAAATCCGAAAAAGGTGAGATGTGGATTCAGTCAACCCATATTTTAATGGGGATAAGACCCCAGTTCCTCCACATAAAAAAGGAAGTTTAGGAAGATATAACCAATAAATTTCATGACTATTTAAAACATCATAGGAGTAGATATTTGTGAAATGATAATCTCTGACATCCGTAACGAACCATCCAAGCTTTTTATCAAATATAAAAAGACAACTGATTTATATGTTTGACTTTTTACCGGTATATTTCATAATTGTGTTTGGTACATCCATCAGAGCATGCAATTTTAATACAATTAGGTATTTCAATATTTAAAACCGATATTTCATGTCAACATTTTAAAATCAATGTAATGTTGATTACATACTAATTAGAGGAAAGAAATTTGTTAAAAAGCGTGCTTATTAAGTTAAAAATGTATTTTCTACAATGAATAACCTGTTTTTGATTTTTATTCGCTAATATTTGGTTGTAAAATGTATTGGAAAAAATATTCTCCAAGAAAAAGGTAATTTGCTAACTTCCGTAACTTTGGGCCATTATCTTTAAAAATCCCTCTGACATCAATTTGTGATGTACAGTTTCTCAACATCTCTATATTAATGTTCTGTTGTTTCAATATTTTAATTAAAATCATTGAACATATGAAATTGTTCCTAGTTTACATTTGAACTTGAATGAAAGATGATGCATTATTTTCTTTTTTATTGTTGAAAATAAAAATTTTCTTAAAATAAAGATATTTTTGAAAATATGTTCCCCTTAAATTTAAATTCTTCATGATTCTGTCAAATATGTCATTCGTATTCAATATGATATCAAACAAAGTGGCTAGTGAAGTTTACTGTTATTGTACAGGCCGAGGATTAGTTGCATTAATTCACTTCTGACTTCCGTAACAGGGTTTTTAATATGGTCTTCAAAATCAAATATTTCGTAAACGAAGAAATTTTGGTGAGTCAAATTTCATATTTATATCGGCGAATAGTTGTACTTCAATATTATTACAATTAAAACACGAATATCAAAAGTTCATTTTTCACTGAAAGCAATCCCATATTTGGAACCATTTCTGGAGAATGGCTGTATGATAAGCACGTTTGATACATGTTGTATTTATAGGGCTTATTTAAATAATAATAGAGATGTTTTTGTTAATAATTTTGTAAATTAAAATGTTTCAGGTTATATCTAGTGATTTCAAGTAATAAAAACAACAAAAACAATTTACAGTGGGGATAAGTTATTTATACATGTAGTTAGTCTTCCTATTAGAGAGGATGAGATTAAAAGAGGCATGATCACAATTTAGTCAAATTCTATTTTTCTGTTGTTATTATTTGCAATGCTTTTGGAATGTATTTCTAATGATCATATGAAATTCAAGAGTTAGTGGTAGAGTTATAAGCAAGATACAGGGCTCATATAAACAAGGCTCGTGTCCTCTTTTTATTGACATAGGTTCAATATACCAGTAAAAACCTTTTTCAAGCTCATTTGTTTATCTTCTTATTCATTTAAGCATACATGTAAATAAACAGTCCCTAACGTTCGACACATTCATCTTAGGTCTAAAACTGGAATTTTCACTTCAATATTAAAAATGTAAACAAAATTTAGGATGCCTATTAGAAATACTTTACCAAAGCATTGTAATCATAACATGTACTGGTACGTTATATAACCACACGTTCAAGTTCACGTTTGAAATTCTAATCTCTATAATATTGAATAATATCCACATTAATTATGTGTTTCATGACTTCCTTTTTTCAAGTATAATTAGTTTTCATTCGACTTTGAATTTCAATACTTATTTTTAAATTTTATAACAAAAAGAAAATCCTTAAATACATACCATGCGACTATCCTTTAGATATTATAGATTCTTAAAAGAGATTGGCATAAAATATCATTGAAAACTTATGGATCATAATAATAATATCAATTCACTCTTTGAATCGTGAAAAAGTATGGTCAACGTTCTATAGAAAACGTTCTACAAAACCAAAAGGTCCCGGTGTAGGAGTAGGCTATCTGTTTTTGTGTGCACGTGAAAATTCAATGACAGTCGTTAGCTTGAACGTCCATGACATATGACAGAGTTAAAGCAGAGTTACTGCGTACAACTAACAGCCGCGATTGGATCAATATCTTCTTAAGGCAGAAGCCATATTGATCACGATATATATTTCTGAGGACCACAAGGAAGAGCTCGGTCTCAATTTTTTTAATATAACGCATTGCTATGCTACAGAAAAGATCGTTTTAACAGTTTTAATTACTCAAGATGTCATACTAAAGATTTTTAAGGGGAAAACATTAACTATTAACTTTTTAAGTAAGAACCCAATTAATACTTTTCTCCATTGAGCAAATTATAATATTACTTCCGCCCAGTTTTTGTTTTGTTTTTGTGTTACTAACACGTTGAAACACTGCTCTGTCAGAAACTAAATTTGTGTTAATTTTTTTGCTTAAAGAACAAACAACCAACACTTTTAATTAAAAGTGGATTAAGTGTACATAAATAGGCCACACTCGTTACAATTTCCAATAAACTTTTATTGACAAGTACAAAATAACCCCATATTAATGGGGCATTGTCACGATTTTGGTCAAAAATTATTTTTCCGATTTTAATATTTACAATGCTTCAGTAAAGCATTCTTAATAGGCAACCGAAATTTGTTTGTTTACATTTTGAATGTTGAAGTGAAAATTCCAGTTTTAGACCTAAAATGAATGTGTTAAACGTTAGGAACTGTTTAATTATGCTTAGAATAAATAAAAAGATAGACAAATCAGGTTTAAAATTTTATTTAACTGGTATACTGAACCTATGTAAACAAAAACAGGTCACGAGCCTGGTTTACATGACAAAAAATTGTCAGCCCTGTATCTTGCTTTTAACTCCACGAATGACTCTCAAATTTCAATTGATCATTAGAAATACATTTCGAAAGCACTGTAAATAATCAAAATAGAAAAATAGAATTTGACAAAAATCGTGACCATGCCCCTTTAAGCATATTATTTCTCACTTTGTGCTATTAAATTATTATAGTGAGAGATACAGGATTCATAATGGCTTCGGCTGTAAACGCGTTCATTGACTTGAGAACGAAGATAATCTAGTGAGTTTGCCCATATACTGGCCGTGGATTAAAATTTCAGACGCTTATTTCGAAATAACTCTTGTATTAATTAGTATTTAAAGACTAATCTTTGTAAAGGTTGCAATATTCAAAACCCGGTTATCTGAAACATCGTTGCAAGGTTTTTTTTTCTTTGTAAAAAACAAAATCAGAATAAAAATGTTTAAAACATATGAAACATCAACAGTTTGAGATCTTTGAGAATTGTCTTATAATAAGAATTACACAGTTTTTTTAAATTGATCGGTTGTTCTTGATGTATGCTATTTGAATAATATTTCAAACCTCATATGTATTTCTTCCCAAATCCATGTACGAGGAAAATTGCGTCTTATAGGTTCCACCTTTGCAATGCTTGGTGTTTTCTTCTGGTGCTGTTTATTTTGCTCATATAGTGGAAACCGAGCGGGAGGGAAAGAAGGTTGTACATGATTTACTGAAACAGTATTCCAACTCTCGGTACTTGGAGATGTTCCAACACTTGATACAATTTTATATTTCGACCCTCCCCAAATCCATCCTTGTTTTTGTAAAGCATATTTTATTTTTTTATGTTTTCCGCACCGATCTCCACTGTAGCGGGGTGGACACAGACATGTGTATCTACTGTCGGATTTCATAGAACAGGTTCCTCCATTTTTGCATGGTACATCGGCGCATAAATCTAAATCATAATTTATCAAACAACGAAATTAATAAAATCATAAGTTTTTAAAATGATTTCGGTTACACTAAATGAACTCAAATATATTCTCAAAATATACTATTATTATTTATAAAACATTACTTGTTGAGTACAATATAATTTTACGAATTTCGAACAATTTTGTTTTGCTGACCATAGGGTCGGTATATTTTTCTAAGCAATTTATATTCTTGAAAATGTACAGAAAGTAATGAAATCTCATGTCTTATTAAAGATACTTGATTCAAGGTAGTTATTATTTACCAAAAAACTGGCATAACATCTTTGAAGTACATTCAAATAAATGTTGAATCCGGATTGAATATTTTAAATAAAATTTGACATAAACCATTTTGTGCTGTTATAGTCAACGTTCCCGTGACATAATTGTTTATTTTTTTTCAATGTTATTAAACCCAGACCGCTTGTCAGAATGATAACCTTGTAACAAAAGCAACAAATCATTTATTGGTTTTAACGGGGGTGGAGCTTTTTTACTGTACGAAAAAATCGAGAATTTCTAATGCATATTTATAAACAATTCACGTTTATGGTGGATTTGTTGTTCATGTGGGTGCTTAAGTTATTCTTTGTTTACTTTCTTA
This sequence comes from Magallana angulata, assembly GCF_025612915.1. Classification (NCBI taxonomy): domain Eukaryota; kingdom Metazoa; phylum Mollusca; class Bivalvia; order Ostreida; family Ostreidae; genus Magallana; species Magallana angulata. The sequence continues at coordinate 25,937,426 of NC_069113.1, read as the reverse complement.
AAATGTCGGTATAACAATCAATTTCTTTTTGTAGTAAACTTTTACTATATCAGCTATTTCATGTCAGCTAATTGTCATCTCAACGTCAAGGAATTGCTTTCATTTGACGTGTATTACTAAGTATACGGCACCAAATGCAATTGTTTTATTTTTTTCGATCTTAATTTTTAAAAAAAAAGACGAAAATTGGATAGCTTAAACAATTTCTAATCTTGATATAAAGTTGTTATTATGGTTAACTAAATCCTTTAACTTTTATGTTGTTCATAAATGGTCAACTACAGCTGAATTTATTAAGAGCAGTAAAACCATGTCTTCTGTGAAATATTCTATATTTTACACTGTACCGGATAATAATTTTTTATATTTTTAATTCTATAATAAAGAAAATCCTACGAAGAATATCCTACGCGATTTCTGAAAATTGTCCTGAAAAAAAAATTGTTTCTTCCATAGGAATGATCTTCCCATTGAATATCAATTTTTTGACACACGAAACTTTTAGACACACTTAAAAAGTTATCTACTCTCAAGACAAAGTTTGATAATTTGTAGAAATGGAATTTTACGAAAATTATATTAGGCAGTTGCAAATATGCTACCTTGGAATATTTTTAAACACATTTATTATGAATTTTACTGTACTTCATTTTAGTGTATTTAGGGAAACAATTGTTACAATATATTTACCTTTGCAAGAAGTTGGATAACCTGAGGTTTCCGTTAGTGTAGAAATTCCTCCCAACATTTTAATGTTCTGGAACTGAAATTGAAAATGGAATCTTCCATGAAGTTTTATACAAAATAAATACCTATTGATGTACTCCGACACATCCATCATAATTGACTCCACCCAAAAAATTTGTTCAGCATTTTGAATTTGATTTTTTTAACTGATTGTCCATGTCACATTAAAAACACATTTGATTATGTTTTTGTGTCAATATATATTGAATTTGTTTAGCTTTCTCAGTATAGAAAACAAATAGTTGGATTATCAGATTATCAAAGAAATTACCCCCCCCCCCCCCAAAATAGATACCTACATACCCAACATGAAAAATTTGGGTCGAAGTACATCAAACATATCATTTATGCTGGTTCTATATGAGATAGAAAAACAGATTTATAGATAATTGTTAAAGTCTTTAAAAGACCATAATGCACAACACAATATTGTGTGTATATATACAGAATGTAAGTGCCGATCAAAAAACATTTTTAACGCTATGATATCTTTAACATTCCCTTTTGAACTGTAATTGCAATATCCCCTTATCTGTTTTACAAGAATGAAACATGGTAAAAAATAAAATGTAGTTGGTTTTGTATTGATTTTTAAGATATGTGACAAAGATAAAATTAAAACAACAAAGCAATGCCATTTTAATATTCTTTCTGCATCAATAAAATGCAATATATATATATATATATATATATATATATATATATATATATATATATATATATATATATATATATATATATATATATATATATATATATAAAATTTTAACTAGATAATAGCAGAGTAATCAATATTACTTTATACATAAAAATGAAAAAAAAAATAAACAATATTAAGGTCTTTGCAAAGGAGACGTTACTAAATTTGGAGCATAGCTCTAAACTAAAAAATTAATAATATTACTCTTTTTCCTAAATGTTTAAACTGACCTACAGACCCAGTGATTCAAGAAAAAGAACAATACGGAAACATCTTTACAGACGGACTCTTCCTGGAACAGAAGACCTTATCAATTCACCCCTGCGAATGTTATTGTCATTCAAATTTTAGACCACGTGGTTTTATTTGACCCTTTCAGTTTCGCAGTAAAAATCGTACCTCGTGTATAAAGTCTATTTCACAGTACATGTATCTAGGTTCTTAATATAGTAGTCAAATATAAAATCTAGAGGTTTATTGATTTTAAACTTTATCTTCATTAATTGGTGAATAAAATGTGTTCTAGAAATAAATGTGACTATACAAAAATTAGTTTTTGTCTGCTGTTGCAACAACTAACATGTTTAAAAGAGATCCCTCCTGAGGATGGGATTAATTTTCGATCCGCGCCTGACCTAGTAATAACATCAATAGTGAAACAGACTATACCATTTTATGCAGAATGTTCCTTGAAAATGGCTCGATATACTAAGTTTTAATGCAAAACAGACACCCATTATTTTTTTTTAAAACATGGTATTGCACACCACAAGCATCAAACATGGCTATGATTTTATCAAGCAACCCAATGGTTATATTTTCAACCACTCTACACGTGTTTGAACACGAACGATAACTCTGTTCTGAATATTATCGTTTAATATAAATAACTGCTAGATGGTAAAATAAGACATACATCTTGAAAGCTTTTCCTGTTTTAACATAAATCATAGTAGGATGTGATATGAAAAACGACCAGTACTTACGTATTTTGAGAATATTATCCGAACACTTATACTTCCGCTCGAAATTTCACAGGAAGTGAACAAATATCGGTGAAGTCTCGTGAACTTTCATTCGAGCACCTCTGGATTTATTACTTACTTAGCAACGATAAAGAAAACATTCCGAACACATTCGCAGGGGTGAATTGTAAGAAGAATTATATTATTCTTTAACATCATATACATTCATCGGTACAATCAAAAGGGACTGGTCTATCAAATTAGGGTCTTTTATCAATAGCTCTCAAATGGAGAATATTGTTCTATATGCTGCAGAAGCAAAAATGTTCATCTTACAACTCCATAACCAGTAAATTATGTTCAAACCAAGTAGAAAAAACGAGCAGCAAGACAAAATGAGTGGCCAGAAAAGCTTAATTGAGCTCAGATGAGTTAAAACCGGAGATGAATCAACAGTTTTGTAAACGGAAATGCATATGAAATATTAAGTATTTTTTTGTTAATTTTACAGGTAGTTCATTCTGTGAACATATAGGCAATATCGACATATTCTATATCAGTACACTGTGTTTTTAAAAAATTATAGTACATTATTATTATGTAATTATTAACAACCATTTTGAGAACAATTTCATATAATTTTTTTTTATTTTCGGGTTCCACAAGATTGCTATTTCCTTTACACTCTATCGGATACATGTATGAGGCAAATTCTAAATTTTGCATGTGCCAAGCAAAGTTTAAAAATTCGAAATTTCATCATATTTTCAAATTGATCACTATTCATATATCACTTTATCTAATATATTAACCATTCAAAATTTATCTCTTTTGTAGAAATGCATAAAAATCCTTATGTATAAAATGTAATGTGGTTACACATTGAAGAGTTTTGTTTTTATGTCAAAAAATTGAAAATAAGAAGAAATTCCCATACCTGACTTACAATGCCTGTAAGCGCGGCATTTATCTGTAATGTAAAACAGTTGCATATATGATATTATGAATTGTATAATTGGTATTTATTTTAAATTTATCACAACAAGATACAAAACAATGTCATAAAAAAAACTTTGTTTCTATCTTTATCATGACTACTCCTAGTAACTGGTGCAGGATTGTGTATGGCACAATTTTGACAGTTAATCATTGCTGGTTGGATACTGTCGTTTTCAGATCTGACTGCACTTTACAAACCCTTGTGATATATTTCCATCATTACTTATTATTACATAAATAAAGTAATAAAATTTCTGCTAATCATCTTTTCTAGTGTTTAAATTTTTAACTTTGTAAAAGTAAAGCACATTCTTTGCCAATCCATATACTTAAAAATTTCAGGTGTAATGTTTTTATTTTCATATCAAAATTCATTAATACTTCATGGCTTGGCATCTATGTTTTGCCTTTGACACAATAGTTTTTTTCGCATTAAAGCTGAACACCGCACTGTCCACGATATTTCTCTTTATCACCGATATCTCTGCAACCCCTATATAAGCCACAGACCTCTTAGCAGTTAAAAGTATTTCGTTGAAGAAGTTATTAAAGTTATTGTCATTTAAATTTTAGACCACGTGGTTTTATTTGACCATTTCAGTTTCGCAGTAAAAATCGTGCCTCGTGTTTGAGTCTATTTCATAGAATCTAGGTACTTTAGTAGTCAAATATAAAATCTTGAGGTTTATTGATTTTAAACTTTATCTTCATTAATTGGTGGATAAAATGTGTTCTAGAAATAAATGTGAAAATACAAAAAATAGTTTTTGTCTGCAGTTGCAACAATTACATGTAACATGCTAAGTAGAGATCCCCCCCCCGGGGGATTAGTTTTCGATCCGCGCCTGACCTAGTAATAGCATCAATAGTGAAGCAGACTATACTATTTTATGCAGAATGTTCCTTGGAAATGGCTCGATATACTGAAGTTTTTATGCCAAACAGACACCTATTATTTCTTTTAAAAACATGTTATTGCACACCACAAGCATTAAACATGGATATGATTTTATTTAGCCACGCAATTTTTATATTTTCAACCACTCAAAACTTGGTTGAACAATAACGATAACTCTGTTCTAGATATTATCGTTTAATATAAAAAAACCGCTAAATGATGAAATAAGACATACATCTTAAAAGAATTTTGACATAAACCAAAGTAGGATACGATATGAAAAACGACCAGTACTTACGTATTTTGAGAATATTATCCGAACACTTATACTTCCGCTCGAAATTTCACAGGAACTGAACAAATCTCGGTGAAGTCTCGTGAACTTTCATTCGAACACCTCTGGATTTAGCACATACTTAGCAACGATAAAGAAAACATTCTGAACACATTCGCAGGGATGTGTCTGGACGTACACCTTTTCTCACCGTGTTACTCGGTTGCGATGAAATTATCAAATTTAATGCATTTCTTTTAAGCATGAAGAATACTAATATAAAAAAAACAGGTCTATGCATTATTTACAAACAGAATATGCATAAAAATAAGAAAATAAATGCATGAATTCCAAAGATCACGAAAGAAATACTACACGTTTGCCACGAGTTTCAGATGTGGAATCGGGTATAACGAAATCGAAGGGTTTGTATACCGGTTTCTAGTCTAGGTGACGATGCCTATTTACGAACGGTGTTCAATTTTAATCGTTGAGCACCAATTTTCTTGGATCGCACTGTTGAGTGGAACCACAAATTAAACTAAATGTAAATCAAAGTAAGAAAAATTATAACAAGTTAAATTCGTAGAGGTTTGCGTGTTCACGAATTTGTATGTTTAACAAAAATTGATGTCACAAATACTAATGAAACAATTTAAACAAAACTGGGATCTGTTTATTCCCTACAAGAGTCATTGAGTTTGGAGTATTGTAGCATTGCTATTAAGTAATTAAGTTCTAAAGATGAAACATGAGGTCTGCATCTCTCAAGGTTAAGACCACTCAAATATTGTAAATGTCCATTCGGCAATGAAATGGTGATAAAATTAAGATTTTGTTGTTTGGCTCATGGATTGCTTAAATGCTTGGATAAACATTTTTAAAATTGTTTATATCAGCTGCACTCCAGAGCATGTGTATAATCCACTAAACCGTTGTCTTAAAATGTATAATATTTGTATTAGTCTACAATAAACATAATTACTAACTAAAAATGTTTTCTAGCAATATATAATGATATAATAATGGCCAAAAATCCAACACAATATCAAAATGTTCAATTAAACAAAATTTAAAGAAAAAGTCGCAAACTCACATCATCAATGTTTATGTCGAATCCATGTTGTGATCTATGAATTCCTTCATCGATAGTTAAAAGATAGACAACGGAATTCCTTGTCGAGTTTACTGTAAATCTCAAAGTCTCACCTGGATTGCATGACCTTTGATGTGTCGATATGCTAACCTTTTTTTAAAAAAACAAACAAACAAGAGGCCCATAGGCCACATCGCTCACCTGAGCAACAATAGCGATCATAAAATCAGCTTTATTGAGTCATATACAAAATATCTGGACAATGTACATCGTAGTAGAATGGATAATGTATAAATGTACATTTATATTTTTCTCCCGAAATTCCAAAAATCTGGACAATGAAGTACAATAGGTATGGTATAAATATTTTTTTTCTTGATATTCGTACGTGTATGTTAAACTTTGAGCCCCTTTTGTAACAGGATGATTTTAGAGTCATATCACAAATTGAGCGTTGCATCCTACCCCCTAAGACCTTGACTTTAAATTATTTTAATGTACACAATCTAAGGATGTTTTCACTATAATTATAACTTTTATAAGCACATTTTTTTTTTTAAATTTTTTAAAGATATTTCTTTACATATTTCTCTGTAACTATTCAACCCCCCCCCCCCCCAATGTGGCCAATCCCTACCGCCGGGGTCATGATTTGAACAAACTTGAATTTACACTAACTGAAAATGCTACATGTGTCTCATAAGTTACAGTATTTTTGGCCCATTGATTTTTTAGAAGAAGCTTAGGATTTTAAAAATTTCCCTATATAATATATTCTTTGGTAAAAAAAATTCGCCCCCGAGTGTGCCCCCAAACCCTAGGATCATTGAAAAAAATTGCATCTACACTACCTAAGGATTTTTTCACACGTTACAGCTTTTCTGGCCAAATGGTTTGTGAAAAGACGATTTTTAAAGACTGTTCTTTATATATGCCTATTCAAAATTCTGCTCTTCTCCCCTCCCCACCATTAAGGCCCAAAACCCTACCTCCGTGGTTCGTGATTTGAAAAAAAATTAATTTACCCTACCTGAGGATGCTCCCATACAAGTTTTAGCATCAGCTTTTTGGCCAAATGGCCTTTCGAGAAAAATATTTCTTTTAAAAACACTAGCAACATTTTTCAACTATTCTTAATAACTACCTTTTAAATGAAGGGTTGCCTTTAATTAAAATAAACTTTTATTCCCTATACTCGATAAAGATTTGTGTCAATTTCGATTGAAATTGGCCCGATTGTTACGGAGAATTTCTTTTTTAAAAATTGAAAAGGTTACGGACAGACGGACTGACAGACAGACAAACACTGTAAAAAACTGATCAGAAAATCTCACTTAAGCTTGAGGTCAGGTGAGCTAAAAACGAATCAATTTCCACAAAAAATCCCCATGCAGTAAAAATTTGACTCCAAATTAGAAACATTAAAAAATTTAACCAATGAATAAAAAAAAACTTACAAAATTATTCGTCGGATTTCCTTTTACTGGTATAAATATTGAATCTTCACTAAATTTCCCATTTTGAGTTGCATGGTAAATAAGTAATTGAATTCCAGGATAGAAATTTGGCTCAATGTTGAACGAACATGTAAATTTTGAATGTGTGCCTTGGCCAAAGCGTCCATGCTTGAGTTCTGTTCCTCTTGACGAAATCTTTAATAGACATTGGTGCTTGTTCCATTGTTAGAATGTAAAGTAAAGAAAACTCATAATCAGAGTACTGAGAGTACTAAAAAGCGCTAATCTAACCATATTGCTACTTTTTCAAATGGCAGTTGTGAATAAAATGTTAATATCTTAAAGTTTATTCAAATACAAAATTTAAACAATTAAAACTTGTTGCATGAAAATGCATGATATTGCATGCGGCCATGTAATTATATTTTAATTGTTTTGAAGAGAGGAGTTTGTAATATATGTCACACTGAAATTATGAAAATCATGAAAATTTCCAACATGACATATTTGTTCTCGAATTATAAATTTTGTTTATTTAGTTTTTTTTACATCCCCGGGGACAGTAAACAAAGATAAAGAGGAAAAGGAGCTGTTTCTTTTCATAAGCTTTGAGCTATACCCACTAAAATTTCGTCAGTTATGAAAGACGATCAAAGCGCAGTATACTAACTTAAGGGTGGAGGGTTAACATATGCTATATTGTTTTAAATGAGAATGGGTAATATTTTGTAAAGCGTAAATTGATCCTATTTACGCGTACGAGAACGAAGAAATCAAGACAGAAACGAAGTGGGTGATCTATAAGGGTCTTACATGTATGTACTTTCCTGGAACATGTTTCTAGTTTGTGCGGGTGTTATTCTATTTAAAACAGGCAAGAGAAAAGGTATCTTGAATGAAAACCGTACAAGACCTAGAAATTAACCTTCGGTGAATATTTTCTTATATGTTTGCTCTGGAAATATTCGACGTTCAGTTTCTGTACAAATACATGTATTATTACTTAATTACGGCGCATGAACACAAATATGAACGTCATCGCGCGTTTTGAATATATTTATTATAGTAAAAAAAAAATATACGTTCAAAGTCATATAACTAATTTGACATGTACTTATGAAAAATAATCGTTAAATCATATCTATTCGTTAATAAAAAAAAGATTTTTCTCAACAGAATTCTGGCACTATGTATTGAGTCGCGGAAGCACGAATACTTCATGCAAAAAAACATCAATAAATGTATGTAACTATAAGCAACTAGACTGCACTGCCTTAGTGTATTATAGGACCGACGACATCCAGAAATAAGCATTCAATGCTTAAATAATACATATTTATATTTCAAATCAACAATTGTTAAGTATAATTATACACAATCCTAACAAATGTCATTAAGCAAACAATAACAATTGCAACCACTCGATTTCCCACAGACATGCGCAATAAGTTTGATTTCGCTCTTTCTTCATCCATATTCATAAAAAGGCATCGGATTCTGAAACTAATTTTTTTGTTAATACATGTCGAATGATTTATTTTGCAATACTTGGTGGAAAGTGTTATTTCATATGACTCGACATTTTTTTCAGCTTTCATCATTTTTATTAAAAGCAAAACAATTTGTGTTTCTATATTGCGTGTATAGCTTTAAAATTAATGTACGTCTCACTCATTTCTCCCATCAAAGAGTCACCGGTGTGAGATATTATAATTCTTTGATTTGGTTAAATGAACGTTTGAGTGAAAGATGTGCGTTTTGTGAAAGAGCCAGTTTGAGTTTCGCCGTGGAAATTCTAGAACGTGATTTAGATGTTACTGACTTTCCGTCATCAAAAATTTAGTAAACCTCACGGATATTGTAAAAAAAATAGCATTTTGTTTTGTTTTCTCCATTCAATAACTCTACAACTTTTGGTAAATACAAAGGTTACATGTACCTTGATCTTGCTATTTTTTAAGATATGAGCGGTCGGTCAGCATGATCCCTAGTTGGTGCTTATAAAAAGATCATGGGACATGGTGTAGCCCTAATAAAGGTTAGCACATGCGCATAGCTTTTGATAAATGAAATAATGGAAAAATTCCTTTTAAAATCTACAGGAGATAATGAGTTATATTTCAGAGTAGAATCAATACAAATTGCATTATATCAATATATCAACAGCGAGTGGTAAATACACATATTCTTTTCTACATGTACAAGCCCATTGACTCAGTATGAAACCTGACTTTTCTTGACGGTTTAAAAAAAAATATATTTCTATTATGCTCTGATTATCAGTGAATTCAAACAGTAAAAATAATCCATACAATTTCTCTGAAAATGCCTCTCCCCCCCCCCCCCCAAAAAAAACCCAAACAAAAAAAGCCGTATTTCAATTTTGAATTCATACAGAGAACCAGTTCCAGCTGGTATTTGTGTAATGTCAATTCAATGATAAATCGCAGCTGTTTTTGCGACCATGAGACTGTTGCTCAACGTGTCTCATGTATACTTGCAACGTTTTACTATCATTGCAAGATTTATCGGTTTCAGATTCCATGCTTTGCCGCCACTAGGTATAAACTGGATACAGGGCTATTTTTGGCCCATGTTATTTTCGCTTCTAAATATGGTTTTGCCTCGTCTTGAATTCGTCCCAATAATATTGTGGTAAAAGAGAGATAATATGAGACATTGAAATTCGCCAAGTCGCCGAATCGGGGTGAGTGTTCCTTGTAAAGTATACACTGTATAAGCATATCGGTTTCAGGCCACAATTGACCTTGATTTTGACTGTTGCTTTTGTAAATCTTCTTTGGCGTTATCTTTTCTTACACTTTAATATTTCTACTGAAGAGCTTCACAATCGGGCGGTTTATACCGGTTTATACCCCCTCTGACTCGTATGATCATTAGTGCGATGAAACGCATGATCGGACGAAAGCCGCTCATCCTATCGTATTGGCGCACGTTCAATCGTCCGATCATCTGGTCTTTCGTGCGATCTTATCGTAATATCTTACATCACTCGCGTTTATTGTACAACAGTTGCATATAGACGCAAGAAACATCGCAAGTGTCAATACGTTTACATCGCACAACGGTTGCTTTGAATCGTGCGAGTTTCGTACGACTACTTTTTCATATGCAATTATTTTGGCAACAGTTTACGGACCATATTCAATTTTTTCGTTCGCACGAATATTTTGTCGCTTCTGCTCCTGTACGTGCCAATTGTGGTTAAGGTACATTCTATTATTATCCTAGTAAGTAATGTAGCCTCTTTACTAAGTATTTACTTAATCAACTAACTACCACTGCCAGTTGCATTACTTACAATATACCAGAGAGGGCCTGTAATTCGTTTCTTCGTAGTAATATCAAAACTAGCAACATCCCCAATCTGAAATATTAAAGAATATTTTTAAATTTCAATCGATTATGGTATTCTCAATAAGGCTGGATGGTCAACAAATTACTGTTTCTTCTTATATTGAACACCTAGTTCTTATTTAATTCCAATTAATAATCTGTTACATTTTTTCAGAAAGTTCTATTTGATGACTTATTATGATTTAAAATAATATGGTCTTTCAATATCGCAAAAGTGCTGTTTAATGCAGCATTATATATATATATATATATATATATATATATATATATATATATATATATATATATATATATATATATATATATATATATATATATATATATATAAAGGAAATTACCACACTATAAGGATTCCTAGGAAGTATAACAAGTCCTCTGTTTCTTCTGGAAGCATACAATGTTTCCGATGCCTTGTCAGCGCCATGATAGGTCTAAAAAGAAAAAAAACCCACACATTTTCTTTAACAAATTCTAATTCATATATCGTTGATATTCTTACCTGAAAACTTATCAGATAATGAAACTTGAATAAAGGCTTTATCACTTACAGTCGCGAAATCTACTTCATTTCAACGTGAATACTTGGAACGATTTAAATTCAATCGAAATAGATCTATAACCTTAATAATAAGAAATATGTTTTTGTAACCTTTATTGTCTAAGACTTTCGGTGAATTTTGTCGGTATGAAAGTAGAGAGCATTTACTATGTTGAAAAATACAAGGATCGCTACTCTCATTGTACGTATAAACCTCTCTCTCTGTCTCTCTCTCTCTCTCTCTCTCTCTCTCTCTCTCTCTCTCTCTCCAAATATCCCTGTTACATATAATTGTCAATGAGTTAATAAAATGTACGTTAATTATTGATATTTGTTGTGTACGTTTCACAAAGCAAATTCTTCCATTTATAGATAATAATTTTATACCTCAACCATTTGTAAGTTATTTCTGGCGTCACTCCATGCAGTCCGTGTTCTTAATACAGCTGTTAATTTACGATAGAATGCGAAATACAAATAGTTTTATTTAAAATTTAGTTTTACAACTTATATTAATATCTCTCGGTGGCACGAGTGTCAGCGCGAGGTTGGGGGAGGGGGTGAGTAATTGATGTCGGAAGAAGCCGGGATACTTAGAGCTAAACCACGTGTCCAAGCAGGCGACCATCATACCCTTTCACATACAACCACTGTCCATATGGAGATCGAACTTGGGTCGTTGCGGTGATGAGCACTGTGCTACTTGGACACCTTGTGTAACTTACGCATTATCAACCTTCCAGTATTAGATATGACATCTTTTAACGATATTTACATCTACTGGGTACTTTCCCCTCTATTTCTTAAGAAAATTGATTGTGATTCATAACACTATTGAAACTGACAGGGCTGATATCTACACGATCCAATTATATCTACATTGTAGTTGGTACATATAACTATGCTACGACATTTTTCTTTTGTCTAACTTGCTGATGTACATAAACAATTATTTTTACGGATAAGTACTTACCATTATATTCAGTTCAGAGGCATAGTTCGAAGGTGTCAGAGATAATTTCCCATAGCCTTGGTTATCGACATTTAACGACGTGGATATCCATTGATTGGTAAAAATGACGTATTCATACACATGGTGGCAGGTCTTTAGTTTCTTTTCGATAATTTTGACTTTTACAGGCATTGTAGACGTTTTTAAGTTCTGAAACTTGAGCTGGAATGATGATGATGATAAAGATAACAAAGAGGCCCGTGGGCCACATGGCTCGCATTAATAAACGTTATTTCTTTTTTAGTGTATTTTTTTTGTATTTCCTTTTTTGTTTATCATTTGTATTGTAAGACTTTGATTTTTAGTCAAAAAGATTTTTGATTTTTTATATCTTAAGTATCGTATTGTACTTGTAAAAAATTCTCCATTACACTTTTTGTAAAACTTAAATATGTAATCCTTTCTCGGGTCCCATTTATCATTTTACAAAATTACATACCTGCTTAAAAAAAAAGAAAGTTGAATTTTACCAACACATTAAATTGTCTATCTTTTTAAACCATCGATTTTTAACTAACGCGCGGTATTAAATCTGTCTGCACCGCTTGGTGTGTTTTAGGACCGACGACATCCAAAAATAAGCATTCAATGCTGAAATGTATCACGATTTCTTTTTCTTGATCGATTTATTTAATAATTCTACATGTTCATATCAGATGTATATCCCCATTTATAGAATCATGCTAATACAATCTAAACCACCTACATTGCTTCCATTTTCATAAATTTTATATTGTTCGAATGTGTTTCATATTAATTCTTAAAATGTCGTTTAATCCACCATAAGGACCCTGTCCTCGGGAATCATGGTTTCAACCCATTTTAATGTGCAATATTTTTGGAAGTTTTAGCAATCGTTGACAATTATAAAACTATAGCTATTTGATTGATTCTAGAGAAGATTTATTTGTTTCCTCTCCCCATCTGGAAAGGTGCATGACTTTTATTGGAATAAAGAAAATTATAGTTTCCTATCCAAATAATATATTTTTTTTTTATTTCATTTGATTCCTTTGGTTGAAGTTTGCTATTTGTGAAGCAAGGGAATGGGTCTGTCGTGAGAATGGCTGTATTATAATAGCTAAATAGATACTGTCGTATTCGCATTTCGAACAGTATTACAAAGATCGCACAATTCGTGACATTTTGGTTGATGTGGTGTAGTGATATCGGTTAATGATCATGGTTATGTTATCAGGTTAATAAGGAGTGTAAAATGACAATGTGGAAAAAAGTTTGATGGTACACAGAAGGAAATGTTGTTGATGATAGTGTAGATAATGATATGCCCCATACTTGTAGGAATTTTTCTTACGGAAACTATAATTTTTAATATAAAGATGAACTCACTAATTTTGGAGCAAAGATGTGAAGCTAAACATGTCTATTTAAGGATTAATACCAACACACGACGACCGACGACAGACAAATGGATAGCAGATGATCATCTTAATTATACAAATTATATGTATAATAAAAGTAATTTAAAAACTAGATAATGCATGTATATCATTTGCTTACAAACGTTACGAATGGCAAACCAGGTTGAAAATCGTTCCGCTTTGGTTCTAAAGTCCACTTCATTTTTCCATCACGTTTGAGTTTAACAATAACGGAATTAATAACGGTGCTTCCTGTTGAGGGGTCGCTGACTTTAGCAACGACCTCTATATCATTTTCGTATATTATTGTGCTCGATTTTAATGGTGTTGACTTAGTAAATTCTCCAGTAATCTGTAAGAAACATTTCAATTTTGTTCCATTTGGATTATATTTAAAAAATCATAAACTCAAGAACCCGTGAAAAAATCATCATCATAAATAATAATTACTTACATCCGCAGCGTCGTCGCTTAAGAAAAGATTGGTATTCCTAATTTTCGTCACATACTGAAGACGAATAACGCCGGAAACTGGTTTTCCAAAAAAGTACCTAAGTTTGGACAGTTTAAATTTAAACCATGAGTTTAATTTCCTTGCTGTTAATTGCTTTTTTATTTGTCTTCAGTCAGGTTACCAATTGCACTGCATTGTTAGAGAGAGAGAGAGAGAGAGAGAGAGAGAGAGAGAGAGAGAGAGAGAGAGAGAGAGAGAGAGAGAGAGAGAGAGAGAGAGAGAGAGAGCAAACCTAGCTTTAATTTTGCATCTGAGATTTCTTGTTGATCTGGTATAAAAGGTTGGACAGTTAATTTGCACCTTGAATTTTGGAACCACTGTTGAGGAAAATAGGAACTCAATTTTTCATTGCAATCAACATGAAAAATGAAGTAGCTAGTAAAATGTAAATAATCAAAATAATTGTAAGACTCACCATATTTACGGACTTCAAATTCTTTCTCAGTTTTTCTTTTCTAAAGAAATTAAAACTACAAGTATAATATTCAACTTTTATTAATAAACTGATATTAACGCAGAAATTAAATTTAATTTTTTTGAAAACCTCTAGTACCATGATTTCAACAACTATACGCCAATGTCCATTATTTGAGTTTTGGGGTATTTGGAAATTCCTGCTGTATACTCCTTTTTTTCCTCGAACATCTAACCATTGCTTAACTGTCTTGTTTTTACCATCCTAAAAAATTCAATTTAAATGCCCGTCGTTCATTCATATCAACATTCTGAATAGACAGCAAGGAATGTATAAAATATTACTGTAATCAACAAAACAAACACATTCGTACAAATATTTCTATGTTGAACAGCCCTGTGTAAGGTTTTAAACTTGGAAGGAGCACAACCACTCGTAATTTTACTAAAAATGTAAAAAAAAAAAAAAAAAAAAAAAATGTTAGTTCAATCAAATTATATCATAATAAATTTAGCATTCATAAAAATCAAACTTTCTTAATTTTCATTGTACTAAAGTAAAAAACAACCGTCCTCTTTTTCGGCATACATCCCTCTGTCTGTCTGTATGAGAGCTACGGACGTGGTAGAGTCAAACTTAATAGATGACTTAATTGACCCCCCACTGAACTTGAGTTTTGCCTCCGTAATATCTGATGATGATACGCTTAATGGTACCTGAATTGAAATAAAATTGTATAAATAAGTATTATTACATTACAGTTCGTCAAATGTGAGAATATAAATTAATATACTTACATTTATCATCACATGATTCGGCGTTCCTAAAAAAAGGAGAAACCTGCATTATACATTATACTTTCGTAACGCAATAAAAGTTATATATCGGTGTCCCGTTACTATGATTTTTAATACTTGCCATATGTTACAACTGAGGAATTTTGAAGTACGTTTACTCCATTTCTTCCTAGAGCTAAATGAACAGTTTTTTGTCCGTATTTGAGTAAGTTACAAGTCACTATAACAGGGGATCCTGGCCGGTAAATTCCAGGGAAAGCTGTTATCAAATCACTGTAACGAATAAGCAGTTGGGCAACTTACAAGGCTTAATACAAAAGTACATGTAATGTCAAACAATGCACCGCGCTTCCAATGAGCATTGTTGCGTGGTCCACGCAGAAAATATACAAGCGAGGTTAAGCCGGATGCTATGGGGAAAATTCAGCCTGCGCATGAGCTAGCCTGGTTCCTTTGCGTAATGGGTAGCTCAGGGAACCAGGCTAGCACACGTTTATCTGAATCGGGATCGGGATTCCATGCCATATGCACACAAGTTCCTTCAAAGGCGCTGTAATTGTAAAGTTGTCGATGAACAGTATAGAAACAAAGTATTTCTTTTAAAGAAATGATCGGCATGTGGTATGAACTGTCAGTATTATGAAATAAGTTAATTTTATGCCGAAACTTCAACATGCATCAAATACCATAATTTGCAATGTTATGTTGTTTTCCGAATACACGTGTAACTTAACTTTACCTTTATCAGTGTAGACGGGACTCCCAAAACGGAGTTAACTCCCAAAACGGAGTCTTTGGCTCCATCATGCATTGCGGTAAAATGGCGTTTCTAATGTAAACAACGTGCGAGTTAAATTGTAAAATTGGCCAAAAACACGACAAAAAATAATTCTAAACTTTCAAAAACATTTCTGAACGTTTATGTGTCATATTAATGTCATATATTCATAACCGTTTACTTGTATTACGTAAGATTAATTTTTAAAATGAAAAATTCACCCATAACTTCGATCACACACATCTAAAACTGTTTTGGAATCAATCGCAACTTCTCGGGCCTTTCTGGCAGGCTCGGAAAAACACCTCGAATGTCTTACCTAGGCATCCATGACAACCCCCCCCCCCCTTTTTTTTTTTTTTTATAGAACTTGATATAAATACAAAACATTTCATGATCTGTTGAGATGTGAGCTATACTTCATTAAAGTAAACGATATACACTAAAATACAACACAGAAGCGACATACAAGACTGTCTAGCCGATACTTATTTTAATGGGAAGCGACTCCATTTTGTATAAAATTCTTACATCCGGTGATGTTAATACATTCGAGGTGTTTTTCCGAGCCTGCCGGAAAGGCCCGAGAAGTTGCGATTGTTTTGGAATAAATTGAACGCTTGTTTGTTAAAAGTATAGTCTCATTTTAATCTTTTTCATGCTAAATTATTCAATCATCTTGAATAATTATGTATTTAACATGGTTTTCTAACATCGAAAATGCCGCGAGCGATTATAATTGTTTTGATGATAATTATCAGTTCAATATAAAGAGTTGTTGTATCTAGAGTAACAATTTGTTTCATTTTCTGGGCTTCTAAACAACCAATCCTATTTTTTAATTACCAAAAAGACGTTTTTAATCATCGCTAGAGCAACCAGTTTTTGTTAGTAATCGAAGCTTTTTTCGTTTACGCACTTATCAATTTGTATGTTTGGTGATTTTAAATTGTAACACAATACAAAAGAAGTAAAATTTAATGCAATTTACCTTTTATTAACGATTAAATTCCGTGAAAAACACAAAAATATCACTTTTTAAGCATCATCCAAACGTCCAACTTCGAAGAGAAATAACTTTCTTAAGTGCAAATAAACCCCTATTTTGTGCAAATACGATCGATAGTAAATTATATCCTGGGTCTTTTAAAACATGTTAGAAGTCTGCCAACACATGCAGCACTTTGCAAGACGATTTCTTGTTGACCCCATGTTTTCATCGAAAAATCGCCATATTTTGTACCAGTGCGCATGCGTAGACTCCCAAAACGGAGTCCAAAATGCTTGCAGAAATTCACTTCCATTGACTCCGTTTTGGGAGTCCGTCTAGACTGCTTATAGTAGGCGATGCTAGAGTACTTCCCTATTAAAATTTTTTAAGCATTTAAGTATGATTGAATAATTATGTCACTGTATAAAAGTTTAAATCTCAAGAAAAATGCATCAAAATATGAAATTAATTTACACTAAGCTGTCTGCATAGTTAACAAAGTAGTGCAAATCGTAATGTGTGCGCAAATAGTAGAATTCGCCGAATGCCTGATAGTATACATGCAAACTTCATTAATAGATATTATATCATAATTATCTTAGAAGTATGAACCCTTTAAATTCTGAGATAAAAAGTCAGGGCTATACACATACGTAATACAACGTACAAGTTTAGTGGCTAAAAGCAGGGGTGTGGCAACGCACTTTTAAAAAATTACGCATTTTGAAAAAAAAATTCAAAGTGCGTTAAATTTGGGACCAAATCAACGCACTTTGAAATTTTTTTTCAAAGTGCATTAAATTTTGGACCAAGTTAACCCACTTTGAAAACTTTTTTCAAAGTGCGTTAAGATGGTACATCAACATTTTTTAGTATCGACACTCTTAACGCACTTTGAAAAAAATTCGGGAGTTGAATTTCTAATTTGTTGATAGTATGATGATTTGTTAACACTGATGAATCTTTAATTTACCGTATTTGAGAATGGGGGTGGGGTGGGGGTCGGGGTGGGAGTTAACCAAAGATACCAGTCAATCACCAGTGCATCATGCATTTACTTGATTAAAGGAAGAAGGACCCCTCCCTCATTTTTTCTTCCAAAACATATGATATTCAGCAACTAAAACGCTTTAGAGCGGAAAAAAGAAATATGCCTCAGTTGTAAATTATACATAAGAGTGATGTTGAAAAAACGAGCTGGCCAAACAATAATTTATCCATTGGTATGTTAAAGAATCTATACGAGTTATAACATTCTGTTATTGTTTTTTTTTTATCAAATAAACCACTTCAAAATAAAAAAGAAATTACATTAACAAACATTAAATTATTATAAACTTTAAATGAGCATTAGGATGTGTTTTTTTTCTCGTACTGATCTTCTAAAAGATCATATTGTTTTTGATGAACATAACTAATGTATCCTTTTATCATATTATGTTTGTTTACAAACACATGCAATAAGCCAGTTGAAATATGTTATATATTGATCTCCATTATTAATATATACAAATCACATTCGTTCTTGCATAGCTCAATATACCAGATAAGAAGTAAATTTGCTGCATACTCAAAATAGAAAAATGCAGTTGTTAGGCGATGAAGTTTATGTCATATTTGGATTATTCAAATCTCCCGAATTGTTCTTTGTATGTAAATTGTCGATATTGTCTTATGAGAAAAAAAGTTCTCATCTACAAACTGTTTATCAAGTTAGCTGAGAATGCAATAGCTTCTTTTTTAAATTAAGCTACACAAGGTTAAAACAATCATTTATCGTATATAAGAGTATTAATTATTTTTACTTAACCCTGAACAATTTTTTTTAAAGTGTGTTAATATCGACGATATAAACGCACTTTGAAAAAAAATTTTAAAAATATTTTTTTTCAAAGTGCGTTGACTTGGTCCCAATATTAACGCACTTAGAAATTTTTTTTCAAAGTGCGTAATTTTTCAAAGGGCGTTGTAACACAGGAGGCTAGAGTCAGTGGAATCTCTGATAATCTTAAGGCTTTCACGTTTTCGTTGGAAACACATGCAAATGGTCCACGTGTTGTAGTCATTTTTTAAAGGACAGCAACTTGTATTACTTTAAATGGTATATCAGAATTTGCCCGATCAAAATTCGAATTGGAATTAGAAATTTCGTTAAAGGGGCATGGTCACGATTTTGGTCAAAAATTATTTTTCGATTTTAATGTTTAAAATGCTTTAGTAAGGCATTTCATGCGCGGATCCAGAAAATTTTTCCAGGGGGGGGGTCCGAAGGATAATTGTGTTTGCCAGGGGGGGTCCGAGGCATATTTTCGCGATAATTTTACTATGTAAATTTAATAAATTTTCATTTTCCAGGGGGGGTCGGGACCCCCCCCCCCCCCCCCCGACCCCCCCTCTAGATCCGCGCATGCATTTTTAATAGGCAACCAAAACCGAAAATGAATGTGTTAATCGTTAGGAACTGTTTATTTATGCTTCAAATGAATAAGAATATAGACAAATCATCTTGAAAAGATTTTTTACTGGTATATTGAACCTATCTAAACAAAAACACGGCACGAGCCTTGTTTTACAAGACGAAGAATTGCTTAAAACTCATCGACGGGCACCGAAATTTCATTTGATCATTAGAAATGCATTCATAAAGCATTGTAAATAATTAAAACAGAAAAATAAAATATGACCAAAATCGTGACTATGCCCCTTTAAATATTCAAAAAAGGTTCATGTATGAATGTTAATAACACGGTTTGTACTCGGCATCGCTGCGGCGTACATTTAAAGATTTTCATTTAAAGTGTATACCTTGGGTTATCTGAAAAAGCTTCAAACAACACAATATTTTAATACAAATATAGTATGGACTTTCTCTTACTGTTTTAAAACTTAAGGAAGGTTACCATTTCAGTGAAATTCGCGATGTTATTTTGTCTCTTGATCTAGGAGTAAAATGACCGATTGTGCTAAGACTAATACAATACATTTTTAGCTTCGATAGATAGTAAAAGCTAGAAAATGTGTTGAAGTTAATATATTAAGCTAAAAATGTTAGAAAGATAACAGAGTACCTTCTAACTGGTTTTAATGTTTCATGAAAAGCCTGTGTCATGCTTTTAATTATATCAGATAGTAAGAAGACAGAAATGTAAGCTCTAAAGGAAAATTAAAGCTTGAGTTGGTTCTTATGTCATCGGCTATATTATAAGGCTACATTTACGATTAATCATTACCTATTGAAAAGTCATTGATCATTAACATCAAATACATAATATTTAATATACTACTATATTAAACTCAAAAGAGTGATAATTTATGAAAAAAATAATAAAACATTTTAATTGAGCATCATTGCCAATTACTGTAGATTGGCAAATAATTACGATCGAAAATCAGAATCACTGGTTTGTTCTGGGTCGCTCTCTGACTAAAGATGAAAGTCAATCGATTGAACCGTGGATGTTAACCTGCCCTTGAATAGATAGTAGTATTCAATTCAGAAATTAGCTAATTTGGTCAGCATGTTAACGGATTTGTAAACCTACTTTCCTTAGAATGTCAATTGTTCTATCCCACGACCTCTGACTGACCACATAGGAAGGAAAGATTATGGGATTCTGGTTGTTGATAAACTTCTTGAAGAGTGCTCCCGTTTTAACCGAATTACAGGAAATTTGCTAATATGACCACGCAAGCTATAGATGTGAGTGATTTTATTACCCCAATTCCATTTTAATGTCATTTGGTCTGTTCCAGTACCACAAATTCAGAAAGTTAACAAATTTATTCATTTGAACAAATATAACAAGTTAAATGCAAACAACTCGCTGAGGAATTCACTCATACGTAAAACACGACACAAAAGAAAACGCGTAAACAACGAGATTGACTTGCTAATATAACACAATTAAAGGGGAACAACTTGGGATAGTTCACCATAGGCAATATTTCAAGTTTTACATAAAATGAATATATGGGGTTATCACCCGTTAAATTCAGTGAACAATAAAGTTAATTAAAACATACAATGAATTCTCAGGGGAAAATCATCCTTCAAATTCTAGAGGAAAAATCACTCTTGAGAAGTTCCCCATGCTTCAAATAAACACTACTAAGAATAATTACTAACTGCCGAAATTACTTGAGACAATCATCAAGTTCAAATTTCAACAAACACTATACGAACTAAAATTCATCATAGATATCCATAATCACCCCAAAAATGTAGCACAGTTTTAGAAATATAAGGTAAACCTTTTAAAAAAATCCAGATTTCCCAACAAAGTTAACTTAATAAATAAAATAGAATCTGCCAAATCTACGTGTAACTTTCTTTAAAAACTAAACTGATCAAAGTCTCAAAATTTAGCTAAATAAATAACTAGAATCCCTTTCACTCATCAAACGTAAATAAAAAATCTTGACACGAAAATCAATAAAACTCCATTTCAAAAATAAAGATGCAGCCTAAACAATAATAAAATAAAAACAACGACTTACGTCGTCTCCAGAATGAGAGAAAACCCAAAGAGAGCGAGTTACGGATTTTTTCTGGCTTTTATATCCCCAAAAACAGAATTCCATACATCGCACGAGCGAAACATAGAATTACACAAAAAAACACGGAGTCTGTATAAATCACGTGATATCAATAGAAATCATTACAGAAAATCTACATACAGAGTTCAATTATAAAAATCTCGTCGATTCTCGTCTAAAAAAAATAACAAAACAACACATAACATTATCATGTAAAATATTTGTTTTGTTCCCAAAAATCTCGTATACACTCTCGAACTATTTTACAAAGACTTTATATTTCCCGCATAAACAGAGAAATCGATAAAACTCACATTCGGAACACTTCATAATTCTTCATACAAAGTAAGGTAAACTCCGGAAGTGCAAAAACGAAAGTACACATGTATGAATGTAACACATGTCAACAATGATTGAATGATACGAAAGTAAGTTATTAAGGTTCATTATCAATCTATACCGCTATAAGTACAAATATTCCTCTCCATATGTACACTTATTATACATCTGCAACATTAAAGGATATGCTAAAAATAAAATAACAAAGGGGGGGGGATCAAATCACTACAATAGTAAGCCCCTTGAATAGTACACTTTTATTACCGAATTTTGCGGTATTTGCCCTTTTTAAGAATTGAAAATTTGTACACTAGTATAATGATGACCTGATTTCTGACCTAATAAATTTCTGTCTCTTGTTGGAACATAGATAATTTTTGTATTCTTTAAACGAACATGCACGTGCCGTGTTCTCCGTCTCAATTTGTGCAATATTGATGCTTTTCTTTTGGAAAAAATGATGGTTAAATCAATCAAACACTCACGATGATTATATATAAATAATCAATACGAAAAATAAAATTTAAATACAGTTATTGAGACCCCCCCCCCTCGAGAAATTCTTCACTATAGACTAAATGAACAAGTTTTGTTGTTTATGAACAGCTAGAACATTTATAAAACAAACTGGATTCATATTCATATTTTACTTTAATATTTGAATTATTGGATTTATTATTTTTATATTTCATCATTTCATTATAATGTAAGAATTTCAACTTCACAGACACTTAACACATTGGTCTCTCCTGGCTTGGATTGGATCATTAAATTTACAGAACTTCCCCTAGCGTTCGGTGGACATTGAAACAGCACAACGTCTCCACTGTTTGGCAACGGACCAGGAAAAAACCCACAGCTGTTGTTCTGGCCGTTACCACCGTACGTGATATAAAAATTTACCGAACGGCCCGCTACAAAACAAAAGTTTTCAATAAAATTGCGTTTCTTGCATATATTATGATATATCTAACAACTTCGTTTTAAAGAACAACCACGGGGATTATACAAATAAAGCTGAGTCACGTCTTGTCATTCAAGCTTTGTAAATGCAGGAGTTACCTTACCACAACAGTCCTGTCTTGTGTGAACGATTATTCTCCATATCGTTATAACTCTTTGAAGATTTATCTCCAGCCATGGATCAGCTTCAAATGTCGAACTGAAAATATACGTCGGGCCCGGACAACTGGTTACACCATCTACAGCTTTAGAGGGTGACAAAGGTGTAGAATCGAACACGTATATGGAGCTCGCTGTTGTGGATGCGTTCAATGCCACTTATTGGAAGAAAGAAACTTCCTTTAAGTTTAAACAATTGATACAATTGTACTTAAACATGTGCATTATAGTATACACATTCAAAAATACTGTCAAAATATAAGGAGTACCACCAAATTCGTTCTCTACAAACCTTATTCGAATATTACATGTACACATGCTATTCAACTTGAAGAATGGTTGAAAACGGTAAAATATGAAATGCATTACATGTAAAAGAGAAACTGAAGTATTTGTGGCGATAAAAGGAATTGGTTACATTTAACTAAATGATTTATTTTTCGATGAGAATGGCCAAAAAGCGATTTTTATAGGCTAATTTGGGATTTTTTTTCTGTAGAATTTTGAAATTTTTATAGTATTTCTTCATTATGATTTAACAATTTGTAATATCTTTCTTTGTTATGTATAATGATTATCGAAACTTTGTAGTTAAATCAATGTACAAAGGATAAACATATATTTACCATTAGATCCATTTTCGGCAATATAATTTTTGTTGTCCTATTGGAATGAAATGAAAAGCAGGGATTACATTATCGATTATTATAAAACAATTGTCATAGTATAAGATTTTATATCATCATTCATTTATTGTTTTATAATTTTAAATGTTTTATTATAAAACATTTGTCATAGTATAAAATTTTATATCATCATTCATTTATTGTTTTAGTAAACATGTTCATTTTTGAACAATTTATAGTGCTCTGTCGCAATTCGTGATCCGTCTATGACGTTTACTCTGCATTGTGACGTTATGTCACAAGACTCCTTTACTCATACACTGGCTCATATTATATTTTCTTTCTGACGTCAAATACTGCCAGTGTGTCGAATTTAATGAGACAAATCGATAAAACAAAGTAACAATGTGGGTAAATGTACCTTAAATCTGTACCAAGATATATATGCAGCAAATTTTGACGATTTTAAAAAATATCAGACATGTGAAAATGTGCAATTGAAAAATATCCAAGATAATTTCATTTACACATTATCATTTTTCACGAGGAAAAATTCGCAGTAAACAAAACTGATTTCTTACGGATATTTATAATGGGGAATGTTGACATCTTTTCTCCATTCGGTAGTCACTCAAAAACCTCACACTCTTTATTAACGTTATCATCCGGGTCTGTTGCCATACAAAAACCCCATAGACATAACATTTTTAGCCGTGTATTGAAACCTGATAAACTAGAGGGAGCGTTTCTAAGGAAAAATCTCGAAAATGTTCCATAATTTTGAATGAGCATCGTTTGAATTCTGAGGTATTTACAACATATCCTCAGATACACGTTAAAAAATTTTGAAAAAATTCTGCACGCATTTTATTTATCAGTGGGGTATGGACCATTACCTTAATAAGGAGTAATTTTTAAAGAAATTAAACGGGCTATTTTAAGGTTATAAATTTGAAAAAAGAAGTTGCAGAGCAAATAATTAAGATTTTTTTATTCAGGGACACAAGTCTACACATACCAGCTCAATATATCTGCATACTTCGGATGTTTTCAAAGCCGGCACTCCTTCGTGGGGATTAACAAACCATTCACAGCATCCTCTGCATCGAGAATTGCCAGGTCGTATTCTACAAAGCTCTATCCCAACGCACCGCTCGTCTTTTTCACATCTCGGAAAACAGTGATACAACGCAGCACCATATGTTTCATAGTCGTTAGTCCATAATGGATACGCTTTTTCCTCAATTAGTTCCACACTGGCTTTAATGTTTAAGTTCAATGTTGTACATTGTTGTAGCTCAATTTCTTTTGAGTACGTCGATCCTATATACCAATTAAGCGTAGACAAAAACATAAGCCGCATATTTCACAGAATGTTCACCGAACTTACTGGTTTTGCCGTCGTCTGTAATGTTGTGACATACAGTAACCACACGTTCATGAATATGTTTTAATGAGACAATGTAACTCACCTTTAAATAATGCATAGATAAATATTTTCATTATCCTTTCTTTGAAATATGCCATTATCCTACGATAATGAATATTTTAAAATTACCAGTTATTATGTGAATGTTTTCTTTTCCCATGAGTACCTGCACAATACTCGATCTGTTTGTACTTCTTGGATAAGGAAATACGCAATATGATAGTTAAATTGTTATGAGAAACAATGCATGACAAAATTCAGTGCAACTATATTGATTCTGTTACATTAAATTGTGTGCACTTCCTTTTCGTTTATTCTTTCTGAATTTTTCATTACCTGTTATTTAGTTGCCTGTTGACAAATTCTTTCTCTGTCGTCTGGATGTTTTTGGTAAATCACAATTGTATGTAAAACTCTCAATATTAAAACATTATTATATCGATAAATTAATATGTTTGTATATCTAAAAAAATCAGTTCTTAAATAATAGTCTTCCAAATTATCTCATATACTAGTAGCTTTCATAACCTAAAAAGATTTTACTGATATACGAACATGTATCAAATTTTGTTATAATAACACTTATAGCGAGCGAAGCGAGCTCAAAGAACCAGTGCGCGCGGGAAAAACCTACAGATATGTATTCTATCTTACACATGTTGTTTGTGACAGAAATTCTTTTCTTTAGAAGATCAAAATCAAAGAGTCTTTTAAAAATTTTGATTAAATTATCCCAGTTGAATTTTCATTTTACAGTAATGGAAAGGGAGTTTTAAGCACAAATAAAACTCAAGAATAACTCATTTGTAGGATCTGAATTTAACCCTGAAGTATTTCAGTGTTTGCAAGGATTGTTAAATAACGTTTAAGTACAGCAATTATAGCGTTTTTTTCTTGGACAATAGATTTTCAAAAGCGAAAACATTATAAATAAAAAGTCTACATAATTATGCTACATGATTTAAGAAGGTTCGATAGTCGTAGCCATTTTTAGACTGTATTGATCTCCTATTGGAAGAAAATATGTATATATTAATATGTAGGCAAATATTTGAATTTTAAAGGCAAAATTAAATATATGGATGTTTTCTTTACTATAAAATAGTTCATAGCTAAACAAATCATATCACAAAATTGTAGATAGATTTGTTGAACATCCAGCCTCTTTACAAAATGATGGAAAATATTCAATAGTTGCTATGCATTATCAATTTTATACTTGTTATGTCCTACCCTATTTGGAAAACAGTAGGACTAGGCCCAGTCTTCATACAAATTTAGCGTCACACAAGCGAATTCACAGATCGCGATTTCAATATTCCGTTATTCTAATTAAAGTAACACCCCTTTTTAAGAGTGAATATTTACATTGATATATTTCTTAAGCAAACTGATTGCAATTCACAGCGCTGTAGAAACTGACAGGGATGAAATCTACACGATCCAGTTTTAACCAGTTTGTCGATTGGTTGAAACCTTCAGCAACCTATAACAAAACTCACGGACTGCACGAAATAATCATGATGATGTCAGACTCAAATTCCCATTTAAGAAGACTTGAGAAGACTTGGTTAAAATTATTTTAACGCCGGTCATGTATTTTTTTCTGCAATGTCGAGCTATTTTCAGAACCAGCATGAATCACCAAAGAAGGCTTTTTATTGTTTAAGAACCATTTTGACGTCAAAATTGATTTGTCAAAATCTTTTTCCCGTACTTTATGGCGTTGAAGGAATAATGAAGAAAATGAATCAGTTTCTTGACATTCAAAATTAAATCATGGAAAAGGTAATTCCGATACCTATGTTCAATTTGACATCGTTTTAAAGGGGAGGTCAAGAGTTTGTTTAATGCCGTTTTTGTAAACATGGACAAAACTCCAAGAGTCGTTACCTGTTTCCTTCATATCACATAGAAATTGACAGTTAAAAACATGATTTTCATTCTATTTACCAAAAATTTAGGCTCTGGTACACCATATCAAAAAAAGCTATTGTTATAAAGCATCATTGAAAGAATTTATATTCCGAATTTCATAAATATGTAGCCTGACGGCATCTTTCATTTACTAGATAAAGGTACATTAAATAAAGGTACATTTTATAACACACCAGGGCTGTGAAGACAAATTGAATACCGCACGTTAGACAGTATGGTTACTTAGTTTGTTTTAGGACCGATATCCAAAAATAAGCATTCAATGCTTATAATTATATTCATATTGATGTAAATTTGTATGAAGTATTTCAGTGTATCGTCGTTTAAAAGCCTTTATATACGCTCTCAGCAAGAAACTTACATGGAGCAGCCATGTTATTTAGTTCGCTTACTTGTCTAAAAATATAGTGCCAGAAACTTTGTAGAAAAAAGTCTTTTTATATTAATGAGTATTTATGATTTATTATTAAATGATCATTTTTCATAGGTACATATCAAATTGGTTATGTAAATTTGAAAGTTTTATTTAATCTTACAATAATAAATATACCCAAAAACACGTGTTGACGTCTATGTTTGTGCTCATGGCGCATGGATAGGCTTTAAGTGTATTCACAACGCTATATTCGACGACAAAACACCGGGAGGCTGAACTCAGCACATAAAATGTACAAAATGTTGAATGAAATTGTAATTACACTATACACATGTATTAGATATAACACCCAGAGAGATAACTATAAACTATGAAGGTGCAGGTGACCACAGCTGACATCTGCTTCAAGTGGCCAATGATCGGTGTTAAAACTGACAGTTAAACCAAAACCAGAGTTTCCGTCATTTTAGTGCTGTAACATTCGTGCCCCGTGGTTCAATTAACTTTTGGTTAATGAATGAATGTTCATTATATGAATGAAGTTACAGCGTCTATTTAAGTAAGCCATAATGAGCATTACATTAATTGGAATATTTAATGTTTCAGTAGTTTTCTGTATCTAGTATGAGGTTTCTTTCAAAATTAAATAAGATGCATTACACTTTGAAGTGGGTGTTTTTCTTATTGAAAATTTCCAATTTACTGATTTTGTAGAATGATGGAATTTGAGTGTATTTGTTTTTAAAGAGAAAATAAAAATTAAAGAAATTATAACAATACTTTTGATCATTGTTAAAATACATGAATTAAATACACAAGAACGATTAGTAAAGAAATAATACATGTATATGAAATATGCATGTTTGTATACTGTGTATTAGTGTATTAGATATGCCCATATGTATTGGGAGGGGGGGGTCTATTAAATTTACATTGAGAAAATTGAATTTTGATGGATTTGCCCTCACCCTTTTTGGGGGGAGCATCATATATTATAAAAAAAAACTTGCATCGAAATTGAAGTGTAAAGTACTAAGTTCCCTCCTCGAGTTTGATAAATGGGGATTTTTTTTGCCTGTCAATATTGCGGATGAGTCTTCCTTCCCCCTTTCAAATACGATGCTACGTGCCTGTGTATACTCATTTTCCCCAGCAACTATCAACAAAAATTTAAGGTGTAGTTAGTCAAAGGCTTCAAAATCCACAAAAAACTTCAATAGCAAATTACAATGTACAAAAGCCTATTTTGAAAAAACGGGCTACAATTTTAAAGGGACTTGGATACGATTTGACTTAAAATTTTCAAATTTCATTTTTCCATTTTCAATGTTTATACTGATAAATATAGAAGTTTTTAATGCTATGTCAAAATTTAAACGCCAATTATCAAGTTATAAGCAAGACACAGGGTTCATAATGCTTTGTTTTGTAAACAAAGCTTGAATATTGTCATTTTTTACATATTTGTTGTGTAATTGTAAGTTTCAATCAAAAGTATCTTTCTTTTGTTGATACAAGTATTTATGAAGATATTGAGTTAGTTTAAATTGTTTTTACATGTCATTTTTATGGTGGCATATCTCTGCCCCTTGTGTGCAATTTATTTTTCTATCAAATATGTCGACATGCAAGATAAATATGTTGACATGCAAGATAAATATGTTAACATGCAACATAACTATGTTGACATGCAAGATAATTACAATCAGATAAGAATTATACAAAATCTCAAAAATCTCAAATACCGCCCACCTGTGACATCCAGGATGCTAGATGCTACCTTTTCATGTCGACATGCAACTTATTTATGTTAACATGCAAGATAAATATGCAGACATGCAACTTATTTATGTCAACATGCAACTTATATATGTCGACATGCAACTTAGTAATGTCAACATGCAACTTAGTTATGTTGACTTGGGAGATAAATGTATTGACATGCAACTTAGTTATGTTTACATGCGAGATAAATATGTTGACATGCAACTTATAAGTTGTATGTCAACATAACTAAGTTGCATATCGACATAAATATGTTGCATGTCAACATATTTATCTTGCATGTTAACATAACTAAGTTGCATGTCGACATAAATAAGTTGCATGTCGACATAAAGAGGTTGCATGTTAACATAAATAAGTTGCATGTTGACTTCAAGAGGTAGCGTATCTAGCATCTTGGATGTCACATGTTGGCGATATTTGAGATTTTTTATAACTCTTATTTGATTGCAGTTTTCTTGCATGTCAATACAGTTATGTTGAATGTTGACATAACTATCTTGCATGTCAACATCTTTATCTTGCATGTCGACATAATTAATAGAAAAATAACTTGCACACAAGGGGCAGAGATATGCCACCATACATTTTGTCTAAGAAATGGAAAAATCTCTACATTACATATTTTGTAAACAACTATAAGACTTGAGCTTTGTTTACATAACAACAAACTCTTACCTCTGTATCTCGCTTGGAACTTGACTTTAACTTTCAATATTTTGATCAATCATTTAAAATGCACCAGTAAACTATTTTATACATAAAAAATAAAATTAAAATTTTTGATCTTAAATCGTGTCCAAGTTCCTTTAAGTACTTATAGTAATTTCATTTCATTTTAATACATGTATATTCATTTAATACTCAGATCATCTAGATGAGCCACAAAACATATGTTAAAATATAACAAATTACGTAAAAGGAACATGTGTACAAAGATGTAAAGTATATAAAGACATGTTTACAAAAAACAGAACTACATGTAAATTTATACACATAATTATACAGTAGGGCCTCAGATATCCGGACGCCAGATAACTGGACCCTTCAGTTACGTACGATTTTATTTGGGAACATATTTTTTTATACGTTATTTTGTCTCATTTATCCGGAATTCCGCGTTCCGGATCCGGACGGTCTGTTTTTACCACAAAACACTGATTTACTACTACTCTTGCTTCATTTAACCGGACGGTAAAATTTGATGATACCCTACTCATTACAAAAGATTACCCCTGTCAATTAAGTTTCACACATTTTTTTTACGTGCTAGACCCTCATAAGTAGCTTGTATAAACACACTGACTTCCAAAACCACTTTCAAAAATTAGAAAATTGCGAACAAAAGTGTATCACACACATATCACACTTGGACACAAAGAATTTAGCTAGATTCGGTTATCATTGTTGTCCGGTAAATATTTCATGACAAAATAATAAAATAAAGCAGAGTTCTTTATTTTTAAAAGCGTTCATATTAACATATTAACAGCATGTGTTGCTATATGGTATGAAAGGCAAAAAAAATAGTATCAACACTGGGAGCCATTGTATACAAATACATTATCATTCATGACAACAATAGATACATTTCAGATATCCGGACGCTTCACCTATCCAGACGATTAGACTTGGGAACGAAAGCGTCCGGATAACTGAGGCTCCACTGTACACGGAAAGGAAGTGTCAAGATTTAACGAGGAGAGAAGACTAGATCAATTATAGTACAAGCCCCCCCCCCCCCCCCCCCCCCCGACTGATTTTACGTTGCTGGAAGACATAGTTTCTTTATATTTTATAACAATTGGTTTTGTATAGTATTTATTATGAAGATAGTCTTTCCTAATGATGTACATTCAAATGAAATTAAAGTAAGTTTATCACATTTACTGTTCATTCCAAAACCAATGAACTCAGTAAACCTCACTGCAGGAAATTGTACTTGGATAATCTTTGTGAATTTATGTTTCAATGAATGTCTCTATTGTACATTTAATCGCTGGTACGATTTTAAGTATGGTGAGCAATTTAATTAATAAGACCATTGTTTCCTTTTTTTCTATGTCGTCACCGGAAAAAAACCCCGAAGTGTGTTGTAGAATGGACAGATATAAACATATTAACAAGACCCTCGTTCATATAATATTTCTTTCTTCACTGATATTTGAAAAATAGGTTATGATATCAATAATATACATGTATATCAAACAAACACAGAAAGCGCAACAAACCTGAAAATTTGCTTCGTCTTTGTTCTAATTAATATAACGAGTATGTCCGGCCGATATGCAGACCTGCACACGGCACCTGTGTTCTGTCATCGAGTGAATGAACAGTGCAGTATCCATGTCATGAATACAGTTTTTGCCTCAGGAGCAGAACGGAAGCATTTCTTCATGTATGTACTTCCTAATTTTTTATAATCGAAGCATATTATATAATTATTCAAAGTAAAAATATAGTTATAATTCTTGCTACAGAAACCCACCTCACAGTAAGAATGCGCCGACGGCATGATTTCAGTATTTTAAGCTAACTGATTTCGAACTTTCCCAAAGGCGTCGAAAGGAAATTTAAAGTGGGATTGCGGTAAGTGGGTCTGACCTTTCTTGAAGACTTATTGGCAAAAATAAAAATTAGATAAGAGTGAGCAGGGCCTTAAATTTGGACACACTTTCTTTCCTACTAATACAGAATCACTTCGTCGAGTCATAACGGGATTTTCACGGTGGTTTTCGACTGGTTTTCTAAAATCGCAATATGTCGGGCCTTTCCAGCAGGCTCGGAAAAACACCTCGAATGTATTAACATCACCGGATGTTAGAATTTTATACAAAATGGAGTCGCTTCCCATTAAAATAAGTATCGGCTAGACAGTCTTGTATGTCGCTTCTGTGTTATATTTTAATGGATATCGTTTACTTTAATGAAGTATAGCTCACATCTCAACAGATCGTAAAATGTGTTGTATTTATATCAAGTTTTATAAAAAGGGGGGTTGTCATGGACGCCTAGCTAATACATTCGAGGTGTTTTTCCGAGCTTGCTGGAAAGGCCCGAAAAAGTTGCGATTGTGGTTTTCTAGTCGTTGCATTTTTTTTTTTTTTTTTATCAAATCACAGTTTAGTTATTATATTGTCATTTTATTCCATGGCTGTTATGATAACCAGCATGTCTTCTGTAATAAAAAAAAACTTAACATCTTTAACTAAATCTGTTTTAGGGAATCATAATTTTCAGTTGATAGAGATAAAAGGAAACTCCACTGCATTGCACTGCATTATGGGATGTCCAAAGAGAGCAATCGTCGTTTTATTGTCGTTCCTGGGTTTCCTCGTCCTTTTTGGCTTCCGGACGGTCTTCACCATGGTGATGGTTTACGTCATCAAAGATAACGACAACGACGGTGTGACGTTGTTCAAAGAGGTAAGAACCAACAAATTTTTTTTAAAATCAGCCACTTGATTTTGATATAAGAATCATTTAATATTAATTAATTTGATGATATATTGGCGCTTATGATTGGTCGAAAAATTTCTTTGATACCTGTATCATTAAAATTTTTGCCAGATCTTCTTTTTTCATCTGTTCTGATTTAACACTATTTATAGAACGGGGATTTCCTAAATAAATACTGTCAACAATATGTAGAGTTGTATCTGTTTAATTGTTAGCAAACAAAATACAACTTTATAAATATAAAAATATTTAAAGTTTTACCTTAAAAAAAAATAATACAGTCACATTATTTAATTCACTAAACAGAAAATTAAGCGTCTTCTTACGATATCGTCTGCTTTAGATGGCGATCAACATTTACGGAGAGGCTGGCTGTTTTAATTCCATGAACATATAGGCATATACATATACATGTACACGTTCACGGTAACACTGCTGTTTAAAATTTTGTTACGATAAGTTTTAAATTAACACACGTACATGATCGGTCATCAGAATACGCATCGTAATGCAAAGCTATGTTTAGTTAGTGCATCAACTCCTTCGACATATTCCAAGCGGCATATAATCATTTAATACCTCACTGGCTATCTAGTTACCACAACATTTACAAAAGTTGCACATACATACTTTGTCTATTATTTGTCGTCATATCAACTATTTTCGTTCACGACCGCGTCTCTTTGCATGGGTTAATATGCCCAGTTGCATATTCCAGCGCTCTAACTCACATTAAAAGCAGTTTTAACGAATCTTGCGGCACAGTGAATAACATTACAAGCCATCGCATGTATTTCTTTTTCGTTTTCTATTCATCCGGTTCAGATTTTAACTCTCTATTTGTGTTTAATCCATTAATTCAGCTCAATAGCTCTGCATCAGCCGAAGGCGCGTCCATTTTGAATATAATTGTTGCTGTTGTTGTTTTGTATTCATTTACATCACTTACATTTTTGATCAATGACACTTCACATTTTATGATTTGAAAATGTTTTATTAAATGCTAAGAAATTATTTTTTTATTTTTGATCAACGTATCAAAGGAAAAATTGACCGTAGCGCATTGATGAAGTTTTCCGGTCAATTTTTATTTGATACGTCGATCAATAGGAAAGTTATGAAATTCATTTCTTAAATCATCCATTATCTAGATGAAAATAGTTTTAATCCATGATCAAATTTATTTTTTGTGTTGAAGTGCACAATAAACGGCACAGATTACGACCTACAGTTGGATTGGAGCGTGTCTACATCACAGTACTTCAACACGGCCTACTTTGTAGGCTACGTCATCACACAGTTACCAGGGGGATTCCTAGCCGTCAGGTTCTCTGCTACAAAGTAAGCATTGTTCATAAAACCACTGAACAAGACAAATGGCAGAAGATTCTGCGTTCAACATATACATGTATAATGATATATCTCTATTGTACTACCCCTGTCTGTCAACAGTTACTATATAAATCTATACAAGAAAGTCCAGCATTTTGACTGTTGGACTTGAACTGTTATAACCGACTGTTAAAAAAGACTGTTGACCGGTGACGTCATATTCCGCGAAAACGAGTGATTAAATCAGTTAGGGTATAAAAAATTGTTGTTAACTTTGTCTCGGGCAACAGTTGATCTGTCGGACCGGTTCGCAAACTGTTGCCCACGGCCCTCGGCCTTATTGGTTTCCGGATGACTGACGATACTAGTCTTGTGTTTCAACATCGAAAAAAACTTTGCTTTACTAATGCCATTACAATGTACATAATAAACACAAGAGTAGACATTAATGCAAATAAAATTATTATAAGAAATATCATACTTCTGTCTTTTATTAATTTTCAATCTAAAGTTGAAAATGATTACATGACAAATTAATTTGTCATGTAATCATTTTCAACTTTAGATTGAAAATTAATAAAAGACACTTCCAAAACTCTGCATATAAATAGCCAAAACTCTAATGTTTCATGTAAAAATTTAAAAAAAAAGTAGGGGTCACATTTCAAAAATTTGAGATATGGCATGATATATTAAGCTAATCAAGGCAAAAAATCGGAGACAATATTTTCTGGACTTTTATGTTTATAAGCTAAATATGCCAAAATATGGCGATAGAAATATTAACAAAATGTTCAAAAACAACCTTATTTTGGAACAACATGAAGATATCGTAATGCACGAACTATCTGGAAGTTTGATCTGCACTGAAAATTAGGAAGCTTAAAAAACAGTGCTCTAAAATTATTGAGTTTAAAAAAATCATTTTCTTCTTCAAAACCTTTTGCCAAAAATATAGTTCCTTACTAAACTCTGTAAATATACAATTTTCTATTCAATATAAATTATTTGGCATTGTAAAATATTTTACTGGTGGAATTAATATATGATGCAGAATTATAAACTAGAGGTGATCCAAAATTGTTACCCCAAAACAGAGGAAAGAACCTCTTAAGCAGTCAACTTGAAGTATATCTGACTGACGCAAGATCAAGGAATCAGTGCAATTCATAAAACTTAATTTAAAATCCAACGCTCTGATTTCTTTCTCAGGGGCCATTCTGTCTATTATAAGTACTTTACATCTGCGATTGTCAACACAAACTGATATAAATTGCAAAAGGTAGTCTTTAAAACGAAGCACGTGCTGCAGAATATCAATTTCTTGTTTCTAAGTTTCGTCATGGGAAACTGATTTTTATTGGTATTGTCTCAATTTATCAGTGCCATTGTTGAGAAGACACATCGGTTATAAAATTTTCAAAATTTCAAAACATTTTATATCGTGATTTTCAAATTATTTCATTTATCAGGGTAAAAACTTAGAACTGTCGTTAAATGTTAATTTGACTCTATGTAGTTGTCGTTGTTTGTGTCTTACTATTGCTCATCATTCAAAGTCTGATTTTCGTTTTCGTTTAGAATTTTTGGCGGATCCATATTCATAAGCGGGTCGTGTTTCGTGATCTTGGCGTTTACAATGAAGTACAGCCGAATCATCGTCTTTGTGATCAGATTTATCCAAGGATTTGTAGAGGTAGGTATAAATGGAATTTACATTTTTTAGTATTGCCAGTAAAACTCCAACGATTTGTATATTTATTTGAATTTTTTCCCACATTACATCACCTTTTTAATTCTGTGCTATATTGACCTCTATTTCAACTGCAGGGCGTATGTCAGCCAGCAATGAGTTCTATTGTGTCGGCTTGGGCCCCGAAATCTGAGCGAGCCAGAATTGTTGGATTGTCATATTCAGGTACGTATATTTGATATGCAAATGTAATATCGTAGTATTGTTAACAAAATAATTAGTAAGATTTAAAATTTCATTTGCACATATTTCAGATTTTAAAATGACCTGCACCTGCACCACTTGTGTCTTTATTCACAGGACTTTACCTGAGCACCTCTCTGGCGTCGGTAGTGACGGGGGCCGCCACCTGTTACGTCAGCTGGCACGCCGGACTCTTCATTTACGGTAATTGTTGCGAACTTCAATCGTGATCCGTAACTTCCATGATTCTCATAATCACTATATTTTTTTCTTAATCTACCTCGATAAACGTATTTTTCCACTTAGTTTAAATAAAATATACGTCTTACACAGGCTTTAATTCATATACAATTCCCACTTATCCAAAAAAAAAAAACAAAAACAAAAAACAAAAACAAAAAACAAAGCAAAAACAACAACATTATTACTGTTAAAAATAGCCAATTAGGAAGTACTTAATAAACAAATATATTTCGATTTAGCTTTGCAAACATCTTAAGACACCCGTATAATTACAGGCATTCTCGGAATTATATTGTCCCTGGTTTGGTTCGCTGTAGTCTATGATAGTCCCGAAAAAAACCCTCATCTTAGCGAGAAGGAACAAACCATCTTCGAAAGGGAAGGTTCAAAGATTAAAATAGCCTCTGCAGATGTAGTAAGTTTCACGCGATGAAATGACCAACTAAAAAGGGTACGTTCTTTCGTCTCCATTCATTTCTTTCATGACATTTGTCCACCAATTTTCTATACAGGCCAAAAATATACCATGGAAGAGTATATTGACGTCACTTCCTGTGTGGGCATTACTTCTAGCCAATGTAACAAGGTCTTGGGTTTTTGCTACTATGGTGATGGAGATACCTCAGTATTTAGCAGACGTTTTCGGACTTAATGTTGCAACGGTTTGATTTTTTTATTTGCTGGAATTTTCTGTATTACATTTAGAGGATTCTGTATAAAATACATACTAGTATCTTTAGGAAAGATAATTTCGTCCGCAATTTTAGATAGGATTCTTGACATCTTTCCCACCAGTTTTGATGGCTGTGTTTATTATATTTGGCGGGGTCCTTATGGATGAACTGATAAAAAAGGAGAAAATATCCACCACTGTTGGTCGGAAACTCTCCATTTGCATTGGTAAATTTGATACATATAAATCTAAGTGGTTGATGGATCGAAGTTTAAAGTATAATATTTGATCTTTTAAAAAAACACTACTAGTAACTCAAAAACACACATTCAATAAATACTTTCAAAATATTCTGAAGGGTTTGGATCAGAGGCTGCAATCATCATAGTTCTGGGCTTTGTCAAAAGTTACACCGTAGCATCTATTTTGTTGGTCATAGGAGAAGGTTTTGCGGGTTTTGGAATTGCAGGTATGTGTATCCACAGATGCATTCATTGAAAGATGCTTGAAAATGATTCCTTTATCTAATATTTATAATTTTCTCTTTGAAATTAATGATGAAAAAAATATAAACTATGATTAATTCCTTATATACTTGACAGGATACAAAGTAAATCCCGTGGACTTAGCTCCCCAGTACGCAAGCGTTCTTGCGGGGCTGGTAACGTCCGGTGTGTTTGGGGCTATCGTCAGTACTGCAATAGCAGGGGCCCTCAGACAGAAGGTACAAGGGACAACGTCGTGTAAGAATGCATCCATTTGTGCTTTTGATTTTCATGAACAGGTATCGACTTCTTTTTAACTGAAACATTTTCAGAATGCTGAATCTTGGCAAAAGATTTTGGTTATCACCGGCTCAGTACATCTATTTGCTGTTATAATATACGCCATTTTTGGATCGGGAAAACAGCAGGAATGGGCTCAACCGGCTTATGAGAAACTAGTGACTGCAAAGAGTGAACGCAAACAAACAACTTATGAATCTACCAATGAACCGTTTCCCGACACATCGTCACAGAATGGGCGTGTCGGTCTGCATATATTCAAATAATAGATAATTAATGCCAGCAAAAACAATGAAAAGGGCTAAATTAACCAAAAAATTTATCGGATGAATTTTAATTTTCATTACATCTTTTATGTCGGATTAGGAACAGGTGTACCGGTCAAATGATCACAATTTGCCCTTTGATCAGCTTTCATGTGTTGGACATATCAATTTCTGTAATAAATTTTTATACAGCAGATATATTGGTTATTTGACGGCATTCAGTATTATCTTCAGAAAGAGAGAATTCAATTTTAGCTCACCTGAACCAAAGGTTCAAGTGAGCTTTCCTGATCACCTGTTGTCCGTCGTCCTTCCGTCCGTCCGTCTGTAAACTTTTCACATTTTTGACTTCTTCTCTAGAACCACTGAACCAAATTTAACCACACTTGGTACAAAGCATCCTTATGGAAAGGGGATTCTAAATTGTTACAATAAAGGGCACAACCCTTTTTAAAAGGGAGATAATTGCGAAACGGCGAAAATTGAGTGGGTGTCTTAAAAATCTTCTTCTTAAGAACCACTGCACCATATATGCCAATATTTACACCAAAGCTTGTTAATATAGTGAAAATTCTAAATTGTAAAAATCGCTATCTCCTAGTCAATATTGGGGTCCCAAGAGGGGTTCAAAGTTGATTTAAAAAGTCAAATTTAACATAGAAATATATGGGGGGGGGGAATGTTTTTAAAAATGTATTCTCAAGGACTACAGTGCTAAAATTAGTGAGATTACTATACAAGTACCCTAAGATAGTGTAGATTCTAAATTGTGAAAACTGTGATCCCCGGACTAATACTACGTACGGCTCCAAAATATGTTCAAAGTTTAACATAAAGTTATAAAATGGGAAAATGTTTTTAAACTCTTCTTTTTAAGAATTACAATGCTACAGTTTGTGAGATTACTATGCAAACATTCTAAGATAGTGCAGATTCTAAATTGTTTAAATCATTTTTTATTAAAAGAAGTATTCAAAAAAAATAAAGAAAATAGAAATTTCCATGATAAGTTTATCATAGAAAATTATCTGGAAATACATGTGTATGTTTATCGATTAGTTTTTTGGGTTTTTTGGAATTTCGATCCCGACATCAATTACTCACATATCGGGATCCAAGTGATCGGGATCAAATATCATAAATTCAAACAACTTCAAAAAGGTGTGGATCTTAGTTTTTACGAAGTTTTGATTCACAAACATAAAGTTAGGGAAGATAAAGGAACAAAAGATAAAAAATAGTTATGGAAAAAAAGTAGGAATCATTGATAGCCTTTATCAACTATATATAGACTTGTCATGTTTTTTTTATACCCCCCGCTAACAAAGTTTGGGGGGGTATATAGGAATCACCTTGTCTGTCCGTCCGTCTGTCTGTCTGTCTGTCTGTCTGTCCGTCTGTCTGTCCGTCTGTCTGTGCAATCGTGTCCAGTCCATATCTTTCTTATGGAGAAACATTGGAAGTTCTTACTTCACACAAAGATTGCTTATGACATAAGGGTGTGTCATGACCTTGACCCAAGGTCATTCGGGCAAGGTCAAGGTCACTGACAGAAAAAGTGCAAAATTCGTGTCCGGTCCATATCTTTCTTATGGGGAAACATTGGAAGTTCTTACTTCACACAAAGATTGCTTATGACCTTAGGGTGTGTCATGACCTTGACCCAAGGTCATTTGGGCAAGGTCAAGGTCACTGGCAGAAAAAGTGCAAAATTCGTGTCCGGTTCATATCTTTCTTATTGGGAAACATTGGAAGTCTTTACTTCACACAAAGATTGCTTACGATTAAAGGGTGTGTCATGACCTTGGCCCAAGGTCAATTATGAAAGTTCAAGGTCATTGTTTCAAAAAAGCTAAATTCTGTTTGTGTCATGTCTTGTATTTATGGAAATATTAGAAGCTAAAAATTAACAGTTTTCAAAAATAAAGCAGTTGTTATTTATAGAAGATGGACAGTGAAATTGATTCACCCAATATTTTCTATAATAGCAAAAATACACGGGTTATGATTTTTTTCTTAGCGGGGGGAATCAATTGTGAGCTTGCTCACAGTACCTCTAGTTTAGTTTAGTCTATAAGACAGATGATCGATGAGAATGCAAAATCTAACATGCCTAATGTCCTCATCACACCTGCAATATTTTTATTTGATGAATCGATAAAGAAGCTTTTAATGATTGAAATACAAAACAGATGCCAATATCATCTTTTAATTATTTAAGGGATATTTTTCAATTTTTTCAGTGAAAAGGTATTTTTTTACTGCAAATGGGTATTTTAGAGCTTAAAATTCAATCTCATTTGATTTGTAAAATAACTATGAATAAAAACATGCCAAAGATAAAATTGTTTCTTCTTTTTTATGTATTGTTTAATATATGGCAAAATCTTGAAATATATGAGTTTTACAATATTTATTCAGAGTTCACTTTATAATAAACCCTTTCGAAATAAAATGATACAAGGACTATTGTTCAGGTGAGCGATTTGTGGCCCATGGGCCTCTTGTTAAATTATACATTTTTAAATTACCAGTTTATTATGTTAATGTGTTTTCTTTGTCATGAGTACCTGCACAATACTTTGTATGTGCTCCGCGGATGAAGAATTACGCATTTTGAAACAATGAATGACAAGTAACGCTATTTAAAACTGAAAAATTAGAAATTAAATTAAGTGCAACTAAATTGATTCTGTTACCTTCAATTGAGTGCACTTCCATTTCGTTTATTCTTCATGTATTTTTAATAACATGTAATTTAGTTGTCTATTGACAAATACTTTCTCTATCCTCTGGATGTTTTTAGTAAATTACAATTGTATACAAAACTCTCAATATTAAAACATTATTATATCGTTAAATTCATATGTCATTGATTGTTTATCTATAAAAATCGGTTATTTAAGAAATGAACTCAATGTCTTCCCAACTTATACGAGTATAACATGGATTGGGACAATTTACGCTTTATAATCCGCGAAGCAGATTCTTTCTAAAGATTCAAGATATACTTGGCGCAAACATTACCCATAAAAAGTATCTAAATAGACAAATGGAGGGGGAAACCTACACACTATTTCCTAAATTAAGAAAACAGTCATTTATCTATACAAATATAATCATTTCAAAATTGGTAAAAGAGGAAGAGAATTTGAAAGAAATTCTGATTGAATTTTTTTTTAATTTTACACAAAACAATCCATGAAAAAATTAACTATAATTTCAAATAAATTTTAATAAATAAAGGACATCTGTTATATGGCCGAGAAATAAAGAACGGCTGTCTGGCAGCTGATATTTCGGCTTTCTAGTAGTGCTTACCTGCTCTTTTAAATTGTTTTATATGTATTTGTTAAAGTCTAAATAGGTATCGTTTAATTTACCAGTGTTTCACCTTGTTAGAGTAGTGTATCTGAATGTTATTTGAT
The DNA here is from genome assembly GCF_025612915.1 of Magallana angulata. NCBI lineage: Eukaryota > Metazoa > Mollusca > Bivalvia > Ostreida > Ostreidae > Magallana > Magallana angulata. The sequence goes on along the minus strand of NC_069113.1, from coordinate 25,896,212 downwards.
AAGTATACAATGTAATTACTTTCTTCAAATACTTAGTAAACAATAAAGTTAACTAAATTTACTTCAAAGCTCTTAGCTTTACATTTAATCATTTGTTTAATAGTGAATAATCAGAATGGATAAAATTATCATTTTTAGCCGGGCTTGCGGGCAAATCGCCAATGTTACGATAAATAGCACAATTTCAAAAGTGGAAAAACAGTTTCAAATTATTAAAAGCTTCCGCTATACCAAGTAGTTGAACAAAGCCATGTTTTGTCAAATGAGTTTTTTGGTTCTTTTTTTTATTTTAAGGAGCGGTTTTTTGTGTTTTCTTGTATTAATAACATGTTTTAAAAACAAAACTATGCATTTCGAACTCATACAATGTGCATGGATTTCCGTTAAGTACCTAAAAAGGCATTGGTATTTTGCTGCTCGTCGAAGAAATAGGGGATTGATTTTATAACGCTTGTTTCGAAAATCAATGTACTGTTGATTTTTTTTCTAATAGACAAATAAAGAGGGCTGTTTGGAAATTATTGAGACTCTCACTCTTCCTCCCTTAGGTTAAAAGATAAACCATTTAAGTTTCACCAAAAAGTAAACCAGAATACCGTTTATTAATTTGAAAATTTTCCAAATAATGACATCATTAGATCATTCCTGGTATGCTGGCAAACTAGACAACGACCAAGGACCCGAATCAATCCTAAACTCACGCGTTTCTTTGCTCCTATGTTTTAAACGCCTTGCAAACAAACGGAAATATGAAATATTCTCTAATTTTCACTTTCATTTTCTTTTCAAAATACCAAAATTTACAAATTCTATCCATTTTTGAACTGTTGACATCATATTCTATCCATTTCTGATTTTTTGTGGAAAAACAATCGAGTTGTTTCTACCCAAAACTCAACTTTCTTAAAACGCCTCTTTTAGTCATTCGGCAAATATTTTACAACTGTTGACATCAATTTTTGTGTAAAAAGTTGTAGTCCTTTTAGTCCTTTTTTTAAATTATAGTTAAACAAAAGGAACATGAAACGATCAAATGAAACTCTTGATCCTTTTACATTGTATTATAATTATAGTTTTTGTTTAAGCAATATTATATTATTGTTTGGCCTGAAAAGGTCTTCCTTCCAAGATTCACATTTTAATGTACATTCACTGCGCCACTTTGGCGTCAAAATTCAATAAACCCTCGTCAATTGCTTTTAAAATATATTCGTACTATTTCCGTATTTCAACTCGAACATTATTAAGACTTGCACAAATGTTAGTCGCAATAGATAGAAAAATGAACATTAATCATATGATTTCCTTTATTATCAATTGCTGGTCTACCGACACTTAGGTAGAAGTTGTTCAAGATTTTTAATCCGTGTTTATGCCTGCACCAGGTACCCCGACCACCGACTTGTTAATGTACGTACCGTCGTAAACAAAATATTAAACATTATTTAATGTTACTTTGTTCAATTAATATGTGATTAGCTTTTTTCAATGTTTATGCCAATTTTCATCGAAATTTTCACTTAGAAAGGGACTTATTTGTGTTGTCTCAATAATTTCCAAACCCCATATTTTTTGTTAATTGCCGCGTACAAAATTTAGTCGTTCTTTGACGCTTTGTAAACATTAAATGCATGAGAGAGAGAGAGAGAGAGAGAGAGAGAGAGAGAGAGAGAGAGAGAATTTGCCAGTCTTTACTACAAAATATGTCTCAAGACACATCAAAAGAGTACGGCTTTCAGTACTTTGATTTTACTTTGTTAGTTCGATTGTTTTACATGATTTGCATTACTACAGTAACTCATAGACACCAACATTTGAACTGATTATTTGTTAACACTGTTAACATGTTAATCTTGTTCATGGTTTTAATCGTACTTTTTCTGATAAACTTCAACTTCACACAGACTGAAGTAGTTTTTTATTCCTGGCGGAGACTGGACCATCAGCTTTACAGAGCTTCCTCTGGCGTCAGGTGGGCATTGAAACAGAATGACGTCACCACTTTTTGCCATCGAGCCAGGATAGTATCCACAGCTGTTGGTCTGACCACCATTACTGTAAGTTACGTTCAGATTTACCAAACGACTGCCTGTAAAATGAAAAGTGTGTAATGCAAACTATTTATGCTTAAAACGCACATATTGGTACAATGTAGCTTAGCGAAACAGAGTGTTTGTTTTACAAGCATGCGTTGAGTATTGCATAAGCAATATATGTCCCTTACCGGAGTCCCCCTAATTTTGAAACAGTTGTAGTTTTAAGTCAGGAGAAAATTTTGTTAAAGATATTTTTAAAAAATGTAAAACCAATGGATAAAAAGTAACACAAGTCGAACTCTATAAGTAACAATTGCTGTTTTGGATAGAATGGCAGTGTAGGATCTGCACCAAGAAGTCCGACTTGAAGTTCTTTTTTATCACTGTCATTTATTGGAACACTTATCTAACCCGATCGGAATAAGAGTCAATTTAAATACTAATTTTGTTAATAACCAGCGATTAAAAGTACAATACATAAAATATTAATCATATTTTATCTGACAGTGTATGTTATCAATATGAAGCTAGACAGGGTGTTTGGAAGTAATTTGCCAGACCATAACGTAAAAAAAAGTCTGGAAACGAAGGGCTACAGAATGACTTGAAAACAGCGATCACAAATACAACCCCCTCTCTCCGGTTTTACCTGTGGAGGATTAATTTAAAAATCAAGCACTGTATCGAGAAAAAACCGTAACATAAATGTAAAACATAATGCTTACCACAGCAGTCTTGTCTGTTGTAAACTATTATTCTCCAAATCATTACTATTCTTTGAAGATTAATTTTAACCCATGGGTCAACCTCCTCGTACGTATGGAAAGTATACGAGGAATGCGGGCAAAGTGCAATTCCATCCACTGCTTTTCTGTGCGACAAAACGTTTGGTCCAAAAACTGCCACAGAACTTGCAGTTGTGGAAGAATGCAAAGCCACTGTAAAACGTGAAAATTATTTCAGACTATGTTTTATTTGTAGACATGCGAAAATAAACTGTATTTTTTTTAATAATATCATATGTAATTGGGTGTAACCTTTTTTCTTTTCACTTACAATTAAAAGCGTAATTATATCAATTGCTATTGCCTGTTTCCCGTTTTTACTTCAAAACGTTGTTTTAAAAAAACCCAATAAAACAGTTGGTTTTATTTACTGCGGACAAGGAGAAGAAATTTATTAAGTTTTACCATTCAGTTAACAATTATTCAAAGATAAATAAAGAAACTTTTGTTAAATACAAGTAAACTCCATATTTTTTTTTATCAAATAGTCAACAAACAAAAACAAATGTTACCCAAATCATTAGTAATCGAATATTACTGAGGCTGAGAAACAAACAAATGAAAAACAATATTCACCATTGGTTCCAGTTTCGTTGACATTTGTTCTATTGTCCTAATAAATAATGATAAAAAATTAATATCAAATCAGTGAAATGAATAAATATTCTATCTGTCTTACATCAAATAATAATAATCTTCATTTGTATAGATATAATAATTTGGTAAGAAAATTCCAATTTAAAATTGTTAAAAAAAACAATATTTTATCTTTGAAAAAACTGCTAATATACATACTAGCTCTATGTATCTGCATTTATCAGAAGTAGTCAGTGCTATTCCTTTGTGCCAATTGACAAACCATTCGCAGCATCCCCTGCATCTAGAATAATCTGGTCGTATCCTGCACAACTCTATCCCAACGCACCTCTCGTCCTCTTCACAACGTGGAAAACAATGGTACAAAGCAGACCCATACGTTGCTGCATATATCGTCCATAATGGTGATGCCATATCTGCAGTTAGTTCTCTGCCGGATTTGATGTTTAAGTTAACGGTTGTACATTTTTGCAGCTTGGTCACTGTAAAAACAGACACCGTATAGGAAACAAGTGTCATAGAAAAGTTAAACCTCATGTCTGAACGACTCAGTCTACATTAAGATGTGGTTTATCTAGTGACAGACTATTTAAAACCTTTGGCTGTATAGTTTTATCAATTATAGATACTGAATGGGTTTTTCCCCCTCCTTAAAAATAAAAATAGACCTGATCAGAGAGTACTTTTTTGCGCAATTGAGCTTTTCTAGTCAAAATTTGTCCAAACGTGTGTCGTTGTGGGTGGTTTTGTCGTTGCCGTAATAAACTTTTTGCATTTCTACCAAACTTGGCGGCATCAACGATCCCTTAACATTGAGGACCAACTTTATTCAAATTAATGGCCACACTATTCTTTATGAGGAGATAATAGGGATAACCGGGTCTTTCGTTTTAATGCACCTTAAAAATGCTATACGGATATTTGGGGGTTTTTTCCATCATTTTTTAACACTTCTTCAATTTCCAAATTCAAATAACCCTTTCAAAATATTCCAAAACACGTATATTAATGCTGTAAAAAAGGCGCTGTTGTTAAGATTTTTCATAACACTAAATCGGAAATAAGTAAAATCCATCATTTTCAAAATAAAATGGTTAATTGAAACACAATTAAGATAGAAAAACATTCAGCACTCGGGGACAGAATTTTAACAACCGACCTGCCACCCACTAGGTGAGCAGGTATTTGGCTGATACATCGATTGCGCGTTTTATGCAACAAAGACTCAACCTGCAATTAATTTTTCTGGATAAAGAGTATTGCTTGTTTGCCCATCCTTTTTTTAATTTTTAAATCGATGCATTTGTTATATAACAATAACGATTTATCAATCAAATATTTTTTATCTTAGAATTTGTTCATATTTATTTAAACCCTTTCTCTAAAACTCTGATACAGACACCTCTCAAAACAGGTCCGCTTTTAAGTTTTATCCAAGATATATATTTTCCATGAACTATAATAATTATAAATAACAAAAGTCAAGTCTAATTTCTTTAGCTTCAAAATTAGAACATTTTTCCTATACATGAATTTTTATATATTTATATAAAGTTTTCTTCTAAAGGAGGTAGATATTTCCTACGACGACCATCTATCTGTCTTTGAACGTGATCGTATGATATGATGTCATCGGTATTTTTACATTGTACGATACAAAGAATTACCCGGTATCAACAAACACAAAAACATGGGAATTTTTTACTCCGATGAGAAATCACGTGCATTCACATAACAATGCAAATTTTGTCTAAAAATGAATTAAGAAAAATGAAGTGGAAAGGAAAAAAAACAACAAGGTCGTGAATTCATTCCAAAACCAACAATCCTCATTGAATTTGTTCCATGTACAAGGTCAATGGACATATGAAAACGATGCATATTTTATGAAGGTATAGAAAACTGAACAATTCAGCAATAGTTTACGCGACGTAGGATAAAAAGTCTGCAAAGGTCACGGGCTTGCTTCATCAATCAATCATAGAAAATACAGTGTATTTTGGAATTTCTTTTACAGCAGGTAATAAAACTCCATTTTTTGTTCTCATCAAAAATAACATACATATAAAGCCGTCCCTCATGATATGTTTTTATTGCCAATGGTTTCACGCACGACTTCAAGAAAACTTTAACAAATTAATAAACATTCCGTGATTTAGGAGGAAAAACAACTTATAAACTTATATATTATGTACACTGTATACAAATATCTTTTACATCCGTAATAAACTCCCTACAATCTTCACAAACAACATCGTTTCAGGCACACTTTTAAAAAAAATAAAAATGATTATTTTTAATAGTATGCAGAAACAGAAATGGATTTAGACCTATATTAGTTTTTTTAATTAAATTTACTCATCACTAACATGCTTGCAATACTTAGGATTAAAAATTGAATGTTCTCTCACTACACAGAAAATGCATCTGTAAACAGTAACAAACAAACCTGTCCAAACTATTATGTTTGCATCATTATTTTGCAAAACGGTGTTGGAATTTCTAATCTGTTAATTGTAAAAGATTAATCTGTTTACAACTGATTGATTACTTATTTGGGAATCAGATTAATCGCCCTTTCCTTCAATAAAAGTTTTATTTCAATTTATAATTTAACTAACACTGTGCTGGATAATTATGCCAGTGCCAAGGTGGCATTTTTGCACCCGCTTAAGATGCATTTTCGGAAAAATCCATGTATACCAAATGATAGACCATTGTCTAGAGAGTATATAACCACTTTTGTTTTTAGTGTGTTTCACCTAACAGGTGAGATATTTACCTTTAAAAATTAATATCCCATCGGAAAATGATAATTCCCATAGGAGAATTGATCCTCCTACAGGAAATATTGACAATCCTATAGGATTTTTTAAAAGTCCTACAGAAATCCGTGAGGTCATCATAAAGACTCCATCAGAAGAGCAAGAGGTATTTTTGCAAGATTTAGAAATGTCCATTACCCAAGTAGAAGACTGGAGATCTCATATTGTAAGAACCGTGAATCAGGATGATGGAAGAATAGACATTCTGCATGACCTGAAGAACAACGAAGTCCTAGTGATCCTAGACTGGGCAATGAAGTACTTGCCACAGATGTATCGGGAGAAAATGAAAGACTTCTTTGGTCAGAAAGGTGTACACTGGCATGTATGTGTTGCAGTTTTCAAGGATCAAAATGGAAGTTTGGTGGTAAGCTAATGTATTAATACTACTCTTATTCTAAGTAATTAGCAAAGGTCTGTCAATTGATTGTCAGTTTTTTTTTGCCTACAGTGTTAGATATACTTGTGTATATAATATGTATGGCATTTGAAAGTTTTGTTGTTTATGTTTAGAAAAAAAAATGAAACTGTCTTACATTATAGGTCCATGTACCTTAAACAATTTTACTCTTTTGTACTTGTAGCACAAGACATTTACTCACATAATGGATTATGTGAAACAGGACTTCTTTGCTGTTCTTTCATTACTAGAACATACACTAGTAACCATTAAACAACATATGCCAAACATTACGGAAGCTTACCTGAGGTCAGACAACGCTGGGTGCTACCATTGTGGGCAGATATGGCTCTCCATACCATCATTGTCGGAGAGAACAGGTATTTTGGTTTTTGTTTTAATTTCTGCACAGTATACAAATACATGTATATTGTACAATGAAAGCATCTTACATAGTTGTTGCTTTGGAATTGCTTTTTGGATGTTGTTTATTTTTAAGAAATGAGTGTTTTTCCTTGCTTTTTGGTAATCATGATTTCATCAATCTTAAAAATAAGGTTCAAATGTTTAAATTTCTTTTTTGTAGTCATATATTATCTGTTTGAAATTATGCAAATGAAAGTCTTATGCCCTTTAAAAGAACCTTTGAGAATGTATATACATTCATGTATATAAAAACATTGAATCGTTATTTTTTGAAAGATGGAGTATTATAAGTGTAATGCTGTTTGCAAACAAATTGAGTAACTTGCAAAATAAAAGCATAATTTATCTTAACCTTTTGACCTTCTGTACATGTTATGGTGTTTAGAATGCTTTCCACACATGTTATAAGTTATAGTGGAACTATCAATTAATGAAATAATTTTGTTAAGGGGAAAGAGTATTATATTCAGAATGTTTAATGTTAGAAATTGTCGAAATACGTTAAAAACGCCATTTTCCCCCAAAGTGTGTTTCATCAAAAAACCGAAAACGCAAAATTTTTATTTGATAATTTACATATCTTAAGGTTACAGTTTCTGAATTCATCAATGAAATTATACACACTGATTGCTTTTCATGAATTTCCACTTTAAAGTAATTAAAATTTAGGCATTTTTGAGAATTGCTCAACTGGGCTATTTACAGATTTCAAGAATCAGTATTGCTTAGAAACATAAAAAAAAATCAAAATTGAATTGTTGAAATAAATACATTTTTTATTATAGTTTTTGAAAATAACAAAAATTTCTTTATGACATTTGCAGTGATTGATGGATTTTGTGTTGAAAATACAGTAAAATTGTAATTTTCCTGCACATTTGTTTGTTCTTTCATCCAAGAATGATATCCAGTTGGTTACCATAGCAACAATTAACAATGAAAAAAAAAGTTATGTTCAAAGCTCAAGTCTGTGAACATACATTACATAAAAATGATCAAATATATTTTTCATCATGCACATTTTGGTGCTTAGCATATTAAACTGTTTAGGCTTCGAATATCTACGTTGGCCACGTTAGCTTACCGATCAACAGCGTAGTTGCTACGTACTCCTAAGTACATGCTACTATCTTGAACGCAGCCCGGGTATAGCGCCATGTAACCAATATAAACAAATGGTTGAAATGGACGTTTTTGTCTTGTTTAATCGGTTTTTTATGTAAATTGTCAATGTAAAAGACAATTGTGCAATTAAACAGCTGCTGTAATACTGCAAAAAACAGTAGGGATATTTGACGAGCGCGTTTATTTCTACCATACAGGCAGGTGGCATTTTTTTTAAAGTCCGGAGGGGGACCTCATCCAAAAAATCTTGACGAATCAAAAAAAATATTAAAAAGAAAATTACAACTTCTTAAAATCGTGAACATCCTAATCAGTACGGGGGGTTGTGGCGTACTATACTGAGTACCTTCCATCATAACTTCATTTTCACTATTCATTTTCTGCCTTTGACAGCTTAACTTTAAACTTATACCTCCCAAAAAGTGGTTAGGGAAGGGGTATATTAATCAAGTTTATCAACTTTTTATAAGTAAATTTATATTTAAATTCAAGTTAACTTTAATATTCGCTCACGCTTTACCATACATTTGTTTGCTATATATGGTACGTAAATAAAATACAATTGAATTATATAAGGGCACTGAGTTAAATTATAAAAGTAGTAAAGGTACTAAAATTAAAACGTACAAAAATGTATTTAAGCAGTCTTCTAAGGCTTTAAAGAAAAAAATTAAAGTGTGTCTTATTTTAAAGGTACAGTTTTTGCGATTTTTGGGAGTTGATTTTAATCAACTCTCCTATGCACTTACTCGGGCAAACCGAAAGTGAAACAGTGTTTGGACCGAAGCACAAATCAATATCGGTGACAACGCTTAGTTCCTGAAAATAATCGATAAATTCAGATGCAATGTATTCTGAAGCATTGTTTTTCAAGAAAACCTATTTATAAATACCATGAAAATAGTAAGATTTTAAATGGTACAAACAGTTTAGATATTTTTTGAAGTCGTATATATTCACACGCCAGACTTCAATGTACTAGTCTCGTTCAACCAGACGCTCGGCTGTCTCCGTTAATATTCGACAAAACAGAGAGCCTCTCTTGCTTGTCGGAGATATATGGAGACAGTCGAGCGTTTGGTTGAACAAAACTAAAGTTCAATCTTGCCTGGATCCATACAATTTCTCAGAAATATCTCGATTACTGATACTACTTGCCATGCAAAATCACATATCGCTGATTTTAAAATAAATTATAATCGATAAAATCAACTCCCGTCAGTACTTCAGTACTTTGATTTTAAAAGTATCGACGCGGTACCATCCATAATAAGTAAATGATTTTCTGCAATTTACCTATGCATATTCATAAACGATTGACGTTTGAGATGATTTTGCGCATGTGCGCGGGAATAGTAATTCAGAAAAGCAGCATAAAGCACGAGGTAACACGGCAAGTTTGTTTACAATTGTTTGAAGTCATACAAACATGTATTTGTACTGTAAACAGCTGAAATCTATGATAATCATACATTGTCATCTGCATTTTATGAGAATAGCTGCGTATTGGTGTCGATGACAATTTATAAGAGCTCTTTTGCAATTGACGATTATTTTCATACCTTAAACAACTGTCCTTTAAAGGACACAACATTAAACAATGAGATGCTTTCTTTGGTGATTCATTCGGGATATGAAAGTGGCGACATTGCAAAAAAAATACACAACCCGTGTTTGCAGAGTAAAGCGCAAAATGCTGCAAACACCGTCCAAGGAATGTCCGATTCCAGGGAACGAGTAATAATATTTGACCACTGTGTAATTTATTGATAAAGCCGACAGGTTTCTGCAATTATCATTGATAAGGAATCGGGAAAACCCATAAAAACCAACAATAAATCAGCAAACTCTGTCTCTAAAAGTGCATGGACAAAAGATTGAATAACATAAGAGATGGTGTTTATTAATAACAAATATAATTATACGAATTACTGATTTTTATGTATGATGAACAATATGAAAAACACTGGGTCAATATGGGTTGTAACTTTAAATTTTATGCGAACGAATACTTATCTATCCGGCATCTCTGTGTGATGAAGGAAAAATTTTCCACAGCCATGGCCTCAAACAAGAGTAATAATACATGTAAATGTCAGTCGAATTTAGTGTCGTTTATATACTTAATCTACAATTATCGGCGATAATACAATGATGATTTACCTTAATAATATAAGGTCACATTTTATTAGCTACAAGTGTATCCTCGCAAACTCAGTGAATTGCAAATTATGGCTTGCTTTTTTGGATAAGTTTTGATTGTGCTTTGACTTTGCATAAAATTACTTCGTCAAAATTTTTATGTGGAAAGGTCTGACTAAAAATTGCCTGTTTGGGAGGGTAAGGGTCGAAATTGATACCCCGATAAAATCAATGGTTGTCGATGGGTGTCAATTTCAACTCTTACCCTCTCAAACAGGCACTATTTATCTTATTATACTGAACGTCTTAATCTTAAAGAAAACTTTACTGTTTTTATAATATCATAAGAAAGAGTTAAATTCTATCGCGAACCGTACCCGCGCAATTTACGCGCATATTTATCTTTAAAGGCGCAAAAGGGAGATGTAAAAAGGCCAATGTATACACGTTAAAATGGATATTGGGGGGTTGAAGTTATTGTAGGGGCCATATCTCAGTCCCCTCTCAATAAATTTTCCTGTAGTTTGGATATGTTGTTGGACTAGTGTCATTCTATAGGTGCACCACATTTGAATTGATCTAACCGGTGGAATTTTTTAATGATTTTTTTGTTGTATTAAGGAATAAAAGGGGAAAATGGTCTGTGTCCAGAATAGTTGTAAATAAGACAAAGGAATAGGATATTATATAAATTTAATTTCTTTTTAGGTTGTTATCTGATTTATTTACTACATGTAATCATTTTCCTTTTTGATAATGTAGAATGAATGAATCGATGTACTTGTATTTGATTTTTGAATAAAGAATAAAGTTAATATTTTGGTGTATTAATGAAGAATTTTGGTTTGGGCAGTATCAGGGATAAAGCTTCTGAATGCCTCTGATTAAAGCTTGTGAAAGACTTTGATAACGGCCAGCAGAGTCCCTACATTGATAATGGCCAACTGTTCTGAAGAGCAGGCAATTGATTCAGAATGGGTTATGGAATCGGAGAGATTTATCAATTTAAAGGTATGCTAACTTTCATGCATATGGACATTAACTTCATAAGATTTTTAGAGTACAAATTTTTAATCTGATCCAGTAATCCATACAAAACAATGTTAAAATGTTAATAATTTAGTTATCTAGACAAAGGCTCAGCTGTGATAGTGAGACTATGTTTACCATCAATATCAGCGCGTTACTTTACTTTAGAGACCCAAACTCGAATGACGATAACATTTGTATTGAAAGATACATCATAGCTGAATGTTTTTATTACTTTGAAAATCTGTCTCTGTCTTAGTTTCCCCCATTTTCTAAAAAATAAATTTTCTTATTTTGAATGAAGGCAAAATACAGTTTCAAGTGTCATGTTGTAAATTTTGTATTTACACCCACCCAGTAAATTCAAAATTTACAACATGACACAAGTATACACACTACCGATTTTTTTTTGTGTGGCTAATATGAAAACCTTATCACTGGACGACTACAAAAGAGCTAGGTAGCCATACAGATAAACAAATTCTTTGATAAAGTAAACGAATCGAAGCCCATCATACGTGGAGATAAAATAAATATAAATTTCAGTGTTAATCGTCTTTGTAGATATACATGTATGAATTAAAATGGATTCGTGTGTTAGCCACAAAACATTAGAGAATCGTAAAACGCCGGAAATTCGCAAAGATTTCCACGAGGTCCGATAATTGGAAACATATATATTGCCTTGTTATAATATTTGAGCTGAAGTACTTGTAAAGCTCCAGGAGATTACTTCGCTCACAAAGCATAGGATTTGAAACTTTTTGAAAGAAACACCCCCCCCCCTCCTTTCACCCACCCATGGGCAGTCATAGACACATATATACAGATTAGCATTTTCACCTATGGGAATTCTTTTTTAAATTCTCAAAGTTCAATTTGTTTCCGGAACGGGTGGTTTGAAGTTAGAGTGACACCCCCTCCCCCGCCACACCACCAACAATAAAAGTACATACACATGTTGGCCCGTTTGTTAATTACCGTACCGACAATAGCTAAAACAACTCCTAGTATTCATGCGCGGATCCAGCAATTTTTCACGTGTGGGGATGGGTGTCCGAGGGATAATTGCGTTTGTCAATGGTGGTCCGAATCATTGTTTTATATATTTTTTTTCAATATACGAATTATCCATTAGGAAACTCCGTAACCCCCCACCCCCAACCCCGGTATCCGCTAGATCTGAGCATGATATTTCTATAGTGTATACGTGTAAGTATAAAAAAAGATTTAATTATTTTATGTTGAACTTAGAATTAGAACTAAGGTTGAAAGTCCCTTTGCTATTCATTAACATTACCACATTTTGAAAATAGTTCTTTTCATTGATTTCAACAAAGTCAATATCAATAAATATAAATGAAACAAAATTGAAAGGATGAAATGTAGCTAGATGTTTTAAATAAATGATTATTTCGATGTCTGATCATGATATTATAAGAATTAAACATATACTGAATAAAAAATGCAAAATTTTACCATTGCAGCGTAAAATTAGACATATGTACTTTGAAATTTTATATTTTATATAGTTATACACATTGTCGATTCATATTAGGAAACATAACGAAGCGGTGCTTCTTAGTTCAGAATAGCGCTTTGTTGTAGAGTTTTGCAACAAAAGTTGTTTCAATCAACAAGAGTTATCTTTCTTTATCATAAAATATTGAATGTGTTACATAAAGTACATGATAAATGTACCATGGTTCTTAAATTTTCGTAGTAGAAGAAGTTGTTTTGTTGGATAAGACGATTGTAAAGAGAACCTATATTTTTGTCTCTTTGATTCCAAAACATTTCTCGAACATTTTACTACGGATATCGTCACTTTTAATCTTGCATCTGCTTTTCTTTTAAACACCATCACCAGCCCCGTAAAGTGAAGAAGTGATGTAGTTTTCACATGTACAATCTCGACGTGAATTTTGACAAACCCCATTTTCTGAGGTCGGTTAGCGTGTTTATAGAAAGTCTAAAATATGTTAAGAGACAACATCAGTAGGTAATTGCCCATAGAAATTAATGGTGCTATTTATTCCCCACAGAACGGGTACGTAAATGAGGTAGATTAGTCGAAAAGTAGTGCATATTTTGTGCGCCGTAAATTACAGGGTTTTTTTTTTTTTACAAGGAAGGCATTGTACATGTACATGTAGCTACCATGTCGACCATCCCAATAGTTTCGTACCGGGAGCTACAGACCTGCAGCTACAGTTCGGAATCGCCTGAGTAATGGTTTCTTTTAAATATGACCACCTCTGTGAAATTCTCCATACAAAGATTATCTGGCCTAAAACATCAAAAAAGTATTGTTCAAGTACTGTACTGGTAGGTGGAATGTACTTGAAGTTATAATTTGAAAAAAATCCTAATCTTTGTGTGTGTGTGTGGGGGGGGGGGGGGGGGGGGGGGGGGTTATTGCTTTATTTTTACGAAGATCTAGTTTGTGTTTAGTTTTTTGTGATAGAAACTATTAGGCCTAACTATATTTTTGTGCCCTGGTAAAAGTTGTGAATCATTATGTTTAAAATTGACAATTTGTACTCTATTAAAAGCGATGTAAAAATTGTAACATACATCGACGTCAGTAGCGAATTTGATATAAGGCGAAATAACGCTTGATTGGCCACGAAAACTACTGCAATGTCTATTATACAATGTCTATTACACACATATTTAGCATAATCCACGTTTAAAAGTGTAAACAAAATTTGATATAAATTCGGACCAAGCAGCTTTAATCCTAGTTCATCAATTGTTGCTACGCTTGCCAATATTGGAACATGATGCAGAGAGAGAGAGAGAGAGATTTACTTTGCTGAAGGTCTGTAGCTCCCCGTCTGAATTTGGTTGTAAATAAAGTTAATCAGTTAAATTCTAGCGCGATTTCTTGTGCGCCGTAAATGCATGTTTTTTTTTCGTTTGTTTGTTTTTTTTTTTTGGCTTGCAATGGGAGACACTGCGGCTCCTAGGTCGTCCATTCAATATTTTTCAAACCGAAAGCTACAACCCTGCAGCTAAAGAAATACATCGGTTAGTAACCATTTATTCATTACAAAATTGATGTTTTCCTGCAGTATACACCTTATATACATAGTGAATAGTAAGAGTCAATGATATTGGAATTATGGAAAAATAATTTCTTTTATTAAAAGTATAAGCACATTTCTTTCCATTTAAAAGATTTTCATTTGATTTTTCAATTTCACAGGATGCATCTCATGAATTTTTTGATATTCATTTGTTTCCTTTTAAATGCAAGATTTTTTTTAATTTGGGGGGGGGGGGGGGGAGAGGGTTGTTTAAATGTGAAGTTAAGACGCACTTGATCGTGTACTACATGTAGCGTACGAATTCATAAAGCGCCACGTTGTGATTTTTATCCAAAATTTCATATTGCATAAAATCATTGCCTCAGCAAAAAAAAAAAAAAAAATTGTTGAAATTCTTTCTTTGTAAAACTTCTTCAGAATTTTCTTATGTATTGCATTTGACGGATATCGCAACTCTAAAAAACGATTCTGCAATGCACAGCGCATTAAATTAAATGGCGTTGCAAAACAGAAAATATTCTAAACTTTAATTCATACGGTTCAATGGAATTATATCCAGCATAGAAAAAATCATCTAAAGGAAGTTGGTAGTGAAAAAAAGCATGCCCCAGTTTCGTGTTGAACCCTTGAATTCAGAAGATGAGAAGTTGGGGCAGAAATATTTGACCTGCCTTCTTTGTCGAGTTTACTATGTACACACAGACTCGAATCAATGCCTTTCAATACTTTTTTCGGTCCCAACGTGTAAACGCCACAATAAAAAAGCGCCAGCGGGGGTTTCCGTTACATTTCATTTCTTTCAAGATGACAGCAATCCAGGAAACACAGGTAAATGCTTCCATCTTGAGTAAAACCTTGAAGGAATATTCTATTTTGTATGCAATGACATTTCTTCGGAATTCGTTTTCGTTGACCATTATATGTCTAAAAATGCTTTATTTGGAAAAATTTTAACCTGTATTTTACCTTTGTGAATTGCAACGCTCGACTTCTTTAGCTGGAGGTCGCACCCAACCAGCGATTATTCAGTATCATGCTTTTAACCAAGGGGTGAAAAGGTCATGACATATATTCATGAAAATGTCATTACATGCACATACAGTGTCTATTAAAGCAAGGGTCCTTCACTACGGGACTCCATAGTCGCCTTATTACGTTAGGGTAATGTTTTTGATTCATTGCTGCATTTAGTCTAACTCGTGCTGATATATATGTACTTTGACAAGTCTCCATTATGAGATACATGTATTATCACATATTAAAAACTACAATACGCGGATAAGTCTTCTTTAGAAAAAATTTGTCAAAATCAAGCACGTAGCATCGTTTTTGAAAGTGGAGGGGGGGGGGGGGGGAGACTTCACTTATCCAAAAATCTTGACAAGCAAAAAACAATAACTTCACAAGTTTCTGAAAAACCTAATCCGTGGGGAGGGGGGGGGGGGGAGCGAGTATACCTATATCTTCAATTACACTGTATATTTCCTTATTTTCAATTCAATTTTTTACATGGTCCTATAAAGGGGGAGGACAACTCCATATTAATTCAATTTTTTGTATCTAAATTTAGGTAAAATCTTAAGTTTGCTGCGCCCCCCCCCCCCCCCCCCGGATGCTACGTGCCTGAAAATCTCTAACGATTTAGATTCAACTCTTACATTATGAAATGATTCGATGCTTTATGACAGTATTTTCCCAAATGCAACATTTAAACACAACAATGGTTTCTTGGGTGATTATTGCGGGATATGAAGGCAGCGACATACATGTAACAGAAAAAACATAACCTACGAAAGTATCTTATGTATAGTTTGTCTACTAACACTATAGTAACAGTATTCGCTACTTTCATTTCCTGCATGCAGGAACCATCAAAGAAAGCATTTTATGATTTATATTAACATCTTCTCTTTTTTTTAACAGATTAATGAATTGATCGCAAAAACTTAGTGGAGTTAACTAAATTATTGTCATTGTGCATCATCAGAAGGTTAAATAAAAGAAACAGCCAAATCTTCTTATATGGGATTTTGAGTCTGACATAATCATGATTATTTCGTGCCGTCTTCGATTTTTCTGCGGTCCATGAAAGTGTCGACCAATTGATAAGCAGGGCGAGGAGATTTCAGTCCTTTCGGTTTCTAGAAAGCCGTGAATTACAATTAATTTCCGTAAGAAATAGGGGTAATCATAATTGTTAAATGTAAATATATTACATAAAATGCAGATAAATTTTTGTGAGAATGCCTGTATATGTAGGTTACCCAAGACAGAAAATGCATATAACGGAGGATTTTGTGTCTGTAGACTTACCCCAATAGAATTGTCACGTAAAAAATAAAATGAATTGGATATACTTGTTTGTATGTTTGTAATAATGATATCAAAAAAGTATTTTTGTGTTTTATTGAAAAATAACTATTTTGATTCCCATCTGAACCGAATAGTTCCTTTATTGCTGAATCAAAATAACTGCGTCTTTGAAATGTTTAAGCCCTTATAAAGAATAAAGAAAGTACATGTATGATAATTATATTTCGATCAGCGAATGGTGAAATCTGATTTGTGATACAGGTTGACGATGGCAATATCGATACAGCAACAACGGAATCTACAGATCGTCCAGAAGTGATTGTAAATTACCAATACGTCCCACCGGAATGGCTGCAAAACTGCTCACCCCTTGGTCCCGTGGTCCGGGTTCGAAAATCCTTGGACAGATTTATAAAGAGCCATGGAAAAAAGTTGAAATTGGCAATATACACTTTACTACTTCTGTGCTATTTCGCATACTTCGTTGGCGCTATGGTTTACCGGTTCGGCGACGAGGGTTCGATTCGCTTACTTGTGTTTACACTGCTTGTCTTATTTTTCTATGCAATACATACAATGAAGAGGATGTTTGGAAACCGAGTTGAAGCTTATTTCAACACTTTACATAAAGAACGTAAATATCCTAGTAAGAGGACCAGGAAAGTAATGTTACGGTAAGTAATTAATTAGTTAATTAATTAAGTAAGTAATTTCCAATATTAGAACCATTTTAACAAGGCTTTGGACTTTCAGTAGGATGTAACTATCTATTTCTTGCGTCAAAACAAGTTAAAATGACACTGGTTTCAAGCGAAATATACACCGATTGCGTAGCATTAGCTCAGAAGCCAGACAAATCTTGTTGATTTCAAAGAGCCATGACTGAGTGGCCTACAATGCAACAGACAGACCTACGTCACATTGTTGTTTGACACAACTACCTAAAGTCCAAGTTCCTGTTAAAATGGTTCTATGTTCTACTATTGTCATTTTCAAAGAGCTTTGGTTGTCAAAAAGTCCATACAGTTCTCTTCAAACTCATATTTTGACATATCGGGATAGTAGAAATCTACTGCATTCATGTAAGATTTATTTAGAACTATTTATTTTATGTTAATAAATTCTGTGGTCCCACCAGTTTTAGGATAAAGTTACGGCCTTGACACACATCTATTCAATATGAATAAGCTTTTGGTATTTCCGGATTACATAATAATTTATCTATTCAAAACATTTTTGTTGTCTTAAACATTTTTTTGTCGTAGGTATAATATTGAAATTGCCATGAATACGATTTGCTGCTTTTTGATGACAGGATAAATAGCGGTATTCGTTGAAATATAATGACTTGTTTTATATTATACATTGTACCGCATTACTATAATTCTCTATAACAGGTTATCTGATTGGTTGGAGGCAATCACGTGTCAGGGCAATAAAACTTCATTTTCCCACGTCATCGTCACTTTTTTAATTATACCCCACCCTTCGAAAGACAAGTGATTCTTTATTCCATGCATATGAAAAATCCTGAGGATAAGCATACAATGTTATCAAATGATTAATTTTTTTTAAAAATTGTTTTAAACCCCATTTTATCAGAAAACTACCATAAAGAAACTGGTAAGCATTCAATACGTTATTGATTTACAAAACCTTCGGCCGATAAAAGATATACTCTCCAAGAAAAATCATATTTTCCTCCGGGGTAGCCGTCGGAAATATGATTTTCCTTGAAAGAATACATCTTTTTATCTTTCTCTCAATCATGCAATAAATTATGTATAATACAACATTGCGATCGCGTACAGTTCTTTTTCAATTTTTTTGTTAAAGTTTTTGTTTCAATACAAAATTTTTACATGGTTTTGATAGTTTAGTCACAGCTTACGTCGCCGTTGTGGTCATTGTGGTCATTATTGCTACCGTCATCCGGCGGGATCCATACAGACTCGTACCCGTCAGCGGCATTGCCATCTTTACTTTTTGCCTCTTCTTCTTTTCAAAAGATCCCGCTCAGGTAAATTTAGCCTTTCTTTGTACACTCTTTTAAGACTTTTAAGACCTAATTTATCATGATAACTGTAGTTTGGATATATCTCCTAAAAGTGAGTGAACGTACATGTTACTAGTATATAATTTAACATGCACATGACGTTATTTATTTTTGTCATAGTAAATTATATGCAAGTACCCCCTACCTCATCGTCTCACGCCACCGTGACGGGTTTTGTGTCCATTCTATTTCCACAATGGACACAAAACTCGCGGCTTGAGACGATGCCCCTACCTAAGTAGGCCTATATTTGTTTTATCATGAGAAAAATATATAACGCCAGGTGCATGTGGGAAATAAATCGTTACATACATGTAAGTTGACATATTACATCAGCTAATTTCAAAAAGATCCTTGCGTTACTCTTTAGGTATCATGGCGACCAGTTCTGTGGGGCTACCTGCTGCAATTGGTTTTTGCGTTGATAGTACTCCAGACGAGTTGGGGTTATGACCTCTTTGATTGGCTGGGAAAAAGGGTGACAGAATTCCTTGATCACACCGATGTTGGCGCAATATTTGTGTTTGGTGAAAAATTTACCGATCACTTTTTCGCATTTAAGGTACAAAAGAACAAAGTCTCAAACAATTTGTACACAGCTCTCACCATTTTTTTAAAGATACATGTACATGTACATGTATACTATTTCTGTTGATTTCTATATCTTTGTTTTCCTTTAAAATGATAAAGGTATTCTTAAAATTTGACTCATTAAAAGTTACAAGGTACCGTACCGTATGAGTCAAATTTTACGTACTAGTCGTTATACCAGTATATGATCTTGCATTACAGGTATTTAACATGAATAAAACTATTTGATTTTAGGTGATGTCAGTAATATTCTTCTTCAGTGCAGTAATCTCAATTCTGTACTTTTTGGGATGGATGCAAGTTCTTATCGAAAAAATGGCGCTAATTATGCAGTACAGCTTAGGAACCTCGGCAATGGAGTCCCTACATGCGGCCGTTAATGTGTTCGTGGGATGGGTGAGTACACGCATGCGCAGTGTTGAGTTGAATTGGCTTCGTTATATCAGACGATAACAATAACGATAAAAGGCTCCTTGTATGATAATTCTTACTCAATATTGATAATTATGTATATCATAATAATACAAAGTGTGTCTGGTATAATATCAAATTATTTTCCGTTAAATTCCATAAAATGTAAACTCTTTTATTACACAAATTTATCTACAGCTAGTGCTAAAATAAAAAAAGAAGGAAAAATAGATAATACAAACAAATAAATTTGGAAAAATCTAATTAAAACAAACTAATAAAACTTTAGATTGACCATGGTACTCATAGTCTTCGTCATTTCTGATAATGGCAATCAGTTTTTCTTAGGCTGAAACAACGACCTTAGTGAGGCCTCTTTTTGACAAGATGACGCTATCAGAGCTCCACACTGTGATGACGAATGGTTTCGCGACTGTCGCCGGAAGTACCCTTGTCGTCTACGTTTTGTTTGGGGTACGGATACTTGAACATCAAAGTTAATGTACGAGAAAGCATAACATGCAGCAACTAGTAAATAATTAAATTGATACATACCTGATTTCATGAAAGATAATGGTTTTTTAGCCGGGCTCTGCTGAAAGCAGAGTCCTGGCTATAGGCAGGCCAATCGCCAATGTTACTATAAATAGCACAAATAAACAAAAAACCAAACAGCGTCAAGGTAAAGCTTCCGCTATACCAAATAGTTACACAAAGAGCCACGTTTTGTCAAAAGTGTTGGCATTTTGTTTCTTTTTTTAAATTTCGAATGAATTGTCTATCTTTTTAAGGTCTTCCGTTTCCAACGGAAGACCTTGTACTGATTCTGTTGGAAATTCTTCATTATTATTTTTAGGGTCTTCCGTTTCCGACGGAAGACCCTCTTGTTATTCTATTGTTTCTTTTCCTTATTATTATTTTATTTTTTATTTTTTTTCTGACTTTTTTCGAACGCTATTGCTCGTGAACCACTCGACCGATTTGCATGAAATTTACAGGACGTATTGAGCATCAAACGTACTTGATATTATAAAATTTCTGGCTGATGACGTCACTTCCGGTTTGAGATCTTGAGGATTTAGTAAATTTTTAAGGACCATTTTGTCCACGTAACTTCTCAAAAACCAATTGCGATAGAAATATGAAACTTTCAGGGATAGTAGATAAATGTTTATAGATGATCCTATTTATCTTATATTTTGAAAAATGAGCAAGGCGGCGAAGCTCGCCCGAGCTCGAAAATTAGCACCAATTTTTTTCACGAAATTTTCGCACATTTTCGGCCCTAACTTTTAATGTGTAAATATTTTGTTAAGACATGTAATGCAAAAGTTGTTTAGATTAACTAGATCTTTTGTTTGATTTCAGAAAAAAGGGGCTGGCCCCTCTAATTAGGGGCCAAAAGGGCTCTAAAGTATTTTTGCAATAACTCTTTACTGAAAAATAATTTTTTATCAATTATAGAACCAAAAATGTTTATTGTACATCTGTTTATCTAAACAGTACCATGTCTAAGTCATATGTTATGTCATTAGGGGCTTTAAGGGGCCAAAAGTCCGAAATTTTGGTCTTAAATATCTAGAAAAGGAGAAATATTTTGATAAGCATTATAGAACAAAAAATGCTTAAAATAATGTTCTTAACAATATGCTCCCTAAAAAAAATTTGTTGGTGGTCCCAGTAAGGATTTTAAGGGTCGGCCCCTAAAACACATTTGTTCAGATATCTTTAGAACGGTCAACAATTTCTGAACACTTGTTGAACAAAATGCGTTTATATTTACAAGACCTTTTATTTGATATCAAGAAAAAGGGGCTGGCCCCTCAAATAAGGGGCCAAGAGGGCTGTAAATTCTTTTTATAATAACTCTTAACTGAAAAAAAATTTGTTATCAATTATAGAACCAAAAAAGTTCATTGTACATCTGTTTATCTATACGGTACCATACATATGTCATATGATACGTAATTAGGGGTTTCAAGGGGCCATATGTCCAAAACTTTGATCATTAATATCTAGAAAAGGAGAAATATTTTGATAAGCACTATAGAACAAAAAATGCTTAAAATAATGTTCTTAACGATATGGTATCTAAAACATTTATGTTGGTGGCCCTGGTAAGGAGTTTAAGGGTCGGCCCCTAAAACACAATTGTTCGGATATCTCTAGAACGGTCAACAGTTCGTGAATACATGTAGAACAAAATATGTTTATATTTACAAGACCTTTCATTTGATATCAAGAAAAAAGGAGTGACTCCTCAAATAAGGGGCCAAAGGGGCTACGAAGACTTTTCATAATAACTTATTTTTGCTATAATTTGTTATTAATCATAATAACAGAAAATAAGAGCTTATTATTCATTATTCAAAACTGAAATCCGTTCTAAAATCGGACGATGCAATACAGAGATATAGGGGTTTAAAAATTGATTTTTCCGGACATTTTGATTCCACATTCTTGGTTAAGAAAATAGTTTTATGTTCAGACTTAAATTAACTCGTACCTAAAATTATTCGATAATTGTTGAATCGTACTTTTACACATTCGGATTTGTATTTGCTAAGTCGTTCCTGAAATCGATAAGCTTTGTTAATTCGTACTTGGAATCATTCGGATTTTGTTAATTCGTACCAAGAATAATTCGGTTTTTCGTCTTTAGTTTCTTATGTTGGTTTAAGAGCCCTGCTTTTTACAGGAACTTCTAGCTTTACTTTTGACATTACCGGAAGACCCACTCGTTGCTTTGCAACGAGCTTTGCTCTAGTTCTTCTTCTTTTTCTTCTAGACGTTTCTTTAAACTGTAATATCTCGCTTGTTTGTCTTTAGATTTTATTCAAATTTTCAGGGTTTATTGTAAATGACAATAGCTTACTATAGCAAAAAATATGGTGAAATCGCTACTTCCGGTTTTGAGTTATTCCCCTTTGAATATTTTTTTAGTGGGTCTCGTGTACCTGCAAAGGCTCCGAGTAGATCCGTAGCAAGTAGTTTTAATTTACAAATCTTTAATGTAGACATCTTGAACGTTGTCCTCCTAGTTTTACATGTTTGATTAACACACGTATACTGCTTGAAAAATTACATCGAAATTTATGTTTCAAAAAATGTTAAATTTTGCTTATATCTTTGCTCAATAACTTTTTAGTTGTAAATTTTTTCTAGACACATATAGAATAAAAGTTGTGCAGAATATTAAGAGCTTTCATTTGATACCATAAAAAAGGGACTAGCCCCTAAAATGAGGGGTCTAGATCCCTTAAAAGTCTTTGCTTCATAACTCTAAAACGGTAAATTTTTCGATATGGGCGTCGCTGCAAAAAATGTTGTTTGTGCCTTTATTGATCTCATAAAACTGTTTTTGTGTTCGGGTAGTGCATAATATTCGGGTAAAAAGTAATACGTGTTGACCAGTACTCGCGGCATTTGGCCAAGTTAACGAAACTCTTCCTCGCCCGCGGCCGAGAAAATCGGTCACCATGGTCGCGGCTGGGTTACCTAGCGGTCAGCGGTTATCTAATACACGAGAGTTGCGTCTCTCACAAATGAGTTTATTTAGTCGCGAACTCAAAAATTGTTGTAGTTTTGATTACACATAAAAGTTTATGGACTAAACGATTGGGTGTCAATGAAGAAATCGTTCAGTTAATTAATAAAAGCAATGTCATTCTCAATCTAAAGCAATATCAGACATAGATCAATTGTGGGTTTTAAGTTTAAAATAAAGAACGTCTATTTGATAGAACATGGTCTTTATACGGCAAACTTTTCAAATCTTCCTGGGTTCTGAGATGTGCGTGTCTGTGCGTTGTACCTTTACGTAATCTATCCTTCGTCCACGGCCGATCAGCCACGGCTGCACTACTAGCGGTAAGCGGTTATCTAATACATAGGATTCGCACACCGCGACACACACTTAAATGAAGATAAACGTGTTTAAGTTTATATAGCCGTAAATACAAGAACTGTTTTAATTTCATATTATAAAAGTTTGTCCATCTTGTATTTATTTAATTAAACATTTGAGTGTAACTGAATATTAATGAAAGATATTACTCCAAATCGGAAACATAGTCAGACATAAATTAATGGTTGGTTTGTATATCTAAAAAAATTTAACCCCCCCCCCCCCCCCCCAAATATTAAATGATGATTATCCCTCGCACATGGCCGAGGAGATCCAGCGCGAGTGGACAAGTGATCTGCGGTCGGCTCGTGTTCTTCTATATGTACCTTATCACGCGTTCATGTTTCATATTTTGCACGGACAGAAGTATATTTTATTATGTTTTCAACTATTATATAGATTTAAGACGAAAATAAATAAAATTTTACTTGTACAGTTGATTAAGCATTGATTTAATTATACGATAGCGTACAAGGTAGTTTAAAAATCAAATCAAATTATAATCAAAGTTCCATGTTACATGTACATGTTTGCGGTAGGTGCTAGCACGATAAAAGAATGTCCTGAATTGTCCTGAATTGAGGCATTTGATGATTATTTAAAAGAATATTCACATGAGTTTTAAACAACTTAAGATTAATAGATTATATCAGTCACATATTAATCACTCTGTAGTTTTTCTACATGGTTGTTCGTTTCAGTGTGGAAGCGAACTCAGTGCTGTGTCCCCCCCTCCTCCCGCCCCTCTGACAAGTGCTCGCGCTGGATTTTTTTAAATTGGCGAAAAGATATCCAGATCTGTGGAAAATCATTTTTGGTGACTTCTTCTCATGTGTAACATTTTCTCCTCAACGTGTTTAATTTTCCCACCCGTGTGTTTATTCGGTCAGTCTGTGTTAATTCAATCGCCACGTGCGACCGAAGATCTTGTGTCGCTTCAGCGCACACAACTCAGAACATATGTAATTGAGTAACAACTGGAAGGGTGCTTTTATAAACAATAAGACTATTATTCTAAGTCAATCATCTTCACATTAAAGATGTGAAATCGTAACCTAAGAATGTGGCTAATAAATTAACCTGTTGATCACGCTAAACTTTTATAGTTATGAACATAATAATTCATGATATATTATAATTAAAAGTTTGAAGACAAAGACAATTTTTTTCTTGGGAAATACGACTACATTATGCAATGCAGTCGTTCGCCATAGAAATCATCAAAGTACTGCAACTGTCGACGGATTTCTTATTTCTTTGAAAGACCATGATAATTCACTTGACTTGCAGGCTATAATATAGCGATATATCTGCCTCCCAAAAATATATGCGCTTCTCAAAGTTACACTTAAGTGAGATAGATGTGCGTTATTGGGAATTTTATTTATTGCTAATGGTATGGAAATTGATTTAAAAAAAAACAACTTTTAATTGAAGTTGTGTATTATGAGGTTGTAATGCAACTTAATTTACTTACAAGGTTAGCTACAGCCAGTGGAATATAGGTGGCTTTTATGTGAACAATGAATACCCAATATATTAAATACAAGATAAATAGTTTCCAGAATTATAATACTAATATGCTTGTGTATATGAAGGTTGCACCCTCATTTGTATGGCTATAGGTGAGGAGGTATAGGTGTATCGATGTACATACAATGTATGACTGCACATACGGATTCCGGACCATGGCTACAGACGATACCAATGATAGTCTTTTAATACATCAATGCACAGTTTGATCTAGACACTGACCAGTTTCATAACTTCTTCGAATTTCTCTAACACGGACTGTCTAATTCCTTCCCAGAATTCCAATTTACGCAAGCGCAATTGAAGTTGTTTTTTTTTTAATTTAATTAGTCAACCCACTGACATAAAAATAAGGATTTTGCATATTATTACATCGTCGAGAGAAGTAAAATTCATTTCTGTATATAAGGTTATTAAATTCACATTAAATAGCGGTGTCTCTATGAAACAGCACCATCTGGTGTAAAAGTTAGATGCTCGCCTTTGCATAAATTCTCCCGCTCATCTTTTTTATTAGCTGATTATATATTATTTTGAATGTCCAAATCTACTCGTATCATTAAATAATATCAGACGACACACATTTCCCTGAAGAAAATCTCAAAGATGCCATCAATTTTGACTAATTACTAAATTTTGTCAGCACGTAACAATTTTAAACTTGCAAATAGTCTTCAAAAATTTAGAAAGATTTAAATAAACAAGTTATCTTAGAGAAAAGGTTACGTGTTTTGTAGGCGGGTTAGGTTTTAAAAAAAACTGCAATTCCTGACATGAATCATGAGTACATACTGTTTATAACAATGCTTGCTACCCTTTTAAAATTTAACTCGCCATTAAACATCTCACATTTTATAGAATTTTTGAAACGATTACACAGACTGTGTTCGACAAATAGTTTTCCTAAAACATTTTCTTCCTGTCTTGTTCAAAACACATTTTATATACAGGCTTTCAATCACAACACGTTTTTATAGCAAAAGCAGAACTGAAAGTTTAGTCATTATAATCGTTTGACACCATATTACATATATTTTTAACCCGCAGCAACAACGGAAGACCTACTCGTGGCTTTGCCACGAGCTTTGCTCTAGTTTAGTTTTCTTATTAATAACGTGTTTTTAAAACATTACTATGCATTTTGAACTCATACAATGCGCATGAATTTCCAAGAACTACTTTGCTGCACGATGAAGAAATGGGGATTGAATATATAATGCTTGTTGCAAAATTCAAGGCAGCAACTGTTGAACTTTTTAACTTCTACTAAACAGACTTATTTTTTGTTTATAGCCGCTTACAAAATGTGGTCGCTCTCTGATGCTTTGCCGACATTAAAAGCATGAGAGAGAGAGACAGAGAGACAGAGAGAGAGATTTTGTCTTTACTACACAATATGCTTAAGACACACCAAAAGAGCCCGGCTTTCAGTACTTCAGTACTTTGATTTCCTTCTGTCCATACAGGCTCCTGCCAACCACCTGCTTTCGGCTAGTGTCATGTCAGCACCCGCTGCACTCGCTATATCCAAGTTGTTTTGGCCAGAATCTAAAGAAACCAAACGAGACACTTCGAACGATGCATGCGTAATAAAACGGTACAAGGCAGTCTAATTAAATCAACCCCTTTCTCCGTACACTTATCAGGGTCTGACAGACAGGTAACGTTAAGAGGTCGTTTTCACACGACCTATAATTTCGTAATCTAAATAAACCCCAAACAATCACAGACTTGCTTTTATTTGTTTTATAAGAGTTGAAACTCTTTAATACTGAAGGTACCATTAAGATAGAAATTAAATAAGCATGAATAAAATTTTCTGTCTACAATAGAATTTCCAAAAAGGTACCTCTTATCAATATCTGTCAGGCCCTGACGAGTGTAAGGAGAATCAAGATTGTTTTAATCAGACTTTATAATGGTGATTCGAACACCAAATGAATTTTGAAGCTGTCTACTTTTCTGGTGTAACATACTGCTTTCGTGATGATTTTTTTTTTTGGAAACGCCTTCAATTTTCTTTTCGACGTCGTATTTACAGTACAAGTTAAATACAAGTTGCAATAGGGCATTCATGAATGTGTATTGTAATGTGGTAGCCGTCTATAAAAAATATTGTATAGAGTACGAGTACAAAATGTTATTCAGAGAGAGAGAGAGAGAGAGAGAGAGAGAGAGAGAGAGAGTAATCACATATGTCACTAAACATAAAGTTACTACATACTTTGATTGCATGTAACAGTTGTAAAATCTTACAATCTGCATGCCCAAAACTAGGGAAGGAAGAAACATCGTTGATGCTGCTTCCATCGGCGCCATTACAGCTCTGCCGATAGTAGCGTACATTATAGCCAGTGTTATTGCATTCTTCTCTCTGCTGGGCTTTGTCAACGCTACCTTAATCTGGATAGGGGAGCGGGTAGGACTCATACCCCCAGAATATCCGAATCTGACTTTTCAGGTAATTATCATTTTTGACACTTTTAAATTAGATCAATTCTTGCTTATGAGTACGCTGCCCTTATTGATGTGTAATTAATAATTTTTAAAATTTTGAATTTACGAATGTATCTTGGTATGTTAGTTTATTAATGACAAACAAAAATTTTCAGTTTTTTAAATGACATATATATATATATATATATATATAATTTCAAAATGTTAGAGATACGTATATACTGTATATGTATTTGTATAAATTAATGAAACACCCCAGCTGCCTGGTGAAGATGATCTTCATTATATGATGATTCTTCAACCTTACATGCTGATACTTTGTCTTTATATGCTGGCGCAATAAAATAAAATAAATCAAAGTAACAGCCTATAATTTTAGAGCATCAGCATATAATGTTAAAGTTACAGTGTTGAAAGAAAAAGTATCAAAAGGTAATGTTGAAGCATAATCATTTAATGTAGATCATCGACATGAGGCGTTCCATATGTTTTTTTATCTATATATAATTCTGTTCTTACATGACATTGTAGCTGATTTGTTCCTTCTTATTTTGGCCGCTTGTGTTCTTGATGGGAATAGAGTCACGTGACTGCTGTGTCGTTGCCAGAATGGTTGGAATTAAAACGTTCATCAACGAATTTTTAGCGTATGAAGACTTAGGGAAAGTCATTAAAAATAACCAGATATTTGAGTCTTATGATGGGCCATGGACGAGAACATCCAACTGTGACGTTTTTCTGCTCGATAGAAATCAGACGCTGACGGGTGGGGTCATCTCGGTAAGTCAATAACAAACCTCCCCTCCCTCAATCTCCCACATCTCAAAAAAGAAACAAAACATTTTTTTTTTGCCCATATCATAGTTCAAGTCAACAGTTCAGGTCAAAAACTCTGTAGTACTCTAAAAACACAGAGTAATATAATTTGGTGCACTTAATCATACTTACATTGAAGCATGGAAACGATTGCAATTTAAATTGTTTTAGACAGCAACAATCACAGTAATATGGTTCGACACTTCACTTTACATCCGTAGACACATTGTATTTTGCCATGTGTACAATCATATCAATTTAAGAATGTTAATAAAATTTTATTTTTTTAAATAAAAATTTGATGATTTTTAATACACTTACCATTTTTGTAAATTTACTTTAAAGGAACATTCAGTTGTGGTGACAACGTATGCTCTCTGTGGATTTTCCAATATCACAGCTCTAGGAATCATGATAGGGGCATTGACAGCCATTGCGCCGGATCGGAAAGAGGATATAGTGCGTGTCTCCATCCGGGCCCTGATATCCGGATGTTTTGCTTGCTTTATGACTGCATGCATGGCAGGTTAGTATCTCGTTATCATTTTTGGCCTCTGTCCAAATTTTGCAAATGCAGATCCAAAATTTGTTTCCAAGGGTAAGTACAGTGTAGACGTTCAACACCGCCTTGCCCAAAGCTTTCGTCCCAAAACCACCCATTAATTCGATCCTCCAACCATTCATCATCTCCCATATTTGAAGCATCCCATCCTTCAACCATCTAACAGTTCCAATATCTCAACCATGCTCCAACTCCCATCTCCCGAAAATACACAATCTTTCATTGCCCAATTATCTACCCACATTACGGTGATAAAAAAACCCACAAAAAAACCCTGAGTGACCCTGAGGTTTGACTGAGAGTACACGAGATCACGGCAATCAATCGTTTCATCATGGATAAACACCAATGAATACACGGTGACATGTTCACACATATAACACCTGCGCCGCTGTGAGGGATGTAGGTATCTACAATGTAGCGCTACAGCTATAATATCAAAATGGATATTTATAAATGTTTGCTAAATAAGAAGACACCCC